>NC_092717.1:4461839-4761839 GCF_047496885.1 Scyliorhinus torazame
AGACCCTAACATTTGTTAGGATACCGGACCAGACCCTAACATTTGTTAGGATACCAGACCAGACCCTAACATTTGTTAGGATACCGGACCAGACCCCAACATTTGTTAGGATACCGGACCAGACCCTAACATTTGTTAGGATACCGGACCAGACCCTAACATTTGTTAGGATACCGGACCAGACCCTAACATTTGTTAGGATACCGGACCAAACCCTAACATTTGTTAGGATACCAGACCAAACCCTAACATTTGTTAAGGCATTGAATGAGAACCACAAACAGTTTTTACATTTGTAAAACTGTGAGGAAAGAATACTTCACCCAGGAGTGATAACTCTGACAAATAGGTATCTTTCATATTAAAATAAACTTTAATTTAAACATTAACATCAAAGAAATAGCTTTACAATTAACAGTTAAACATTTCTTAAATAAAAGGAAACACTTGGTAACTTACTATCTACACTTGCCACAAACTCCAATTAAGCAACCCAATACAGTTCAAATGCCACTTAGAAAGTTAACAACAAGTTTACTTGCTTAGCTGTGTAGAGACTTTTGGAGAGACATCATTTCAAGACCAGATCCAGTGCACTTCTGTCTGGTCAGGCTCAAATCCTATATCAAACTGTTCTTCAATAAGAATTATTCTAGCAGACTGCAAAACGACACACAGACCTTGATCCTCCCATTAATTACATCATCTATGTCCCACTAAGTTCCATGACCTGCTTAGCCAGGACTAAACACCACTCCCTCAGAACATTTCTACACGTCAGGGAATCTCCAGCAATCAAAACACGGTTCCATTAGCCCTTTATCTGTAACAAAGTAAGTGGTTGGAATCAATCATCACCTCATCATTCACGACTATTTAATTACAGCTTTAGTAGACACACAGTCTTTATTTATTTTAAACCAGAGTTATTACCGCCACAAATATGAAATATAATATATATCAAAATTTGCATTCATCACAAGTAGTATTAGTATTATTATTAGTGTATGATGCACTAACATTTTCCTGATACACTAAACTGATTCTTTTCAGCATATCCACTCACAATTGAGTCATGCATCTTCCCATGTCGAAGTAACTGAGTACTTACTACTGCATGTAATACTGGCGAGCATACATCTGCTGCCACCAGAGGACATGCTGTGGACTGTACATGGAATACACTGGAAAGCCACCTGGAATTCCTGGCTGTATAGGAACCTGGCCAACTCCATGCCTAAAAGAAAACAGGAACCACAGTTTAGCAGAAGGGAGAGAGCAAAAACGGCATGACGAAAATCACATTTCACACTTGATGCTATCTGCTGAAAATGAGCAAGACCCAGGTCTAAGGAGGGCCAGGTACAGGTGTGATTCTACAATTCGGGCTGGTTGTATTGTCTACAATGGACAACTTCAATAAACATTTCACCCAAAAAGCATTGCTACACAAGATTTTAATAACCTCTGTAAACTGCAGAATCAACCTCAGGCTGTATCGTAGCAATTCAGGAATATTGGCCAGGACACAAGGGGAACTCACCTGCTCTTCTTTGAAATAGTGCCATGGGGTCTTTTATGTCCACTTGCGAGTGCAGGTTGGGCTTCAATTTTATGCACCATCTGAAAGATGGCACCTACAACAGTGCAGCACTCCATTGGTACTGCACTGAGTGTCAGCCTTGACTTTTATACAAGTCCTGGAATGGGACATGAACAACCCAGGGTCATAGCTGACAGTAACAATCCAAGCACTTACGCAGCACAGGAATCTGACACAGGCTGGGATGGGGTGGGGTGGTTGGAGTTACCGAGGGGAAGAGGATATCGAAGAGGCCAGACGGAGAGGTTTGTAGTGGAAGAGGAAATTTTTAGAAACAGGAGGAGTGAGGTAATTGAGAGATTTAGACACAAGATTATCTTTTTAAATTTGAGGATTAAAGGGACCAGGAGCCAACCTGGGCCAGCAAAGACAGGGCAACAGACAAATGCGGCAGTGTACGTTACGGGTATGAGTGCAGTGATTTAAACGGCTGGTTTCTGGATGGAGGAGGGTGAAATGGTCAGGGAAGCACCAAAACGTTGAGGTTTGGAGAGGACGGGTTGGCATGTGGCGCAGTGGTTAGCACTGGGACTGTGGCGCTGAGGACCCGGGTTCGAATCCCAACCCTGGGTCATTGTCCGTGTGGAGTTTGCACATTCTCCCCGTGTCTGCGGGGGTCTCACCCCCACAACCCAAATATATGCAGTGGATTGGCTATGCCAAATTGCCCCTAATAATTGGGAAAAATTAATTGGGTAACTTTTAAAAGTTTGTAGAGGACAGGCACGGATGGGTTCTCTGCAGCAGCGGAGGATAGGCATGGTCAGAGGCAGATGATGTCATGCATGTGGTTGTAGTTAATGTTTTTTAGATTATGTGGATATGGGGTTAGAAGCTTTGCTCAGGCTTACGCAAGAGCCAAGCTTGTGGACTGTCTGATTGAGATGGAAACATGACCTTCAAGTTGCAAACATCTGGATTTGGACACAAACTGGTTGAAAAGAAATTTCTTCCCTAACAGCACTAAGGGAGTGCCATCATTCCAGGTACTGCAATGGTCCAAAACGACCCACCACCAACCTCATCTACTTACCCTTGCATTACATGTTGTAATCCATGGCTCTGTGCGTGGTTTAAAGGAACCTGAGAAAAATTGCGATGTCTGATCCCAGTTGAACTGCGACCTGTGGATCTGATAATGGCTTCTTGGCTTGGAGACGATGAGGCCGTTGTGGTACTGGAGCTTTCAGAACTCTGGAAAGAGGATTGAAATTCAATGTCAATATTTTCATTGAGACTAGAAACATCTAGTGGAATGAACCCTTATCCTGAATAACAGATCATTAACTTGAAACTCGATTTTCTCTCCGCAGGTGATGCTTGAACCTGCACCCGAATATTTTCCAATTTTTTTTTGCTTTTCATTCCTGCCAGATCTCATCCTTCAGCCAACATTAGTACAGTTTGGGCTCAAACTTTTCATCATGACATTAACACTGACCACTTTGCAACTGGCAAACTAGTCAGAGAGCCATCCCACATTCCATTGGCTCAAACAAGGAAAACACGGTGTACAAAATGCTCTGGAAAAGTCAGTCGTCTCGGACAGGTAAAAGAACCCAAAGTGAAAAAGTCAGTCACCAACCACATTGACAGTTTTCCAGTCACATCCATGGGATTGTAAACCTGGTGCTTCTGTAGGTCTGGTGTTCTGCAGGAGACCTATGACAGCGTGTCTACCTCCTACAGTTACATTCCTCTCTGAGGCCAATGGCAGCTTCATAATCTCACAACAACATGACTCCACCACCTTGTAGGTCACGGTAATAGAAAAGTACTGAACCAGTGAATGGATAACCAAAAGCACCAAATGTAAACGTGCCGTAAGCCAATCACTGGGTCTGAAAACTATTACATTTCACCTCCAACAAATGCACTAAATCATGGCCGAATTATGTTTTCATACTTCGTAGAAACATGCCAATGCTTGTACCAGAAATTATAAGTGAAGAACTTGATTTATGATTATTTAGAAAAACATAGTTTGATTAAAGATAGTCAGCATGGCTTTGCGAGGGGCAGATCATGTCCCAAAAGGCTCATTGAATTCTTTGAGGATGTGACGAGACACATTGATGAAGGTCGGGCAGCGGATGTGGTGTATATGGATTTCAGTAAGGCATTTGATAAGGTTCCCCATGGTAAGCTCATTCAGAAAGTTAGGGGCATGGGATATACAGGGAAATTTGGCTGTCTGGATACAGAATTGGCTGGCCGAAAGAAGACAGTGAGTGGTAGTGGATGGAAAGTATTCAGCCTGGAGGTCGATGACCAGTGGTGTCTCGCAAGGATCTGTTCTGGGACCTCTGCTCTTTGTGGTTTTTATAAATGACTTGGGTGAGGAAGTGGAAGGGTGGGTTAGTAAGTTTGCCGATGACACAAAGGTTGGTGGAGTTGTAGATAGTGTTGAGGGTTGTTGCAAGTTACAACAGGACATTGACAGGATGCAGAGCTGGGCTGAGAAGTGGCAGATGGAGTTCAACCTTGGTAAATGTGAAGTGATTCATTTTGGAAGGTCGAATTAGAATGCTGAATGTAGGGTTAAAGGCAGGATTCTTGGAAGTGTGGTGGAACAGAAGGGTCTTGGGGTACACGTACATAGATCCCTCAAAGTTGCCACCCAGGTTGATAGGGTTGTTAAGGAGGCGTATGGTGTGTTGGCTTTCATTAACAGGGGGATTAAGTTTAAGAGCTATGAGGTTTTCCTGCAGCTTTATAAAACTCCTGTTAGACCACACTTGGAATATTGTGTCCAGTTCTGGTCGCCTCATAATAGGAAGGATGTAGATGCTATGGAGAGGGTGCAGAGGAGATTTACCAGTATGCTGCCTGAAATGGAGGGCGTGTCTTATGAAGAAAGGTTGAGGGAGCTTGAGCTTTTCTCACTGGAGCGAAGAAGGCAGAGAGGTGACTTGATAGAGGTGTACAAGGTGATGAGAGGCATGGATACAGTGGGTAGCCAGAGACTTTTCCCCAGGACGGAAATGGCTGTCACGAGGGGACATAATTTTAAGGTGATTGGAGGAAGGTATAGGGGAGATGTCAGAGGTAGGTTCTTTACACAGAGAGTGGTGGGTGTGTGGAATGCACTGCCAGCAGAAGTGGTGGAGTCAGAGTCATTAGGGACATTTAAGCGACTCTTAGACAGGCACATGGACAGCAGTAAATTGAAGGGGTGTAGGTTAGGTTGATCTTAGATTAGGATAAATGGTCAGCACAACATCATGGGCTGAAGGGCCTGTACTGTGTTGTACTGTTCTATGTTCTATTGTCCTAAAAACAGTGAAACAATCTGAAGAAACTGACAATACACATGTGCAAACATTAAAACATTCATTTTTTTAAAATTGGATTCGCATCTCAATTGCCACAATGTGATGCACCTGAAATAGTAATTTTAAAGGATATTCATTTTCTATTAGAAACCATGGCAACCACAGTACCATTACCAAAACTAAGAGACCAACCCAACTAAAGACAATCGAGCCTCCGGAGGTGCTGTGAAAGCAGCACTGGTCGATAGATACTACAGTGACTTTAAATGGGAAAAACATTTACCATGGTACCGCTGTTGGCTGCCGAAGTTCCATTTCCCTGATAACTGGATGTGGGTGATCCTGGAGGGGTCCTTGAAGAGCAGACCAGGTGAACCATGTGATACTCGTCTTGCTGGGTCACAAAAGGTGGGTGGAGGGAGGAAAAAAAGGAAAAGTAATGAATTAGGAACTCTCGACTGGTCACATATCACAGCCCCTGTTGAGTGGTGTAACAACCAAGAATTTCAATTACAACTTGACCTTCTGTTCTTGCTCACTTGTCACAGCAAACAAAAGAGGAAAAGATTTGTTTATATAAGTTCTTCAAATCTTAAAAAGTCAAAATATAAAATCCAATCAAATGATTACTGGTCTGCAAACATTTCACATAAAACTAATTAAGAATGTAAACCATTCAAACCATGCAGAATGAGTAATATTAGCTCAAGTCTGCAGAGAAGAAGGAAAAACATTCTACCAGGTGGCTATGTAACAACAGCATGGCATCTTAAGGGTATCTGAATAGTCTTCAAATATTTTTATGAAGTCTTCCAACACCAGGTTAAAGTCCAACGGGTTTGTTTTGAATCACTAGTTTTCGGAGCGCTGCTCCTTCATCAGGTGAATTCACCCGAGGAAGGAGCTGTGCTCCAAAAGCTAGTAATTCGAAGCAAACCTGTTGGACTTCAACCTGGTGTTGTGAGACTTCTTACTGTGCTCACTCCAGTCCAACGCCGGCATCTCCACAATATTTTTAAGGCAGAGTTAGAAAGATTCTTGATTTTTTTTAAAATTAAATTAAGGCATATAATACAAATAGCTATGTGCAAGGACACCTAGATCCCTCTGTACTGCAATATACTAAAGTCTCTCTCTTTAGATGTTTTGCCCCTCTATTCTTCCTCCCAAAGTGTATAACCGTCAGTGCAGTGTGACCTTACAACAGTGTGTAGCATATTCAACATACAAACATATATGAATTAACAGCAGGAGTAGCCGCGCAGCCCCTCAGCCTGCCCTGCCATTCAGTAAGGTTGTGGCTGATCGGATTGTAACCTCAACCCCATGTTCTTGCCCCGATAACATTTCAACCCTTAATCAAGAATCTTTCTCAGGGGGAGGGGGTGGTGTAAAGAAAAACAGGAGGCATGGGGGAGTTGGTTGAGGTGGGAAATAGTTAGTAGGAAAAGGGGATTGGGAATTGTGTATGTAAGCCATGTTGCCTGGGTTTAATTGTTGGTTGGGTGACAACTTTGTTGTTTTTCCTCTTAAAAATTGTTAACATTTTATATGCCTTAATAAAATATTTTTTTTAAATCAAGAATCTTTCTAACAGCTTGGTCATTGAATACATTCATTTTGCCCAACGACCACAGGTTTATCATTCTGATCATCGCCTGCATTAACTTTACTCAATCATTCTTCTGGTGTTTCTTTTAGATTTTAGTGTTTTCACAGATACACAAGGGCATAATTTCAGCACTCTCTGTCACACTGCAGAACAGGAATTACTCGGCGGCACTGAGGTAAGACATCCTGCTGCACAAACATTTAACACAAGCAAGAATCAATTTAAAGACATCTAGCTCACAAATGCAAAATAACATGTTATCAGGCTCATTAGAAATGTTAGCAGACTTATTTCCAGACTTCCAATCAGATGTAAAAGACATCACAACTTCATGACTTCAATACAGCAATAGTTCTCAAACTTTTTTGTCCACAGATACGGATGGGGGGGGGGCGCAAAAGGTGTGCGGACCACCAACTCTTTCTACCCCACCCACTTTCACTGGTTTCTCAGAGAAAACTCATCAGAAATAACAGGGAGAGTGGCTGCTTCGGATGAGACCCAGTAAAGTGATGTCTAGTTCCAAGCTGAAGAGCATCAGTCTCATGTCCATGTTCAGCGGATATTCCTCTTTGTTTTCAGCCCCATTAGTGTTGATAATCCAGTCCTGCACTATATGATGTTGGACATGGCAGCAGGTGCTTCACAGTTGCCCCAGAAAGTCTAGGATATTCAGGTCATACATGGAACATAGGAATTAGGAGAAGTCGGCAATTCAGCCTTTTGAGTCTGCTCTGCCAGTCAATCAGATCCTGGCTGATCTCGTCCTGGTATATCCCTTTAACCCATTTTTTTTTTCAAATCAGAAATATATGTATCTCCATTTTGAAACCATTTAATGACTCAGATTCCACCACACTATGGGGCAGCGTGTTCCACAAATTCACCACCCTCTGCGAGAAGTAGTTCCTCCTCATCTCAGTTCTAAATCTATCGCCTCTCAACCGACATCTGTGACCTCTCGTTCCAGATTGTCCCACAAGGGGGAACATTTGGTCTACGTTTACTTTATCAATCCCTTTTGGAATCTTATATACTTCGAACAGATCCCCTCTCATCCTTCTAAACTCCAGCGAGTACAAACCCAAACTGTTTATTCTCTCCTCATACCTCAACCCTTTCATCCCCGGAATCAATCTGGTGAATCTCCTCTGAACTGTCTCCAATGCCACCACATCCTTCCTCAAATAAGGAGACCAAAACTGGACACAATACGCCAGATGTGGTCTCACCAACACCCTATACAATTGCAACAACACAAAAAAATCAATCTTTATTGTCACAAGTAGGCTTACTTGAACACTGCAATGAAGTTACTGTGAAAATCCCCTAGTCGCCACATTCTGGCGCCTGTTTGGGTACACAGAAGAGAATTCAGAAATCTCAGCTGGTACGGGAACATGGCCTTGTTCTGCATCACAAACCAGCTGTCCAGCCCACTGAGCTAAACCAACCACTTCTCTACTTTTATACTCCAGCCCTTTTGCAATAAACGCTAACATTCCATTTGCCTTTTTAATTACACACTGTACCTGCAAACCGACTTTCTGTGATTCATGAACAAAGACACCCAGATCCCTCTGCCCAGACACATTTTGAATCTACTTTCCATTTAGATAATAATTTGCTTTTCTATTTTTTCGGCCAAAATGGATAACCTCACACTTATCCACATTAAACTCATCTGCCAAAAGTTGGCCCAATCTCCTAGCCTATCTATAGCCGTCTGTAAAATCTGCACCTCCTCTTCACTGCCTGTTTTCCCACCTGTTTTAGTATAATCTGAAAATGTTGCTGTTTTACACTCTGTCCCTGCCTGCAGATCATGTATATAGAGTAAACAAAACATTTATATAGATTGAGGTCCGAGAACTGACCCCTGCGGCACTCCGCTAGTTACAGTTCGCCAGCCAGAGAAGGAACTGACCCTCTGCTTTTTGTCAGTCAGCCAATCCTCAATCCAATCTAGTACTCTATCCCCAATCCCCTGCGGTCTTACCTTCCAACTTCTTCCATCGTGTAGGGGATACAAAGGTCTGAGACCACACACGATCAGATTCAAAAACAGTTTCTTCCCCGCTATTACCAGACTCCTAAACGACCCTCTTATGGACTGGCATAATTGATACTACACCCCTGTATGCTTCCCGATGCCGGTGTCTATGTATTTACATTGTGTACCTTGTGTTGCCGTATTATGTATTTTCTTTTTATTTTATTTTCTTTTCCCGTACTTAATGATCTGTTTGAGCTACTCACAGAAAAATACTTTTCACTGTACCTCGGTACACGTGACAATAAACAAATCCAGATCCAGATCTAGATTTGGATCAGTCTTTTTTGCGGCACCTTGTCAAATGCCTTCTGGAAGTCTCGACATGCCACATCCACAGGTTCTCCATTATCCACCTTGCTGGTTACATCCTTGAAAAACGCAAGCAAGTTTGTCAAGCATGACTTACCCTTCAGAAAACCATGCTGACAATGGTGGATTAAACTTTGTCTTTCCAAATGTTCAATCATCTTCTCCTCAATGTTTGATTCCAGCAACTTCCCCACCACAGAGGTCAAGCTAATCGGTCTATAGGTTCCTACTTTTTGCCTCTCCCCAATTTTGAATAGGGACGTCACGTGAGCTTGTTTCCAATCCACTGGGAGCCTTCCAGAATCCAGGGAATTCTGAAATATCATAACCAATGTATCCGCCGTCTCTGCTGCCACCTTCCTTAATACCCTAGGGTGCAGGCCATCGGGTCCCGGAGACTTATCTGCCGTTAATCTCATCGGTTTATTCAATACTATCTCCCTAGTGATGGTTAATGCAGCAAATTCCTCTGCATTAACTGTGGTTTTTGGAAAATTATCTTCTACCGTGAAGACAGAGGCAAAATATTGATTCAGTGCCTCCGCCATCTTTGTGTTCCCCATTATTACCTCACCAGTTTCGCTCTCTAAAGGGCCAACATTTACTTTAGCTATTTTCTTCCTCTTCATAAACTGAGACACTTTTGGAATCAGAGTGCATGTTTTCTGCTAGTTTCCTTTTGTAGTTCATCTTAACTCTTTTGATTTTACTTTTTATAGCCTTTTGCTGAACCTTAAAGTTCTCCCAATCCTCCATCTTACCACTAGCTTTTGCAGTACGGTACGCCCTAGTTTTTGGGTTTATGTACATGGAGCCAAAGGTCGGTCAAAGGTTTCTCACTGAACACCAGCTTCAGTGACTTGTATTTATGGCCATTCTGTGGACCACATGGAAGATTTTCACAGACCACCAGTCATCCGCAGATACACTTTGAGAACCACTGCTAGAGAATATCAACATAGAGTGAAGGACATTCATCAGTAAAAGAGATAGTTACAGTCCTATTTTGGCGTTATAATCTATTAACCTTGGAATTAAAAGACATTTATTCCTTTACTACAGATGGGCAAGGCATGCTTCAATAACCTTGCCACTAAACTATGTGGGCAATGTTTCCTCGTGATTATGCCCATTGCAGCAGGGATTGGTTACTGAATTTGGACAGGTTCCATCTTTGTTAAATTTGGATCAAAGTAGGGAGGTAAAACAGGGAGGAAATGGGGAACAGCTCAAGTCATAGTGACTATTAGCACCCCGTTTCCCTGGGTTTCTGTGGCTATGACTCATCTTTCATTCTCACTCCACATATATATTCCCAACATTCTCTGACTGTTAGCTCCGACAAAGAGTCATTGAACTCGAAACGTTAGCTCTTTTCTCTCCCTATAGATGCTGCCAGACCTGTTGAAATTTTCCAGCATTTTCTCTTTCATTTCAGATTCCAGCATCTGCAGTAATTTGTTTTTATCATAGTGACTAATACAGCTTAAGGTTTCCTGCAGTTCATAAATGACATGAAGAACAATGTTGTGCAGCTTTGTAACAAGTTTCATGGAATCTCAATGTGAGAAAGTTACAGGACAGAAGGAGGTCTTGCAGCCTATCATGCCTGCTCCAGCTGAAATAGAGCTATTCAGCCGAATCCCACTTTCTTGGTGTCGAAAACTATTGGTTAAGCACTTCAAACACACATCCAAGTATCTTTTAAATGAGATCAGGGTTTCTGCTTTCACCCCCTTGCGCAGTACATTCCACAACCTCCTCACAGCTTATGGGTGGAACATTTACTCAACTCCTCTCTAATCATCCTATCAATTGTTTTCGTTGTGATTAAGCTTCAATAATAATCAATATTGATTATGTGCTTAAGTTCCAGAGTTAAGGGCAGCACGGTGGCGCAGTGGGTTAGCACTGCTGCCTCACGGCGCCGAGGTCCCAGGTTCGACCCCGGCTCTGGGTCACTGTCCGTGTGGAGTTTGCACATTCTCCCCGTGTTTGCGTGGGTTTTACCCCCACAGCCCAAAGATGTGCAGGGTAGGTGGATTGGCCACGCTAAATTGCCCCTTAATTGGAAACAATTAATTGGGTACTCTTAAAAAAAAATGTTTTAATTTTAATAAATGAAAGTTCCAGAGTTAATCAAAGGCTAAGGAATGACAGATTAATTTTAATGTTAATAAAAAAAAATTTTTTTTTTTAACGATTCAGCGCAGTACAGGCCCTTCGGCCCACGATGTTGCACCGAAACAAAAGCCATCTAACCTATACTGTGCCATTATCATCCATATGCTTATCCAATAAACTTTTAAATGCCCTCAATTTTGGCGAGTTCACTACTGTTGCAGGTAGGGCATTCCACGGCCTCACCACTCTTTGCGTAAAGAACCTACCTCTGACCTCTGTCCTATATCTATTACCCCTCAGTTTAAAGTTATGTCCCCTCGTGCCAGCCATTTCCATCCGCAGGAGAAGGCTCTCACTGTCCACCCTATCTAACCCCCTGATCATTTTGTATGCTAAATATGGTGAAAAGGCCATTGTTCAAACACAATATGCAACTGGTCGTCAAGCTGCTCAAGGAGGCTTGTTGCACTCGGAAATGGAAACTCCAAGTAGATTTTTAAAAAGTAGAATTTACATTTATAGTCCAATATAGAGAGAAACTCCGTATCAATGACAACTTCAAAAAAGAACAAACATTTGGTTACATCCTCACAGATATGATACCAGCTTGTGTAGAAATTGCAAGCCTTGTGAATTCTAAGAGGTCTTACTACACCAGGTTAAACCCCAACAGGTGTATTTGGAATCACTAGCTTTCGGAGTGTAGTTCCTTCATCAGGTCAGAGCGAATTCTAGGCATGAAGGATAGTGTTCTCATTGCCAGTCGTACACACAGACATGGATTATAAAGGAAATGGAAACATTCAAAACAAGTGAAGCAACTGATAATCTTTAAGATTGGAGCAAAGTTGAGAGAGGCTGACATTGCACCTGGCTCTGTTACACCCTTTCTAGGTTATCAATGTATCTCCTAGTGTTCCAAATGGTTGGGTGGGAATTGCAGCAACAATACCTCCCACCTTGATCAAAAACCGAGCCCACCGAGTCATCAATCTGGTCACTTTCTGTTAATATACGTTCACTTAATATTAACCCAACAGAAGACCGTCAAGGAGGAGTGGTTTTCAATTACCTTTCTGAAAATGTCCTTCAGCTGCAAATGGTCAGGGAGAAGTTTGCCAGAATACACAAGCCTTTGATCCTTGGTGGACTGTGGAGGGAACAGAAAAGGTGAATTTATTGCCAGATATTTGCAGCATAAATAATAAAAAAAGGAAGAGTTTGCATTCAAGTGAAGCTTTTTCCAGCTCCGGAGCACCCCAGACCACATGGCAGACAATGAATGAAGTACTCTTTGAAGCATAGTCACTTATAATGCAAACAAATACAGCAGCTAGCTTGTGTACAAGGTGCCACAAACAGCAAACGTCACCAGCTAGTTGAGAGAGGTGTATTGACCAAGATTCCAAGCAAACTCCCCTCTCTTTGAAAAATGAAATCTTCATCTCAACAGGCAGATGAAGCCTTTGTTTAATGTCTCATCCAGAAGTCAGTAACTCTGACAATGCTGCCTTGCCTCAGTAACACACTGAAACATTAACATTGGTTATGCGCTCAAATTCTGGAGTTAATCAAAGGCAAATTTTAAAGTAAATAAATATTGCAAAAAGGCCATCATTCAAACACAATGTGTAACCAGTTAGTCAAGGTGCTGGAGGAGGTTTGATGTGCTCGGAAAATGGAGACTCCAAGTAGCATAAATAAATATCGATAGAACATATGTATTCCAATATAGGGAGAGACTCCCGATCAATGATAACTTCAAAAAGCATCAAAGATTTGGCTGCAGCCTACAATACTGGCCATGTGAGATCTAGACCTGAAGGTAGCACAAGTGGATAGCACTGTGGCTTCACAGCGCCAGGGTCCCAGGTTCGATTCCCCGCTGGGTCCATGTCTGTGCGGAATCTGCAGGCTCTCCCAGTGTCTGCGTGGGTTTCCTCCGGGTGCTCCAGTTTCCTCCCACAGGTTAGGTGGATTGACCATGATAAATTGCCCTTAGTGACCAAAAAGGTTAGGAGGGATTATCGGGTTACGGGGATAGGGTGCAAGTGAGGGCTTAAGTGGGTCGGTGCAGAGTCGATGGGCCGAATGGCCTCCTTCTGCACTGGATGTTTTATGTTCTAAGGCCAGTACTCATCGTCTTCATGACCTTCGGACTCGAGAGACATTGGGTGACTGTCTGTGCGGAGTCTGCACGTTCTCCTTGTGTCGGCGTGGGTTTCCTCTGGGTGCTCCGGTTTCCTCCCGCAGTCCAAAGATGTGCAGGTTAGATGGGATTATGGGGACAGAATGGGGGGGGGGGGGGGGGGGGAGGGGGGGAAGAGGAGGAGGAGGAGAGAGACCCACCTATCCCTATAACCCCACCTAACCTTTTGGACACTACGGGCAATTTAGCATGGCCAATCCACCTAACCTGCCCACCTTTGGACTGTGGGAGGAAACCGGAACACCGGGAGGAAACCCATGCAGACACGGGGAGAACGTGCAAACTCCACACAGACATTGACCCAAGGCTGGAATTGAACCCGGGTTCCTAGCACTGTGAGGCAGTAGTGCTAACCACTGTGCCGCCCTTTCCTTTAGCAAAACAATCATTTTTGGTTTCTCAGCTTGCCATCAGAACGACCTGCTTCCCAAACAGTTGAGAAAGTCAGAAGTTAAGTTGGAAAAAAACACCAATAAAACACAGCCCATGCACTCAGTGCCTGCAAAATAAGTATTCTTCTTTAACTGTGTATAGGATTGCACCCATTATTCCTGGTGCAAGGAGAAACACTCGGTATTGAAAATGAAATGAAAGTCGTTTTTGTCACAAGTAGGCTTCAAATGAAGTTACTGGGAAAAGCCCCTAGTCTCCACATTCCAGCGCCTGTTTGGGGAGGCTGGTATGGGAATTGAACCGTGCTGCTGGCCTGCCTTGGTCTGCTTTCAAAGCCAGCGATTTAGCCCTGTGCTAAACTAGCCCCTGATTATGAAATATTGGATTATTAAAACAGTCTGGAAATTCAGAGAGGAATCAGATATGGAGGCGATACTATATCCAAGATGAGGATGTGTACAAAAAGCAGCGGTATTTCGTCTTCTTTATTGATCTTGCTGCTCACCCCAAGGAGGTTTATGCTTCTAAACCTGCGATTTAATAACGTGTCACTGCTAATGAAAGTGACAACCACAGGCAAACTGCACAGAGCCATGCTGAAGAAGTGCTCCACTCGCGGAAATGCTGACTTTCTGAAGAAGCATTAAACTGACACCCAACCTGCTCTCTCGCCTGTATCCCACAGCAGGATTTTAATTGAAAAATGATCGGGAGAGGTTTCCTCAGCATCTTGGCCAATATTGGCCACGCACTGAATCAAACCACCCTGTTATCATCAATAACCTTGTTTGTGGTTCTACTTTGGAACCAGCAGCTAGTTTTCAATGTTCAGAGGTTTACATATGGGTGGAGAGTAAAACAGTGATTTAAGGTTAAATGTAAAACAATGGGGAAACTATCACTGCACTTCCAATTATCGGTGAGAAGACGATGTGGCATGACCATTTCTAATTCTGCTGTAATGTTGTCATGGAGCACAAGACCATGACTGTTCTTCAAACAATTTGTGAGATATTGCAAGTACATTCCTCATTCTCCCCCATTAATTCAAGCTGAAGGGTCACACAGTTTTGGCACCAACTGTGTTTTAGTTTTGTATTCCATAGATAAGGCAGGTAAACAAATGGAAGCTCAAACATTCTGCACGACTTTCAAACATCACTGTTTATTACTGAGATTTAAGCAAGGCTATGAGAAGAATTATACATGACGTCTCAAAGTCACTCGAGGGTGGCACACAATGCATTCAAGTACTTGCATTGTAGAGAAGTATTTATAGTCCCCCTCGAACCCAAATGAGCATTGCAAAACTATTAGCAAACACCATTGCTGTACGTTTTAAATTGAAGAGCTGTCAACCTGGGGCTTGGTTGTTAATATCAACAGCACTTTTTGAGAACTAATTAGCTGGTGTCCCTGCCTGCGAAACAAAATTGCAGCATCCTCACTTTGCTGGATCGAAAGTCAATTTGAATCTTCATGTGGTTATGCTATAAAGCAGAGCTTCTTCAGAATACATCCATCTTGGAGAGGGTGGTATACGCAGGACTCTCTTATGCTTCTTTTGAAGTCCATGAACAGCCTTGATTGTACTGAACATGGAAATGGCTCGATGAGTCATTTAGTCTATTCTCGCTTCGAGTTCTTGTTCAAATGCAGGAACTCAGCACATTGCTGAGCACAATACCCCATTGCTGGGGCAGCACGTTAGCATTGTGGATAGCACAGTTGCTTCACAGCTCCCAGGTTCGATTCCGGCTTGGGTCACTGTCTGTGCGGAGTCTGCACATCCTCCCCGTGTGTGCGTGGGTTTCCTCCGGGTGCTCCGGTTTCCTCCCACAGTCCAAAGATGTGCGAGTTAGGTGGACTGGCCATGCTAAATTGCCCATAGTGTCCAAAATTGCCCTTAGTGTTGGGTGGGTTACTGGGTTATGGGGATAGGGTGGAGGTGTTGCCCTTGGGTAGGGTGCTCTTTCCAAGAGCCGGTGCAGACTCGGGCCGAATGGCCTCCTTCTGCACTGTAAATTCTATGATCTATGATTGCGAAGTTTAAGGCTACCAAATGGATTGAAAATTACTCAAATGAGATGTGCCAAACACCAAAACAGTCCAAAAGGTCCTCTGCTAAACAGTTCCGCTTTCCCTTCAGAGCGTGCCATAACGTTCTAACTCCATATTCAAACTACTGTGGCAGAGGAGAAAATCAAAATCATGTCACCTACCCTCACAGTACATGCATCTAGAGGACACAGGAATTACTATAAAAACATCTCATTAAATGCAAAATCCTATGCTTCATGCATTTGATGAAGAAAGCAGAATACACTCCAAGGGCAGAAGATCCTTATGTCACATCCGTTCAATTCAGTCACGCCCTTCAGTTATTCAATTTCTGCAAAACACTTATCCGATGTGTAACCTCTGTGTAGGTATTAAGGAAGACTTGGAAGAGCTTTGCCAAAATTATTTTAACTTGGAATCAAAACAATTTATGAAACTTAATATTAATTTCAGATTTTGGAAAAGAGTAAAAACAACAGGGTTGTGGTGATGGGAGACTTCAACTTCCCCAATATTGACTGGGACTCACTTAGTGCCAGGGGCTTAGACGGGGCGGAGTTTGTAAGGAGCATCCAGGAGGGCTTCTTAAAACAATATGTAAACAGTCCAACTAGGGAAGGGGCAGTACTGGACCTGGTATTGGGGAATGAGCCCGGCCAGGTGGTAGATGTTTCAGTAGGGGAGCATTTTGGTAACAGTGACCACAATTCAGTAAGTTTTAAAGTACTGGTGGACAAGGATAAGAGTGGTCCGAGGATGAATGTGCTAAATTGGGGGAAGGCTAATTATGACAATATTAGGCGGGAACTGAAGAACATAGATTGGGGGCGGATGTTTGAGGGCAAATCAACATCTGACATGTGGGAGGCTTTCAAGTGTCAGTTGAAAGGAATACAGGACAGGCATGTTCCTGTGAGGAAGAAAGATAAATACGGCAATTTTCGGGAACCTTGGATGACAAGTGATATTGTAGGCCTCGTCAAAAAGAAAAAGGAGGCATTTGTCAGGGCTAAAAGGCTGGGAACAGACGAAGCCTGTGTGGCATATAAGGAAAGTAGGAAGGAACTTAAGCAAGGAGTCAGGAGGGCTAGAAGGGGTCATGAAAAGTCATTGGCAAATAGGGTTAAGGAAAATCCCAAGGCTTTTTACACGTACATAAAAAGCAAGAGGGTAGCCAGGGAAAGGGTTGGCCCACTGAAGGATAGGCAAGGGAATCTATGTGTGGAGCCAGAGGAAATGGGCGAGGTACTAAATGAATACTTTGCATCAGTATTCACCAAAGAGGAGGAATTGGTAGATGTTGAGTCTGGAGAAGGGGGTGTAGATAGCCTGGGTCACATTGTCATCCAAAAAGACGAGGTGTTGGGTGTCTTAAAAAATATTAAGGTAGATAAGTCCCCAGGGCCTGATGGGATCTACCCCAGAATACTGAAGGAGGCTGGAGAGGAAATTGCTGAGGCCTTGACAGAAATCTTTGGATCCTCGCTGTCTTCAGGGGATGTCCCGGAGGACTGGAGAATAGCCAATGTTGTTCCTCTGTTTAAGAAGGGTAGCAAGGATAATCCCGGGAACTACAGGCCGGTGAGCCTTACTTCAGTGGTAGGGAAATTACTGGAGAGAATTCTTCGAGACAGGATCTACTCCCATTTGGAAGCAAATGGACGTATTAGTGAGAGGCAGCACGGTTTTGTGAAGGGGAGGTCGTGTCTCACTAACTTGATAGAGTTTTTCGAGGAGGTCACTAAGATGATTGATGCAGGTAGGGCAGTAGATGTTGTCTATATGGACTTCAGTAAGGCCTTTGACAAGGTCCCTCATGGTAGACTAGTACAAAAGGTGAAGTCACACGGGATCAGGGGTGAACTGGCAAGGTGGATACAGAACTGGCTAGGCCATAGAAGGCAGAGGGTAGCAATGGAGGGATGCTTTTCTCATTGGAGGGCTGTGACCAGTGGTGTTCCACAGGGATCAGTGCTGGGACCTTTGCTCTTTGTAGTATATATAAATGATTTGGAGGAAAATGTAACTGGTCTGATTAGTAAGTTTGCAGACGACACAAAGGTTGGTGGAATTGCGGATAGCGATGAGGACTGTCCGAGGATACAGCAGGATTTAGATTGTCTGGAGACTTGGGCGGAGAGATGGCAGATGGAGTTTAATCCGGACAAATGTGAGGTAATGCATTTTGGACGGGCTAATGCAGGTAGGGAATATACAGTGAATGGTAGAACCCTCAAGAGTATTGAAAGTCAAAGAGATCTAGGAGTACAGGTCCACAGGTCATTGAAAGGGGCAACACAGGTGGAGAAGGTAGTCAAGAAGGCATACGGCATGCTTGCCTTCAATGGCCGGGGCATTGAGTATAAGAATTGGCAAGTCATGTTGCAGCTGTATAGAACCTTAGTTAGGCCACACTTGGAGTATAGTGTTCAATTCTGGTCGCCACACTACCAGAAGGATGTGGAGGCTTTAGAGAGGGTGCAGAAGAGATTTACCAGAATGTTGCCTGGTATGGAGGGCATAAGCTATGAGGAGCGATTGAATAAACTTGGTTTGTTCTCACTGGAACGAAGGAGGTTGAGGGGCGACCTGATAGAGGTATACAAAATTATGAGGGGCATAGACAGAGTGGATAGTCAGAGGCTTTTCCCCAGGGTAGAGGGGTCAATTACTAGGGGGCATAGGTTTAAGGTGAGAGGGGCAAGGTTTAGAGTAGATATACGAGGCAAGTTTTTTACGCAGAGGGTAGTGGGTGCCTGGAACTCACTACCGGAGGAGGTAGTGGAAGCAGGGACGATAGGGACATTTAAGGGGCATCTTGACAAATATATGAATAGGATGGGAATAGAAGGATACGGACCCAGGAAGTGTAGAAGATTGTAGTTTAGTCGGGCAGTATGGTCGGCACGGGCTTGGAGGGCCGAAGGGCCTGTTCCTGTGCTGTACATTTCTTTGTTCTTTGTTCCAGTGGTTAGCACTGCTGCCTCACAGCGCCAGGGACTCAGGTTTGAATTCGATCTTGAGCGTGTGCAGAGTCTGCACGTTCTCCCCCGTGTCTGCGTGGGTTTCCTCCCATAGTCCAAAGATGTGCAGGTTGGGTGGATTGGCCATGGTCAATGTGCCGGGTTATGGGGATAGGGTAGGGGACTGGGCCTAGGTAGGGTGCTCTTTCAGAGGGTCGGTACAGACTTTATGGGCCGAATGGCCTCCTTCAGCACTGTAGGGATTCTATGGATTCTACAGTTACAAGGTTATTCAGAGAGCAGGAGCAACTTAGTTACTGTAACAATCTATTTAAAGTTGTTAACCCTATGCTAAAATGAGTAGAAATTAAGCCTTTTACTTCTGCTAATCTTGTCTTTATTCATCCCCAGTTTCTATTGCATGTTCTATGTCTATGTAACTTCCAAATAATATATTTTGTAACCCTTATCTAAAGTTGGGCAGTCAGGTAGAGGATTGATATGTTTTTAAATAATGGCTGTAATTTTGATATTGATTTTTAAAAATAACTTATCTGATCAAACAAGACTGAATTAGATCAAATCAGCACAGAGTCTAAGAGCAGGAGCAATACATTTATCAGCCCTGGTACTCTGACAGGTTAAACCAGTAGATTATCTAGGATTTAGAGCACAGAAACAGGCCTTTGGCCCATCTGCTGTGTTTACGCATTTAAGATTCATACAATTCTCCAGCCACCTCTCTTTAGTTGAAACCTGTCAAATTACATTGAAGGCACCCTTGTGTGCAGTCAAGTGGAATACTCTGTGGATTAAACACATTGGCACAATATTTTTAAATGTTTTTATTAAGATTGATGGAGAGATTGGACTAGATCGATTATGTAGAGCAAAACCTCAGCGATGGGCTACATGACCTGTTTCTGCACAGTGACAAATTAGGACTGAACTGTAACTACCTGAGTTATCCAACTTCCTATGCGCTCTCAATCAATCAGGTTTTCACAACACACAACCTTGACAGTAGTACTACACCAAAAAACTGGTTTTATTTTATTTTGCTTCCTGGGCACTGGAATGAAATAACATTCAGGAGAAAAGTAATGAAAGTTCAGAAAAGCCACAATCCCCACCTGAATATGGAGTTTCAATATCAGCTTGGAGATCAGCACCTTTTAAAGGATCGTTGTAATGTGTGTGTCGAGGTGTACTCATACTCAGTCCATTTTTGAGCTGGCACCATCTGATTGCAAATCCCCCAGCCTATCCACTCTGCCCTACCCCCCAGCCTATCCACTCTGCCCTATCTCCCAGCCTATCCACTCTGCCCTATCTCCCAGCCTATCCACTCTGCCCTACCCCCCAGCCTATCCACTGTGCCCTACCCCCCAGCCTATCCACTGTGCCCTACCCCCCAGCCTATCCACTCTGCCCTACCCCCCAGCCTATCCACTCTGCCCTACCCCCCAGCCGATCCACTGTGCCCCAGCCTATCCACTGTGCCCTATCCCCCAGCCTCCCCCCTAGCCTATCCACTGTGCCCTATCTCCCAGCCTATCCACTGTGCCCTATCCCCCAGCCAATCCACTGTGCCCTATCCCCCAGCCTATCCACTGTGCCCTATCTCCCAGCCTATCCACTGTGCCCTATCTCCCAGCCTATCCACTGTGCCCTACCCCCCAGCCTATCCACTGTGCCCTATCCCCCAGCCTATCCATTGTGTCCTATCCCCCAGCCTATCCACTGTGCCCTATCCCCAGCCTATCCACTGTGTCCTATCTCTCAACCTATCCACTGTGCCCTATCCCCCAGCCTATCCACTGTGTCCTATCCCGCAGACGATCCCCCAGCCTATCTACTGTGTCCTACCCCCCAGCCTATCCACTGTGCCCTATCCCCCAGCCTATCTACTGCGTCCTAGCCCCCAGCCTATCCACTGTCCTAGCCCCCAGCCTAGCCCTCAGTCTATCCACTGCTTCCTAGCCCCCAGCCTATCCACTGCGTCCTAGCCCCCAGCCTATTCACTGTGTCCGATCCCCCAGCCTATCCACTGCGTCCTAGCCCCCAGCCTATCCACTGCGTCCTAGCCCCCAGCCTATCCACTGCGTCCTAGCCCCCAGCCTATTCACTGTGTCCGATCCCCCAGCCTATCCACTGTCCTACCCCCCAGCCTATCCACTGTCCTACCCCCCAGCCTATCCACTGCGTCCTAGCCCCCAGCCTATTCACTGTGTCCGATCCCCCAGCCTATCCACTGTCCTACCCCCTAGCCTATCCACTGCGTCCTAGCCCCCAGCCTATCCACTGCGTCCTAGCCCCCAGCCTATCCACTGCTTCCTAGCCCCCAGTCTATCCACTGTCCTAGCCCCCAGCCTAGCCCTCAGTCTATCCACTGCTTCCTAGCCCCCAGCCTATCCACTGCGTCCTAGCCCCGTCTATCCACTGTCCTAGCCCGCAGCCTATCCACTGCTTCCTAGCCCCCAGCCTATCCACTGCGTCCTAGCCCCCAGTCTATCCACTGTCCTAGCCCGCAGCCTATCCACTGCGTCCTAGCCCCCAGCCTATTCACTGTGTCCTAGTGTCATTCACACCGCTGAATTAACTATTGTGACATCATTACTGCAAGCTCAGAGAGAAGTCATTCAGTCCATTTCATGGAGAGTCTGTGGCCAAAGTGGGTTGTAAAAAAACAGTAGTTCACCTCCTGCGCTATTGAAGAAGCCTCACAAAGTTGCTGCAGTGCATTTTGTAGTTGGTACACACAGCTGCCACTGTGCATCGGTGGTGGAGGGAGTGAATGTTTAAGGTAGTGGCATGGGGTCCCAATCAAGCAGGGCTGCTTTGACCCGCATGTTGTTGATCTGGAATGTTGTTGGAGCTGCACTCATTCAGGCAAAGAGAAAGTATTCCATCACACTCCTGACGTGTACCTTGTAGATGGTAGACAGATATTGAAGAGTCAGAAGGTGAGTTACTTGTCCCATGATTCCGCAGTTCCTGACCTTGCAGCCAGTGTTTATATGGCTGGTTCAGTTCAGCTGTCAGTGATAACCCCCACACCCGCCATCCGTGCCCTCCCACCCACCCCCCATACCCTGTATTTTCAGCCCAGTCAGAAGATTGTGGGTTAATACCTTACTCCAGGGTTGAAGCACATAACGTGATGCTACATCTCAGTATAACATGAAGGTGTTCCACTGAGGTGCCATCTTTTGGATGACATGTTCACCCATGTTTACCTGCTCATGTTGACATGAAAGATTCCGTGGCACCATTTAAATAAGAGCTGGAGTGCTCTGTATCCCGGCCAAAGGTTATTCCTCAACTGTTCACAATAAAACTGACTTTCTGATAATGATCACAATGAAGTCGGCAAGACCTTGCTCTGCACAAAATAGCTACCCCATTTCCCAATAAACAAAAATGCAGAGTGTGGCGGGGGAGGGGGTGACGGTGACTAAACTTCACCAATTACTCTTTGATTGTGCAGTGCTGCAGGAAGTCCTGGGGAAGTGCAAGATTCTATATGGTGACCAGGTACTTCTTCAAATTAATTCAATTACACTTTATGAAAATTCATCTCAGGGCAGCACGGTGGCGGTGGGTGAGCACTGCCGCCTCACTGCGCCAAGGTCCCAGGTTCGATCCCGGCTCTGGGTCACTGTCAGGGTGGAGTTTGCACATTCTCCCCGTGTCTGCGTGGGTCTCACCCCCGCAACCCAAAGGTGTGCAGGGTAGGTGGATTGGCCACGCTAAATTGCCCCTTAATTGGAAACAATTAATTGGGTACTCTAAATTTTTTTATTTTTTTTAAATGAATATTCATCACAACAGATAACTTTTGTTGTTAACCTTCCTCATGAAAACAAACAAAAACCAATCACATTCCATGACTAAATCATTGTTGCTCTCAAAGCCAATCAACCAAGAAACTTACTCAAGAGGGAGAATGTTTATTTTCAACAGTCAATCACCTGACGTACTGCACACCAAGTTAAAAGCAAGTTCAGATGGAGGAGATGTAAAGGCTGGGGAATAATCAGACCAGGGTGCACAGATGGAACTCCGGTCACACTGCTAACGTCACATTTTGCCCTTATTTTTATATTTCAAACAAAATCCAGGGGGCGGCTAGCCCTCCCAAACCTACAACTTTACCACTGGGCGGCGACGGCCGAGCGAATAAGGGGATGGATCAAGGAGCCAGAAGCCGAGTGGGTGTGCGTGGAAGATGCCTCCTGCACGGGGACCTCCCTCTGGGCCCTCGCCACGGCGGCACTCCCAACCCCACCCAAAAAACACTCCAGCAGCCACCCTCCAGTCCTGGGACCAACTACGGCAGCAATTTGGTCTGACCAAAGTGTCGGACAATGCTCCCATCTGCAACAACCATAGGTTCACGCCAGCGCTAACTGACACCACCTTTAAAAGGTGGGGACAGAACGGAGAGACACTGACAGTCAGGGACTTATACACGGACAGCAGGGTCGCAATAATGGACAAACTGACAGAGAAATTCCAGCTAGCCAGGGGGAATGAGTTAAGGTACCGGCAACTCAAAAACTTCCTACGAAAGGAGACAAGGACGTACCCACAACCGCCACGACAGACACTACTGGAAAAGTTACTGGACGCAAGAATCCTAGATAAAGGGAACTGTACCGACATGTATGACCGACTGGTAGAAAGGGCAGACACCGTACTGGACGCAACAAGAAAGAAATGGGAGGAGGAACTGGGGATTGTAATAGGGTGGGGACTCTGGAGTGAAGCACTGCATAGGGTCAACTCCACCTCCGCGTGCGCATGGCTCAGCCTGACTCAACCAAAAGTGGTACATAGGCCCACTTAACAAGAACCCGTATGAGTAGGTTCTTCCCGGAGGTGGAGGATAGATGTGAACGGTGCCAAGGAGGCCTGGCCAACCACGCCCACATGTTCTGGTCCTGCCCGAGACTTGCGGGCTACTGGACAGCCTTCTTCGAGGCAATGTCCAAAGTGGTGGGGGTGAGGGTGGAGCCATGCCCGAAAGTGGCGGTCTTCAAGGTATCAGACCAGCCAGATCTATTCCTGGGGAGGAGGGCGGACGCCCTTGCCTTTGCCTCCCTGATCGCCCGCCATAGAATCCTGTTCGGCTGGCGGTCAGCAGCACCACCCAAAGCTGCAGACTGGCTGTCCGACCTCTCAGAATCTCTCCAAATGGAGAAAAACAAATTCTCCATCCGAGGGTCAGACGACGGCTTCCACAGAACGTGGGAGCCATTCACCCAATTGTTCCAGAACCTGTTTGTGGCCAACGAACAAGCAGAAGAATAGCCAGGTAGCCAAGAATCAGTGGAAAGTAGCCGGGGGGGGGATAGCAGCTAAACCGAAGAGAAAAGAAAGGTGAACCACAGGAGAAGGGGAGGGGGGAGTGGAAGGGGGAGGAGACAGGGAACAATAGAGGGGAACCAGTGAGGTGGGGCGGGAGGCAAGAGAATGACAGCCGGAAGGAGGGCACGGGAAACAATAACAAACTTGGCATCTACAGGAGCAGAGAACAAGGAAAATCCGAGCGAAAGACGGGATGAACGGCTGAAGCGAAGGTGATCACGAGACGACAACGGCAGCGAAAACCGCCCGGGAGAAGCAAGCGGCAACACGAACACCAGATCCATTCGCGTATTACCCTCTGTAATTGTTCTGTATTTGTTTCCCTGGTGTCCAAATGTATATGTACCCCCCACAGTTTCCCTTCCCCCCCACAGATGCCTACTTATGCGCTAAAAACAATACTGCCAATTGTACAGAGCTGCTGTTGTTGAGCTAGCACATGACCAGTTATTTTATTCTAACTTTTTTGTTGTTGTTGTTTATATACATGTATTCTATTTTGTGTACATAACGGTAAATATACTTTATTCAAAAAACACAATAAATTTTTATTTCCATTATGTAAAATTTATATTCGAAACCACCAATGTCATCTTTATATGTCCCAAACACTTTTGACCCGTTGCAAAAACCCTCCCTCCCCCACTGGGCCGCCTGTCACTTGTTCTTAGGTTTCCCTACATCTCCTGGCTCCCACCAATCACTCACTTTCTAACCCATTCCAGCTGTTCCACCCCCTCTTATACAGCATATAATCCCACACATTTCTCCCTCTCTTAAACTCAGAAGAGTCAGACTGACTTAAAACATTAACTTTGTTTTCTCTCCCTACAGATGCTGTCAGACATGCTGGGTTTCTCCAGTATCTTCTGTTTTTATTTGAGATTCCAGCATCCGCTGAATTTTGCTTTTATCACACTAATTACATTTGTCCTCTTCCCCTAATCGTTGTGCTCGCTGACCGAAATCAGCTTTCAGCCAAGTAACATCTTGATTGTATTTACTTTTTCCAATTATGGGGCAATTTAGCATGGCCAATCCACCTACCCTGCATATCTTCAGGTTGTGGGGGTGAGACCCATGCAGACACAGGGGGAATGTGACGTCTTGATTTTAAAATCCTTATTTTCAAATCTCTCCCTTCCCATCTCTGTAATCCCCTCCAGCCCAATGACCCTCCAAGATCTCGGTGTTTGGTCTAAACCTGGACCGATGCAATTTTAAAATTGTTCCAGTGCTGGTGGATTCGCCTTTAGTATTGTCAACTCAAAACTCCGAAATTCCTGCCTTAAACCTCTCTACCTCAATCTCCTTCTTTAAGACACTCTTTCAAACCTACCTCTTTGACTAAGCTTTCGATCATTTGATCTGACATCTCATTTGTGAAGGAAGCTGTTTGGGACATTTTATTACTTTCAAATCCTTGGCAAAGTGCGTGCAGATGTTTTTGATATATTAAGTACAGATTTTCATATCCCTGAATTCAAAGTACATTTTAAACAAAATTCACAAGCGATTCGAAAGACTGCCGAAGATGTTTCAGCAGCAAGTACAGAACACAACTCCAAAACTTCATCAGTTTCCATTCTAAAGGCACAGTGCTTGCTGAAAGCAGAGAAAACATTTGAAAATTTTCATTTTCACAAGCCCTCAAGTCAGACAATTCAGCCGGGATAGTGAGGATTATTTGAACGAGCTGTCAACTGTTTTCAAATCATAAAGAAAATTCCAGTTATAGTTGACGGGAAATGAAGAAACTGTGTCAGAACCTCTGGAATTTTATTGTTCAATAGAAACAAACCAAAGCCCACATTATTTTTGGGGGGGAAAAGGAAAATGTTCAATTGACTTGTGGAAACTAAAGAAAGCACAAAATTAAGATGACCAGAGAGAAGAATCTGATCCAAGTCATTGGCTTATCTTAGTCCCAAAACACCCAAATTCATTCTATAAACTGCAGGTTGCACAAATGCATACAGGACAGTTTGTTCAAAATAAACTGCATAATAAGCTCATTTTATAACCTACCCTTTGGAACAAGCTGTTATAGAACATAACAGCGCAGTACAGGCCCTTCGGCCCTCGATGTTGCGCCGACCTGTGAAACCACTAAAGCCCATCTACACTATTCCCTTATCATCCATATGTTTATCCAATGACCATTTAAATGCCCTTAATGTTGGTGAGTCCACTACTGTTGCAGGCAGGGCATTCCATGCCCTTACTACTCACTGAGTAAAGAACCTACCTATCTTCCTTCAATTTAAAGCTATGTTCCCTCGTGCTTGACATCACCATCTGAGGAAAAAGGCTCTCACTGTCCACCCTATCTAATCCTCTGATCATCTTGTATGCCTCAATTGTATTTTGCTGTTGTATTATATTACAGCTACAAGACAGTTTTTGAACATGCAAGGTACTCTTGAGCTGTAATCTATGAACAAAGGAACTCCGGCACTATGGCTGGCTTGATGCCAGATATACTGGTCTCTTTCTAACATGGTACAATGTCAAACCCTGAACTCTAGCATGACAAACAAACCGCTGGTCTACATAGGAAAACAGAGTTTGCTGCCAGGTTATGCTGTGTCATCATCTGCAGATGCCTTAAGTTCTGAGCTGCATGCAGAAAAATGCTTTTCCCTGTACCTCGGTACACATGACAATACACAAATCCAACCCAATCCAAATTCCCTCTATGAATCTCTTGGTTTACGTCTCTTCTCCTTCAAGACTATCTTTAAATCTTATCTGTTATCATAGAATCCCGACAGTGCAGGAGGTCTATCGGCCCATCAAGTCTGCACCAACCCTCTGAAGCAGCACTGCACCTGCCCGACCCCCATAACCCCACCTAACCTGTTATAACCTGCCTGCTTACCATTGGCGGGGGACTAATGACAATCCCACAATCCTGTGGGAGTATGAGCTTCCCCAATGAGGGAGGGGCGGAGAAATCATTAGCAGACTCCCTGTATAAATAAAGCTGGCCAGTTTAGGAACCAGCAGGAAGGAGTGTGCAGCAAGGGAAGTTGCTGCTGTTGTGTATATATATGTTATTGTAAATAAATGTTATTTCTTTGTATCCTTGAAACTTGTGCTGGATTCTTCGTGGCCCTCACAAAATAACCTTTGGATACTAATGGGCAATTTAGCGTGGCTAATCCACCCAACCTGCACATCTTTGGACTGTAGAAGGAAACCGGAGCATTCGGAGGAAACCGACGCAGTCACGGGGAGAAAGTGCAAACTCCAGACAGGCAGTCACCCGAGGTTGGAATCGAACCCAGGTCCCTGGTGCTGTGAGGCAGCAGTGCTAACCACTATGCCACCGTGCCGGCCCCTAAGTTAGAGCAAGCCTTTGGTCACCTGTGCTACTTGCGGCACTCAATGTCAATTTTTGTTTAATAATATTCCCGTTGAAGTGCCTTGGGATATTTGACTGCAGTAACGGAGCTATACAAATGCAAGTTGCAGCTGGATTGGATTGGATTTATTTATTGTCACGTGTACCGAGGTACATGAAAGGTATTTTTCTGCGAGCAGCTCACAGATCATTAAGTACATGGGAAGAAAAGGGAATAAAAGGGCAACACAAGGTATACAATGTAACTACATAAGCACCGGCATCGGATGAAGCATACAGGGTGTAGTGTTAATGAGATCAGTCCATAAGAGGGTCATTTAGGAGTCTGGTAAAGCGGGGAAGAAGCTGTTTTTGAGTCTGTTCGTGCGTGTTCTCAGACTTCTGTATCTCCTGCCCGATGGAAGAAGTTGGAAGAGTGAGTAAGCTGGGTTGGAGGGGTCTTTGATTATGCTGCCCACTTTCCCCAGGCAGCGGGAGGTGTAGATGGATGCCGCTTTGTCAAGGAACAAAGGGAAAGATTGAAACAAGGCAACCTGGGCCACACTTATTAATACCAAATGGGTGTTCTGTAATGATATTGAGACGGGCAAAAATAAAAGCAGGCCCATTAACATGAAAGACACAAATAATTAAATCATTAGAAAAGTAAATTTGATACAAAGAAATTCACAGCTGCAAAGAAATGATGGGGTCACCAAAAGGAGAGCCTTCAAATCTAAAATGCAATCCTGAAAGTCAACAATCACAAGCAATCAGGGAAACGTACTGCACTTTGAATGTTAACTCTCCTCGCAGTGTTATCATGCAGACATTTAGACCAATATTCCTGCCAACAACTGGAAGATATATTCAGTAAAAGGAGACACAGGAAAAGGGGCAGGATTCATCACCAGGCATCAGGAATTCCCACAGCACACACATTAGGTCCTTCGATAAATTCTGCTTTCTGAAGGACCACTTTGCCATTCTCCCAGTTTCTCCATCGCATGTGCTGATAATGTCAATGTACGCCAGTGTGTCCCATCGCCCCTTTTCCCTCCATCAGGGTTTACAAGGCTCGCAAACATGTTTGTTTGGTTTTCCACTGTTCTGCGCTTACCCCTTCCCCTCCCTTCCAGAACCATGACAGGGGTACCTTGCCCTCATCTACCATCTCACCACCTTCACTGTGACGCCACCACCAAACACATCTAACCACTCCTCTCCGCCACCCCCCACTTTCAGCATTTGAAAAGACCAGTTCTTTTTGCAACACACTGATCTACTGAGGTGAGGAGAAATTTCTTCACCCAGGTGAGCCTGTGGAACTTGTTACCACAGAAAGCAGTTGAGGCCAAAATATTGCACGTTTTCAAGAAGGAGTTAGATTTAGCTCTTGGGCCGAAAAGGGATCAATGGATATTGGAGAAAAGCGGGAACAGATGATCAGCCAAGGTTATAATGAATGGCGGAGCAGGCTCGAAGGGCCGAATAGCCTCCTCCTGCTTCTATTTTCTATGTTTCTATCAACATCTAGTCCCTTGGTGCAGCACCTTCCCAAGCAAGGGCTGGAGGTACAATATCTATCCTTGCTTCTTTCAATTTAATGTACTGTATTCACTGCTCACACTGTCGATTCCTCCAATTTGGGAGACGAAAAGCAGAGAGGGCGGTTGTTTTGTTGAACATCTCTATTCCGTCACCAACGTGATTGTTATTGTAGGGAAGCATGTTTCCTGGGTGTTTGTTCACTGTAACCTGTTTTGATACATGTTTGTAATAAAATACATTTTTTTAAAAAATAAAGTCACCGATCTGAAACATTCAACTGTTCCCTCTCCAGAGCCTGACCTGGTGTTTCAGCATTTTCTGTTTTTATGTTGTACAATATGGAAAATGTCATCCATCCTGGTCCGCAATGTTCAGAGAGGAAGAGGAATCCCTGTTAAGTAAACTGTCATAAACCATGCAAACTCACCTCAGGCTGCTCCACCACAGTCATTACTCTATATTTCGCGGAGAGATCTGAAAACAACCCTTTCACGCATCAGCACGGTAGCATAGTGGTTAGCACAATTGCTTCACAGCTCCAAGGTCCCAGGTTCGATTCCCGGCTTGGGTCACTGTCTGTGTGGAGTCTGCACGTTCTCCCCGTGTGTGCGTGGGTTTCCTCCGGGTGCTCCGGTTTCCTCCCACAGTCCAAAGATGTGTATGTTAAGTGGATTGGCCATGCTAAATTGTCCTGAGTGTCCAAAATTGCCCTTAGTGTTGGGTGGGGTTACTGGGTTATGGGGTGGGCTGGAGGTGTGGGTCAGGTGTTCTTCCCAAGAGCCGGTGCAGACTCAATGGGTCGAATGGCCTCCTTCTGCACTGTAAATTCTATGAAATAATCAAGTTGGTAAGAGCAGAACCCCGTATTGCACAGTCGAGTGACTCACAAAATTCTCTCACATACTCACAATTACGTTTCACTGAAATCCAAGTGGCAGCAATGAGAAAGGATTACAAACACGGGCTTCTGCTAATATTCTCGATAACTAATCACAAGAAAGTATGCAAATATCAGCTGAGATTTTCCTCAAGTCAACAGAGTGACTAGCTCCAACCCTTCAGACTGCCTGGCCAAAATCAGGAATTTAATGAAGTGATGGGAAACACAAAAAGCCATGCAGCAACATTCCAGGGTAAACCTGAGGACAACTAACAGCTAGCCACTACACTGCTACATAAAGACATTGCACAGAATACTATTTTTAGATTTTAGTCCTTTTTTGGACACCAGCTGTTCTGACACATGCACAACACTATTAGCATGTTTACACGTCTCCAAATCCAACGACTGACATAGCTAAAGCCCACCTGAGGCTTCCCAGTTTGTTCCACGGAGATACATCTTAATTACAACAGACCAAAACAAGGGAACCCCTGGCGTTTAACCAGCTGAATTCTGACAGCATACTGCACAAAGCACTGAAAAGTCTTTCCATCATTGTGTTAGGACCACCGACCCTGTTTGGGGTTTTGGCTGGAGGTTCACCTGAAGCAATGTGGGAGAAATCCCAGCCTCAACCACCACCCCTGGGACAGCTTCAATGAGTGAGCCCGGCCGATTGGTCTTGCTTACTCAGCAAAATAAACATCAAGATCCATAGAATCTCTTCAGTGCCGGAGGCCATGCAGCCCATCGAGCTTGACCGACTCTCTGCAAGAGCAGCCGACCTCGGCCCACTCTCCTGCCCTATCCCCAAGCCTGCGCATCTTTGGACACTAAGGGGCAATTTAGCATGGCCAATCCACCTAACCTGTACACCCTTGGACTGTGGGAGGAAACTCCGGAGCACCCGGAGGAAATGCACGCAGACACGGGGAGAACACACCAACCTCACAGTCACCCGAGGTCGGAATTGAACCCGGGTCCCTGGCGCTGTGAGGCAACAGTGCTAACCACTGTGCTGCCCTTAAGATCAGCACAACAAACACCATAAACGCTACAGTGGGGGATGGGCCTTCCAGACTGAGCCTTATTAAATATAATTTTTATCCAAATGATAGCATTTTCAGAGCTAACAATTTAACAGAACTCGGCAAAGCGTTTAAAAAACCATGACATGGGTTCAGAAAATTCCATCCTGACGTGCCAAACTGGCCAACATAAACAAAGGGAACTTCAATTTTGATCTTGTGAGCATTCAGTTACGAATGACTGCAAAGCGATTTGGATATCACATCGTGCATTCCATATCACCATGTTATATAACTGACTTTATCGTGTCACATCTTATGTTGAGGCTTCACTTTCTATATCAACATTTCCAGCCAAAAACAAATCAATTTCTCTGCAAGTACGAGCTCACGTTAACTTTCTTCCCTCCTCCTAAATCTGTACAAAGATGACAGCACGGAAACAGGCCAACTGACCAAAGCAGATCATAACAACTTCATTTAGATAGCACCTGTGAGCTAGTAAAACATCACAAAACATTTCACAGGTGCTTAATAAGACAAAGTAGACAGGAGCAACCGGAGATGTGAGGAGATCTTCTAACATGGTCAAAACTTGGTCATTAAGATAGGTTTTAAGAGCATCTTAAAGCAAGAGAAAGGAGCAAAGAGCAAATGGCCTCCTTCTGCACTGTAGATTCTATGGTTAAGGAGGGTCTCCATAATGTCTTCATCCACCTATCGAATCCAACTCTGAATGCCCCAACCACAAAGTCTGGATGTGACCTCCACAGCCTCACAACTCTGAAGAAATCTCCCTTGTTCTCGGTTCTAAGTCATTCATCTTGTATCTATGGCCCTCACTCTTGACCCCTCAGCTACTGGAAGCAGTTTGCTTCTATTCACCCTGCCTATCCTTTCATAACGTGAAACACTTTTGTCACATCATTCCGTAATCTGTGTTGCTCTGATAAAAACAGAACTAATTTCTCAATTCTATATTCCTGATAACACAGCTGACGCAGAAATTGGTGAAACACACTCTGGATTTGACAGAATTGGAAGAGAAGGAATATTTAACCCAAGAACAATCTTCTATAAATAGCTAAAAGTAAACAAGAACGCTTACATATGCTTCATAGACTCTGGAAAAAGTGTTCACTTATGTTTATCACCAAAAGCTAACAGACATGTTTCTGATATTTCAGCAAAGACAAGAGATTTATCCAGAACCTATATTGAGACTAAATAGCAAGCAAAGTGTGGTGAACTCAGCCCAACGCATCACACAAGCTTGCCACCACCACATTGATTCTGTCTACACCTCCCACTGCCTCATGAAGGCAGGCAGCATTATCAGAGACCTCTCTCACCCAGGAGACTCTTCCTCCCAGCCTTCCTCCAGACTCTTCCATCAGGCAGAAGGTACAGAAGTCTGAAGACTCGCACATCCAGACATAGGAACAGCTTCTTCCCCACAGCTACCAGTCTCCTCAACGACTCCCACTCGGACTGATCTGTTCCCTGTAAGACACTATTCACGACGCCTTATGCTGCACTTGCTCATGTTGCTGCTCTTGCTCATGTATTTGCTTTGTTTGGCCCCTTGTTCCACCACTGTAACCAATCACTGTTTGTCGATGTACCATTTGGCAATGTTCTCTGTTGATTATTCTTTTGTCTACTATATACGTACTGTGTACGTTCCCTCGGCCGCAGAAAAATACTTTTCACTGTACTTCAGTACATGTGACCATAAATCAAATCAAATCAAGCATCAGGCTAGAAGAGGAACAATCAGGCATGTTTCAAGTGTCACAAGGTGGTCGGATGCTATTAAAGAAATGTATTTTTTTTTTGCACAAGTCAAATCAAACTGCCAGGTATTTTGTGGACCAGGTGTGGGTAGCAAGGAAGAGCAAAGGAAGGACCAGGAATGGTAATAGGATGCGGTAGCTGTACGGTGCGGTAGCTGTACGGCGCGGTAGCTGTACGGCGCGGTAGCTGTACGGCGCGGTAGCTGTACGGCGCGGTAGCTGTACGGCGCGGTAGCTGTACGGCGCGGTAGTCACTGGCTCGAGTTGACCAATAGATTTATGGTTGTTATTTGACAAATGGAGGGGTCTCAGCAGAGTTTAGGATTACGGGGGAAGTAGGTGCCTTTGAGTTTTCAGTCTTTGAGGGACTGTGGGACTATTAATGTGCCAAAGTAAGATTGTTCTTTGTACTGTTTCATTTCATTTCTTCTACTCCAGTAATTCCTTTTATTTTTTAAAATAAATTTAAAGTACCCAATTTTTTTTTCCAAGTAAGGGGCAATTTAGCGTGGCCAAGCCACCTACTCTCCACATCTTTTGCTTGTGGGAGTGAGACCCACGCAGACACAGGGAGAATGTGCAAATTCCACACGGACAGTGATCCGAGGCCGGGATTGAACCCGTCCTCGATGCCGTGAGGCAGTAATTCCTTTTATTATTGTTCAATGAAAGTGAGATTTGAATTCACACCGTTTCCGCAAGTATTTCTCACCATTATCCAAAAACAAATACCCCACACAAAACCAGTGTTTGCAGGTTGCAACACTCTCACACATAACACAGGTGAAAAGACGACTAGTTTGTGTACTGTCACCAAGATTATTCAATCTGTACACAGAACAAATATTCAGAGAATTAGATGTCATTCCCGAGGTAAAGATTGGAGGCAAGAAAGGAACAAACTTGTGGCACAGTGATGACGCAGTCAGTGCTCCTTGCAGAATCAGAAGAGTCTCTACAAAACACTGTACATCTAGCAATGTCTAAAAGTTTAGAATATAAGAATATAAGAACATAACATAAGAACTAGGAGCAGGAGTAGGCCATCTGGCCCCTCGAGCCTGCTCCACCATTCAATGAGATCATGGCTGATCTTTTGTGAACTCAGCTCCACTTTCCGACCCGAACACCATAACCCTTAATCCCTTTATTCTTCAAAAAACTATCTATCTTAATCTTAAAAACATTTAATGAAGGAGCCTCTACTGCTTCACTGGGCAAGGAATTCCATAGATTCACAACCCTTTGGGTGAAGAAGTTCCTCCTAAACTCAGTCCTAAATCTACTTCCCCTTATTTTGAGGCTATGCCCCCTAGTTCTGCTTTCACCCGCCGGTGGAAACAACCTGCCCGCATCTATCCTATCTATTCCCTTCATAATTTTATATGTTTCTATAAGAGCCCCCCTCATCCTTCTAAATTCCAACGAGTACAGTCCCAGTCTACTCAACCTCTCCTCGTAATCCAACCCCTTCAGCTCTGGGATTAACCTAGTGAATCTCCTCTGCACATCTTCCAGTGCCAGTACGTCCTTTCTCAATTAAGGAGACCAAAACTGAACACAATACTCCAGGTGTGGCCTCATTAACACCTTATACAATTGCAGCATAACCTCCCTAGTCTTAAACTCCATCCCTCTAGCAATTAAGGACAACATTCCATTTGCCTTCTTAATCACCTGTTGCACCTGTAAACCAACTTTTTGTGACTCATGCACTAGCACACCCAGGTCTTTCTGCACACCAGCATGTTTCAATATTTTATCATTTAAATAATAATCCCTTTTGCTGTTATTCCTGCCAAAATGGATAACCTCACATTTGTGGACTGAGACTGAGAATGAACACCAAAAAGGCAAAAACAATGATAGTCAGAAGGAACACACGAGGAGAAACGAGCGTGAAGATTGAAGAGAAGTGTCTTACTGTGGGCAGCAGTGTAGCACAGTGGGTAGCACTGTTGCTTCACAGCTCCAGGGTCCCAGGTTCTATTCCCAGCTTGGGTCACTGTGCAGAGTCTGCACGTCCTCTCCGTGTCTGCGTGGGTTTCCTCCGGGTGCTCCGGTTTCCTCCCACAAGTCTCGAAAGACGTGTTGTTAGGTAATTTGGACATTCTGAATTCTCCCTCCGTGTACCCGAACAGGCGCCGGAATGTGGCGACTCGGGGCTTTTCACAGTAACTTAATTGCAGTGTTAATGTAAGCCGACTTGTAGTAGATTGTTATTATTATATGGGAACAAGTAGATAAGTTTGTATATTTAGGATTAATGAAGGTTGCAGATGTGAGGTTGAAGTCAGAAGGATTAGATAATCAGAAGCAATTTTGTGACAGTGAAAGATTGTTAACAAGAGAAAAAGTCCAGGTTGTAACAAGGAAAAAAGGTCATAATATGCTGCATTCTATCCAGTTGACTGCCCGAGATGTGGACAATAAATAAAAATTTGAGGATGAAAATTAAGACCTTTGAAATGTGGATGCTAAAACATATGCTAAACATTTCACACACAGACCATAAGACAAAGAGGTGCTTGAAAGTGCAAGAGCGGACTTCCGGTTGCAGCTATGCGGAGCTAAGCCGCACATTCGGCAGCTCCCGCTAAAATGGACTTTTGGGCTCTCCAGAGGAGCCCCAACGGCAATTTTTTGACGACTTCCAGTGTGGGAAGGTGATAGCAAGGTCCACCCCCCATAGTATATGGATTGGACCAGGAGCGGAGCGGTCAAAAAGCGTTTTTGGAGCAGCGAAAAGTGCGAGGGAGAAAAAACAAGATGGCGGCGGGCGGAGATCGAGCGGCATGGGGGCCGGAGCAGCAGGAGTTTCTCAGGCGCTGCTTTGAGGAGCTGAAGAAAGAGGTGCTGGCGCCACTGCTGACGGCGATCGAGGGGTTAGTGGAGACCCAGAAGGCCCAAGGGGCGGCGATCCAGGAGGTACGGGAAAAAGCCTCGGAGAACGAGGATGAGATCTTGGGCCTGGCGGTGAAGATGGAGGCACACGAGGCGCTGCACAAGAGGTGGGTGGAAAGATTCGAGGACCTGGAGAACAGGTCGAGGAGGAAGAATCTTCGGATTCTGGGTCTCCCTGAAGGAGTGGAGGGGGCCGATGTCGGGGCATATGTGAGCACGATGCTCAACTCGCTGATGGGTGCGGGGGCCCCTCTGAGTCCCCTGGAGCTAGAAGGGGCTCATCGGGTCCTGGCAAGGAGACCCAAGGCCAACGAGCCGCCAAGGGCGGTAGTGGTGAGGTTTCACCGTTTCGTGGATAGAGTGTGTGTCTTGAGATGGGCCAAGAAAGAGCGGAGCAGCAGGTGGGAGAATACGGAGATCCGAATCTATCAGGACTGGAGTGCAGAGGTGGCAAAGAAGAGAGCTGGTTTTAATCGGGCCAAGGCGGTGCTCCATCGGAAGGGGGTGAGGTTCGGAATGCTGCAGCCAGCGCGATTGTGGGTCCCATTTCAGGATCGACACCACTACTTCGAAACGCCTGAGGAGGCTTGGACCTTTATACAAGCTGTAAAGTTGTACTCAAAATGAGCGTTTGTGGCTGTGGGGGGGGATGTCGGTTGTATACAGGGTTTTAACTATGTGTAGGGAATGTTCCACGGGTTGGGTGATGGATGGGGATGGGGGAAGAGGTCTGATGGGAAGACTGTGAGACAGTATGGGCGCCGGTGCTGGAGGGAGGGGAGGCCCGGGGATGGGGGAATTGGGATAAGGCCGCAACAGGAGCGGCACCAGAGGGGGCGGGGCCGGTTCAGGAAAGCGCGGGCTTTTTCCCGCGCTAGGGAAGGACAGAGGGGTGGGGGGTGGAGAAGCGCGCACTGATTGCTGGGGAGGGGGGATTCACACACCGGGGGGAGGGGGGTGGGGGTCAATGGGACGGCGGGGGAGGCCGGGGTCAGCTGACTTACGGGAGTGTTATGGGGGGAGCAAAAGAGCTAGATACGGATCTAGCAGGGGGAGGGGGGGGGAAATAGGGTTGCTGCTGCATTAGCTGATGGGGAACTGGAAACAGAAGAGGTGGTCGGGACGGGGGCCCCTGTCTGGGGGACTGGAGAGAGCGGGAGGCGCGGGCACGGGACTGGCCGAGAAAAGGAGATGGCTAGTCGGCGCGGGGGGGGGGGGGGAGCCCCCCAATCCGGCTGATAACTTGGAATGGGAGGGGCCTGAATGGGCCGGTTAAGAGGGCCCGAGTTTTCGCGCACTTAAAGGGACTGAAGGCAGACGTGATCATGCTTCAGGAGACACATTTGAAGGTGGCAGACCAGGTCAGGTTAAGAAAGGGATGGGTAGGACAGGTATTCCATTTGTGGCTGGATGTGAAGAACAGAGGGGTGGCAATACTGGTGGGGAAGCGGGTATCGTTTGAGGCCAAGAATATTGTAGTGGACAATGGAGGTCGATACGTGATGGTGAGCGGTAGGTTGCAGGGGCGTGGGTGGTATTGGTAAACGTATACGCCCCGAACTGGGATGATGCCGGATTTATGAAGTGCATGTTGGGGCGGATTCCGGATCTGGAGGCAGGAAGCTTGATAATGGGCGGGGATTTCAACACGGTGTTGGACCCAGCATTAGATCGCTCCAGATCTAGGACGGCGAAGAGGCCGGCTGCGGCCAAGGTGCTTAGGGGGTTTCTGGACCAGATGGGGGGAGTAGATCCGTGGAGATTTGCTAGGCCGCAGGCCAGGGAATTTTCTTCTTTTTCTCACGTACACAGAGCCTACTCCCGGATAGATTTTTTTGTTTTGAGTAGGGCGCTGATCCCGAAAGTGGAGGGAACGGAGTACTCGGCCATAGCTATCTCAGACCACGCCCCGCACTGGGTGGAGCTGGAGTTAGGAGAGGAGAGGGACGGACACCCGCTGTGGCGTCTGGATGTGGGACTGCTGGCAGATGAGGAAGTGTACGGGAGGGTGCGGGGGTGCATTGAAAGGTATTTGGAGGCCAACGACAACGGGGAGGTGCAGGTGGGAGTAGTATGGGAGGCGCTGAAGGCGGTGGTCAGGGGAGAGTTAATCTCCATCAGGGCTCACAGGGAGAAGAGAGAGGGCAGGGAAAGGGAGAGGATAGTGGGGGAGATCCTAAGGGTAGACAGGAGATATGCAGAGGCCCCCGAGGAGGGACTACTTAGGGAGCGGCGAAGTCTCCAGACGGAATTCGACCTGTTGACCACAGGGAAGGCAGAGGCACAGTGGAGGAAAGCACAGGGGGCAACGTACAAGTATGGGGAGAAGGCGAGCCGGATGCTGGCACATGAGCTCCGTAAGAGGATGGCAGCGAGGGAGATAGGTGGAGTTAAGGATAGCAGGGGAACTACGGTGCGGAGTGCGGTGAAAGCAAATGAGGCATTTAAGGACTTTTATGAGGAGCTGTACAGATCTCAGCCCCCAGCGGGGGAAGAGGGGATGCGACGATTTCTAGATCAACTGAGGTTCCCGAGGGTGGAGGAGCAGGAGGTGGCTGGTTTGGGGGCGCCAATTGGGTTGGAGGAGCTGGTTAAAGGACTGGGGAGCATGCAGGCGGGGAAGGCCCCGGGGCCAGATGGGTTCCCGGTTGAGTTTTACAGGAAGTATGCGGACCTGTTAGCCCCGTTGATAGTGAGGACTTTCAATGAGGCAAGGGAGGGCGGAACCCTGCCCCCGACAATGTCCGGGGCGCTGATCTCTCTGATCCTGAAGCGGGACAAGGACCCACTGCAATGTGGGTCGTATAGACCAATCTCGCTCCTCAACGTGCATGTTAAGTTGCTGGCAAAAGTGCTGGCCACGAGGATCGAGGACTGTGTCCCGGGGGTGATTCACGAGGACCAGATGGGATTTGTAAAGGGCAGGCAGCTAAACACCAATGTGCGGAGGCTCCTCAATGTGATTATGCGAAGATAGTGGCAGCTATGGACGCGGAGAAGGCCTTTGACCAGTTGGAGTGGGAGTATCTCTGGGAAGTGTTGCGGAGGTTTGGGTTTGGGGAGGGGTTTATCAGGTGGGTTAAGCTCCTATATAGAGCCCCGGTGGCGAGTGTGGCTACGAATCGGCGGAGGTCGGAGTATTTTCGGCTGTATCGAGGGACGAGGCAGGGGTGCCCCCTGTCCCCCCTGTTGTTTGCATTAGCAATTGAGCCTTTGGCCATGGCATTAAGGGAGTCCAGGAAATGGAGGGGGGTGGTCCGAGGGGGAGAGGAGCATCGGGTGTCGCTGTATGCGGACGACCTGTTGCTGTACGTGGCAGATCCAGTGGAGGGGATGGTGGAGGTCATGCGGATCCTCAGGGAGTTTGGGGACTTCTCGGGCAATAAGCTCAATGTAGGGAAAAGTGAGCTCTTTGTGGTGCACCCAGGGGACCAGGGAAGAGGGATAGACGACCTACCATTGAGGAGGGCGGAAAGGAGCTTTCGGTACTTGGGGATCCAGGTAGCTAGGAGCTGGGGGGCCCTGCACAAACTTAATTTGACGCGGCTAGTGGAGGAGATGGAGGAGGACTTCAAAAGATGGGATGTGTTGCCACTCTCGCTAGCGGGCAGGGTACAGTCGATTAAAATGATGGTCTTCCCGAGGTTTCTTTTTGGGTTCCAGTGCCTTCCTATTATCATTACCAAGGCCTTTTTTAAGCGGGTAGGTAGGAGCATCATGGGTTTTGTGTGGGCAAACAAGACCCTGAGGATAAGGAGGGGGTTTCTGGAGCGTAGTAGGGACAGGGGAGGGCTGGCGTTGCCGAATCTGGGTGACTATTATTGGGTAGTCAACGTGGCGATGATCCGTAAGTGGGTAATAGAGGGAGAGGGGGCGGCGTGGAAGAGGTTGGAGATAGCGTCCTGCAAAGGAACGAGCCTGAGGGCGCTGGTGACGGCACCGCTGCCGCTCTCGCCGACAAGGTACGCCACGAGTCCGGTGGTGGCGGCAACGCTAAAGATCTGGGGGCAGTGGAGACGACATGGGGTGAGATGGGAGCCTCGGTGTGGTCCCCGATCCGGGAGAACCATCGGTTCGTCCCAGGAAGGATGGACGGGGGGTTTCGGAGCTGGCATCAGGCAGGGATCAGAAGGATGGGGGTCCTGTTTATAGACGGGACGTTTGCGAGCCTAGGGGTGCTGGAGGAGAAGTTTGGGTTACCCCCGGGAAATGCGTTCAGGTATATGCAAGTGAGGGCGTTTGTGAGGCAGAAGGTGAGGGGATTCCCATTGCTCCCGGCACAGGGGATTCAGGACAGGGTGATTTCCGGTGTATGGGTCGGAGAAGGCAAGGTTTCGGCGATATACCAGGAGATGAAAGAAGAAGGGGAGGCTTCGGTAGAGGAGTTGAAGGGCAAGTGGGAGGAGGAGTTGAGGGAGGAAATTGAAGAGGGTATGTGGGCTGATGCCCTGAGTAGGGTTAATTCCTCTTCCTCATGTGCCAGGCTCAGCCTGATACAGTTTAAGGTCATTCACAGAGCGCATATGACAGGGGCGAGGCTGAGTAGGTTCTTTGGGATGGAGGACAGATGCGGGAGGTGCTCAGGAAGCCCGGCAAATCATGCCCACATGTTCTGGTCATGCCCGGCACTAGATGGGTTCTGGAGGGGTTTCGCGAAGACTATGTCCAAGGTGGTGAAAGTCCAGGTCAAGCAAGTTGGGGGCTGGCATTATTTGGGGTGGCGGACGAGCCGGGAGTGCAGGAGGCAAAAGAGGCCGGTATTCTGGCCTTTGCGTCCCTGGTAGCCCGGCAGAGGATCTTGCTCATGTGGAAGGACGTGAAGCCCCCCAGTGTGGAAGCCTGGATAAATGACATGGCAGGGTTCATTAAGCTGGAGAGGATAAAGTTTGCCTTGAGAGGGTCTGCGCAGGGGTTCTTCAGGCAGTGGCAACCATTCCTAGACTATCTCGCGGAGCGTTAGAATGAGGTCGGTCAACAGCAGCAGCAACCCAGGGGGGGGAAACTGGGGAGGGGAGGGGGGTGTTTCTTTCGGGGGGGGGGGGGAGGTATTTGGGCGGGCGGGGGAGGGGGTTTTCCCTTGGGGTACTTGTAAAAAAGCATATGGGAGGGTTATTATGTGCGGGAGAAACCCATTGTATAAGTTCTGTAGTATGTTTGATTGATATGTCTATGTTCTGTTCTTTTCTGATACGGGGGGGGGGGGGGGGGGGGGTTTAATTGGTTGAAAATTTTTGTTGGAAAAACTTTGAATAAACTTTTTTTTTTAAAGAAAATTGACATCAAGTAAAGAAAACGTCAGCGTTTTGGCGATTTGGTCGGAGCTGTAAAGCTGTTGTGATGTCTGCGAGAGGGTGAAGTGGAGGATAGCAGAAAAGAGGGCTGGATTAAGGCATGGTAGGGTGACGGATTTCACGGAGTGGTTGCAGACGTCCTTCAGTGTATGTGTGAAGATGGCACAAGAGCGAGGAGTGTGACATCCATGACAGGAGATTTCCCAGTGGCGGCAGCAGCATATTCCTAACTCCCAGGCCAGGCAGCAGAATGGTGAATCGGCATTGCACTTGAAAGCTTCAAGTTCCAAACTTTGCAATGTGAAGCCAAAGAATTTAAAGTGTTGGAGGATCTCCAACACTTTAAGAGCGAGGGTAGGTCCGTTCAAGGACAGTAGCGGGAGATTGTGTATTGAGTCTGAAGAGATAGGAGAGGTCTTGAACGAGTACTTTTCTTCTGTATTTACAAATGAGAGGGGTGATATTGTTGGAAAGGACAGTGTGAAACAGATTGGTAAGCTCGAGGAAATACTTGTTAGGAAGGAAGATGTGTTGGGCATTTTGAAAAACTTGAGGATAGACAAGCCCCCCGGGCCTGACGGGATATATCCAAGGATTCTATGGGAAGCAAGAGATGAAATTGCAGAGCCGTTGGCAATGATCTTTTTGTCCTCACTGTCAACAGGAGTGGTACCAGGGGATTGGAGAGTGGCGAATGTCGTGCCCCTGTTCAAAAAAGGGACTAGGGATAACCCTGGGAATTACAGGCCAGTTAGTCTTACTTCGGTGGTAGGCAAAGTAATGGAAAGGGTACTGAAGGATAGGATTTCTGAGCATCTGGAAAGACACTGCTTGATTAGGGATAGTCAGCACGGATTTGTGGGGGGTAGGTCTTGCCTTACAAATCTTATTGAATTCTTTGAGGAGGTGACCAAGCATGTGGATGAAGGTAAAGCAGTGGATGTAGTGTACATGGATTTTAGTAAGGCATTTGATAAGGTTCCCCATGGTAGGCTTATGCAGAAAGTAAGGAGGCATGGGATAGTGGGAAATTTGGCCAGTTGGATAACGAACTGGCTAACCGATAGAAGTCAGAGAGTGGTGGTGGATGGCAAATATTCAGCCTGGATCCCAGTTACCAGTGGTGTACCGCAGGGATCAGTTCTGGGTCCTCTGCTGTTTGTGATTTTCATTAATGACTTGGATGAGGGAGTTGAAGGGTGGGTCAGTAAATTTGCAGATGATACGAAGATTGGTGGACTTGTGGATAGTAAGGAGGGCTGTTGTTGGCTGCAAAGAGACATAGATAGGATGCAGAGCTGGGCTGAGAAGTGGCAGATGGAGTTTAACCCTGAAAAGTGTGAGGTTGTCCATTTTGGAAGGACAAATATGAATGCTGAATACAGGGTTAACGGTAGAGTTCTTGGCAATGTGGAGGAGCAGAGAGATCTTGGGGTCTATGTTCATACATCTCTGAAAGTTGCCACTCAAGTGGATAGAGCTGTGAAGAAGGCCTATGGTGTGCTCGCGTTCATTAACAGAGGGATTGAATTTAAGAGCTGTGAGGTGATGATGCAGCTGTACAAAACTTTGGTAAGGCCACATTTGGAGTACTGTGTACAGTTCTGGTCACCCCATTTTAGGAAGGATGTGGAAGCTTTGGAAAAGGTGCAAAGAAGATTTACCAGGATGTTACCTGGAATGGAGAGTAGGTCTTACGAGGAAAGGTTGAGGGTGCTAGGCCTTTTCTCATTAGAACGGAGAAGGATGAGGGGCGACTTGATAGAGGTTTATAAGATGATCAGGGGAATAGATAGACAGTCAGAGACTTTTTCCCCGGGTGGAACAAACCATTACAAGGGGACATAAATTTAAGGTGAAAGGTGGAAGATATAGGAGGGATATCAGAGGTAGGTTCTTTACCCAGAGAGTAGTGGGGGCATGTAATGCACTGCCTGTGGAAGTAGTTGAGTCAGAAACATTAGGGGCCTTCAAGCAGCTATTGGATAGGTACATGGATTACAGTAAAATGATATAGTGTAGATTTGTTTGTTCTTAAGGGCAGCACGGTAGCATTGTGGATAGCACAATTGCTTCACAGCTCCAGGGTCCCAGGTTCGATTCCGGCTTGGGTCACTGTCTGTGCAGAGTCTGCATGTCCTCCCCGTGTCTGCGTGGGTTTCCTCCGGGTGCTCCGGTTTCCTCCCACAGTCCAAAGATGTGCAGGGTAGGTGGATTGGCCATGATAAATTGCCCTTAGTGTCCAAAATTGCCCTTGGTGTTGGGTGGAGGTGTTGAGTTTGGGTAGGGTGCTCTTTCCAAGAGCCAGTGCAGACTCAGGGGGCCGAATGGCCTCCTTCTGCACTGTAAATTCAATGATAATCTATGATTAATCTAGGACAAAGGTTCGGCACAACATCGTGGGCCGAAGGGCCTGTTCTGTGCTGTATTTTCTATGTTCTATGTTCTATGATCTAGAAGCCGATGTCAGCGAAGACAGGGGTGATGGGTTTTAGCTGTAGGTGGGTTGATGCCAGGTTGGAAACAGGGGTGATGGGTTTTAGCTGTAGGTGGGTTGATGCCAGGTTGGAAACAGGGGTGATGGGTTTTAGCTGTAGGTGGGTTGATGCCAGGTTGGGAAACAGGGGTGATGGGTTTTCGCTGTAGGTGGGTTGATGCCAGGTTGGAAAGTGAAGGATTTGTTATGAAACATATGGATGGTCATTGTGAAAGGGAGGATTTGGAGTCGCGTTTTCCAGCACGGAAAGAGGCCCATCGGCCCATTGTGTCCGTGCTGACCATCAAGCACCTGTCTATTCTAATCCCATTTACCAGCACTCAGTCTGTAACCCTGCATGCGATAGCATTTCAAATGCTCATCTAAATGCTTCTTAAATGGTGTGAGGGTTCCTGCCTCTGCCACCATTTCAGGCAGCGAGTTCCAGATTCCCACCACCCTCTGGGTGAAAAAGCTTTTCCTCAAATCCCCTCTAAACCTCCTGCCCCTTACCTTTAATGTATGCCCCTGTTATTGGTCCCGCCACTAAGGGAAAAAGGTCCTTCCCCTCCACACTATCTGTGCCCCTCATAATTTTATACATCTCAATCAGGTCCCCCGTTCTGTTCCAAGGAAACAAACCCCAGCATAACCAGCATCTTGCTGAAACGCTCCAGCACAGGCAACATCCTGGTGAATCTCCTCTGCACTTTCTGGTGTGATCATTTCCTTCCTATAGTGTGTTGACCAGAACTGCACACAGTGGATAACCAGTGTTTTATACAGCTCCATTATAACTTCCTTGTTCTTATATTTTATGCCTCGCTAATTAAGGCAAGTATCCCATTTGCCTTCTTAAACATGCAAGGCCTTGTCAAAAGCCTTACTGTAGTCTATGTAGACTCCAACAACAGCACTACCCTCATCTACACACCTATCACCTCCTCGAAAAATTCAATCAAATTTGTATGACAATGGGCTGGATTCTCTGCACCCTGATGCTGAAATCGCATTCGTCGACGGTCCGCACAAAATCAGGACCGGCGCCGGTTCTACGATTCTCCGCCCCCCAAAAAGCGGGGTACTCGGGGAGTACACCGCGCCGAGTATCCACTGCCTCAGGCCATTGCCTGAGGCCCGCCCCGCTATTCTCCGTCCCCGACTGCCGAATTCCCGACAGCGTGGTTCTAATCTGGTCCTGCCGTTCGGGAACCTCGCATGGCGGCTGCGGACTCAGTCCGGGGCCGCCACATTGGGGGAGGGCCGATCGGAGGGCAGGGGGAGCTTCATTCAGGACTGGGGGCTATGTGTGGGGCGGTCCGGGGCGCACGAGCGGCCGATGCGTGGCACTATTCCAGTGGTTCATGTCCGCAGGCAGAGTCTGCCATCGAGCACAGCACGGCCTCTGACCCAGATGGCTGCGAGCTCCATGACAGCTACCTGCTAGCCCCCTGCAAGACACCAGTTTTACAGGCGCAAAAGACGACAGTTTTCACAACGGCGTGGGGGACATAGTCTCAAAAACGGAGAATTCAGCCCAGAATCTCCCTTCGACAAAACCATGCTGACTATCCTTGCCTCCACAAATGGAGATTAATTTTGTTCCTCAGAACGTTTCCAATAATTTCCCAGCCACTGATGTTAGACTCACTGGCCTGTAGTTTCCTGTTTTTCCCTCCTTCCCTTCTTGAATAATGGTAGCACATTAACCAATCCACCTAACCCGCACATCTTTGGGAGGAAACCGGAGCGCCCGGAGGAAACCACGCAGACACGGGGAGAACGTGCAGACTCCACACAGACAGTGACGCAAGCCGGGAATCGAACCTGGGACCCTGGAGCTGTGAAGCAACAGTGCTAACCACTGTGCTACCGTGCTGCCCTTCAAGCTTATAAAACACCTTCGGATTTTCCTTTATTTTACCCGCCAGTGTTGTTCCATGCCCTCTCTTCGCTCTTCTATTTTCTTTTTTAAGGAATCCTCTGCACTTTCCACACTCCTCTAGGGTTTCCACAGTTTTGAACCCTCATTATCGACCACAAGCCTTTTTTTCCCCTTCTCCAACTCTCGATGTCCCTTGACGTCCAGGGTTGTCTGGACTTGTTGATCCCACCCTTCACCTTTACGGGAACATGTTGACCCTGCACTCTCCCAGAAGCTAAGGGTCATCTAGAACAGTGAGATTGGCATCAGTCTGGTTCAGCCTCGAGACACTGGCCAGAGGGGAGAATGCAATCGGTAATGAGGTCTAAGACAATGACTTAACTTCCTGCCAATGTTTTACTGAAGGAAATTGCGACAAATTGGATGTTAGATGCTGGTGTGGTTAACCATTCCAAGAGCTGCTCTCCTCCATCACAGAGTTACAGCACTGAAGAAATTAATTATTTCTCAATAGTCCAATGATTATGCTCAACAAATGGTTGAAAATTAGCAAGATTGGTACAGACTGAGGTACTGAACATCGTCACATACTGATTTTCCAGCATCCGCAGTCATTTGTTTTTAACTCCAATTATAGCTTTGTGTAGAAAAATATTCAACTACAACTGCAAATAAGAATTGCTAACAGCGTGAGATGTACAAACCGTTACCGATAATGGTCCTTTAATCAGGCAAACCAAAATCACTTCAAATTTTAGAACAAATTAAAGTTTCAAAGCTGGCTGAAAAATGTCTTTCCAACTGTCAAGCTTAACAGTCTGGGTAAACTGTCCTAGTTTTAAATTCAACATTCTAATGATAGAATCAAATGTGTGTGGCTACACTGCTCAATATGGAAGATCAAACTCCTTTTATATTTTGACTGTCAATGTTCTGGCCCAAAGGTCATTCAAGGTGATGCTACATGGCTCAGATTCTGAACAAAAACAAGGACATATGAAAAGAATCACTACACAGGTCAAATGTTAAAGTATTTCAAAGTCTTGCTGGATAGCAAGCTGGTCAGAAATTGAAGTGTCAAGGTCATCGACTACACCTTGTTTAGTTGACCAGTGTTTGTATGCACTATCTCAGAACAAAACATGTGTATGTTTAGCAATGTCAGAAAAATCTACAGGTATTCACAATGGTTTTAGGGACGGAATACTGGCAGTTTACTTCAGGTTTCAGGGATTATGTTGTGTCTCCATAAAATTCAATTTTAATGAAAGTCAGGGAGTATCCTAATTGTTTGGAATGCTAAAAACATGCAGAGAAAATTAACACCATGTCATTTGAGAAGGTTTGACAGGAAAATAACTTAATAAACATGAGCTAGAGAACATCTCTCCAGTGAAACGCACAATATAACCTGTTCCTGATCATTTGATTATATTTTTAAGGTTTAAAAATTGACTTAACTACTGCAAATGATAGAATACTGCAAATCTGTTACCAAACACAAATTGAGCGTCAGCTCATCTGAATTGAACCGGTTTGAAGAGCAATGGACTGTAAATCCATTGTATTTAAGGTTTTGGGATGGATATGCAGAATTACTCCACGTCGTCAATTACTAGGGGGCATAGGTTTAAGGTGCGAGGGGCAAGCTTTAGAGGAGATGTACGAGGCAAGTTTTTTTTACACAGAGGGTAGTGGGTGCCTGGAACTCGCTACCGGAGGAGGTGGTGGAAGCAGGGACGATAGTGACGTTTAAGGGGCATCTTGACAAATACATGAACAGGATGGAAATGGAGGGATACGGACCCCGGAAGTGCAGAAGATTTTAGTTTAGACGGGCAGCATGGTCGGCACAGGCTTGGAGGGCCGAAGGGCCTGTTCCTGTGCTGTACATTTCTTTGTTCTTTTTTTATTCAAGATGCAAGTAACCATGAATAATTTAATGAGAACATTGCTCGGACAATAATCGATCCTATACAAAAGATCCAAGGCAGACAATTAAGTTGGTTTGGGAACGTTTCCAGGATGGAGGCAGATAAAGTATCTTCGGCGACCCAGCAGAAGTACATGAAGTTAAGAGCTGGGGAAGGAAGCTCTGGGTGGACAATATCAAGAGTAACTTGACACAGAAAGGGACGCGGGTGAATGAATGCACCAGATTAGTTCAGAACCAATAACACCGTGTTGATGGGCAGGAATTTAGTGGTAGAAGCGACATCGGCAATGATGAATCTGTACATCTTACAGCTGGACGATATTGCTAACAATACAGAATACAAAATTACTTTGCAGAAAAACTACTATCTGAGCTAATAACTCTTTGCAGTCACATCTAGATACTTTACAAAGCTCTGGTCAGAAACCACTATGAAGAATCAGCTCATGGTATTGACTTAATTAAAGCTGGAATAGAAGCTCAGAAAATATTTATTGCACCCAAAGATTGTCCAGCATGATATTCATAAGCTGTTCCGAAAATCAATACTTTAGTTATTGAAAATTCAAACAAATGTGATTGCACGTCCCCTACTACCACCCACCCCCCCCCCCCCCGCCCCTTTAATTAAGCCAATACCATTATCAAAATAATGAGGGTGCCAAGCTTCTGCTGATTGACCCCATTCAAAGAGATGCATTAAATTTAACTTGATCTTTATGATCCAGGGGCACTGGTACACATGGTTACAAGTTTGTACACAATAAAATATTTATTTTAGAGAGAAATTGTCTGATTTACACTAATTAAACTACTAGTAAATGCCTCAGTATAAAACTCGTTTTCAGTGATGTAAAAACAGGTTACTCAGGAGTAACAGGTGACAACTGGACAATTATCTAAAATGCATCATTTTGGCAGTAAATTTATTTTCAGCTCTATCAAAAGTCCACCTGATTGCTGGTCTTAAATAGAATAAACATTCTTTAATGCAAAGGAAAAAACAATTGTGTACTATTACGCTGATGTTTCGCCCAGTTGATGGAGGATCTGACATTTTTCATCATGCTATTTTCGCAGAAACCTGAATTATAACCTCACCAGAGCAATGACACCAACAATGTGAATCTAAACAGAAATTTATCCAACATACATCTGCAGAATGCAACCACCTGAAACTTTGCCTCTAAATCACAGACATGCCTGCCTTGGAACGAGATCACCGTTCCATCTCTGGTCCTTGGGGATATGCAAGACATAATCACAATAAAAATAACAGATGATGCATTCTCCTGACACAAACCACAAACATTGAGGCGGCATTTTGGCACCTAGCCTCAATAGACAGGTGGATGGGAGGGGGGGGCGCTAGGCAGTGAGGGGGTGGGAGGGGGGTCGGGCAGCAAGAGTTGGGGACCAACGAAGGGTGGCGGCAAGTGGTGCGTGCGTGGGAGGAGGTGGTGAGGTATGGTAGGGGGCATGGGCTTGCAGTAGTGTACAAGGGAGGATGGGGGCAATAGGGCGTGTGGGTTGGAGGCAGATGGGGCAGAAGGGAGTAAGGGGAGGGTGATCGGGAGCAAAGGAGGGGTTGAGAGGGAGCAAGGGGGTGATGGGGTGCAAGGGAGTGATGGGGTGCAAGGGGGACAGTAGGAGGCACAAGTGCGTGGGTGGAGGGTAGCTCGGTGTCTACAATGCCCTCTCCCGGGCTGCACTCACCGGTCGGCTAGGGTACACTCGGGACAAGTGGCTCTTAAGCTTCTCCACGGTCCAGTTGAGGAAGCAGCTGATGGTCTGATCGTCATACTTCTGATTCGGAGCTTTAATAACCAGAGTGACCGGGTTGCCAGCGGAGCCCGGATCCATGGCGCATCGCCAGGGCAGCCCGGGCCCTCACTCCACACTACTGAGGCCCTCGCTCCTCACTACCCCGGGGCCCTCGCTCCTCACTACCCCGGGGCCCTCACTACCTGGACCCTCCTCACTCCCTGGATCCTCACTACCAGGACCCTCACGACCTGTACCCTCACTCCTCACTACCTGGACCCTCACTCCTCACTACCTGGACCCTCACTCCTCACTACCTGGACCCTCCTCACTACCTGGATCCTCACTCACTACCTGGACCCTCACTCACTACCTGGACCCTCACTCACTACCTGGACCCTCACTCCTCACTACCTGGATCCTCACTACCTGGACCCTCACTACCTGGACCCTCACTCCCTGGATCCTCACTCCTCACTACCTGGACCCTCACTCCTCACTACCGGGGTCCACTCCCTAGCCCCGGCCCTCACTCCCTCCGCCTCCCTCACACTCGGCGGCCCTCACTCCCTTGTCCCTCACCCTCCTCACGAGTAGTTCCCTCACTCCCTCTTCACTCCCTCATTGCCGCCTCAGACCCCCCGCTCTCTGCGCCGCCGCTCCGCGGCTGCTAGGCCCCGATCCCCGGGCTGGAGTTGCTGCGCGCGGACCCGCCCTAGTCTCCCGGTGACGCGAGGCGGACGCGCTCACGGGGCCCCGCGCACGCGCAGCAAGGGCGCGCATGACATCACAACAGGCGTCAGCTGACCCCAGTGACGTCACCGCCAGGGCAACCCCGTGACGTCACTGCGAAGATTGCCCTGATCCCCAGACTGTGTCTGAACCGCACCCTCTCCGGCCCCAGACTGCAGGGTGGGTAGTTGGCCATGCGACATTGCCCCTTAGTGTCCAAAGATGTGCAGTTGAGGTGGGGTTACTGGGATAGGGTGCGGGAGTGGGCCTGGGCAGGGTGCTGTTTCGGAGCACCATGCAGACCCGACGGGCCAAATGGCCTCCTTCTGCACTGTAGGGATTCTGTGACTCACAAATTTTGTCTCATAGAATATACAGTGCAGAAGGAGGCCATTCGGCCCATCGAGTCTGCACCGACCCACTTAAGCCCTCACTTCCACCCTATCCCCGTAACCCAATAACCCCTCCTAACCTTTTTTTGGACACTAAGGGCAATTTATCATGGCCAATCCACCTAACCTGCACATCTTTGGACTGTGGGAGCACCCGGAGGAAACCCACGCAGACACGGGGAGAACGTGCAGACTCCGCACAGACAGTGACCCAGCGGGGAATCAATCCTGGGACCCTGGCACTGTGAAGCCACAGAGCTATCCACTTGTGCGACTGTGCTGCCCGGTTTAAATGGGTGACTCCTTATTTGAATCTGGGACACTCCGGGCGCGATTCTCCAGTCCCACGCCAAAGTGGCCGCGCCATCGTGAACGCCGTTGAGGTTCACGACGGCGCGGAACGGTCCCGGTCCCGACCGATTCAGGCCCTGACAATGGGCCAGGATCGGGGCCGCGTCATCTACACCCGCCAGGCCTTGTCGCCCGCGTAAATGCGGCGCCGCATAGATGACGCGGCCGGCACCGCATAACGGGCATCATCCGCGCATGCGCGGGTTGGTCGGCGCAACCCACGCATGCGTGGTTGCCGTCCTCTCTAAGTCCGCCCCGCAAGAAGATGAGGGATGGATCTTGCGGGGCCGCGGAAGAAAGGAGGTCGTCCTTCAGAGAGGACGGCCCGACGATCGGTGGGCACCGATCGCAGGCCACCCCACATTTCAGGTAAAGCCCGGTGCAGGATCCCCCCTCGCCCCCCTGCAGGCTGCCCCCCCAGCGTTCACGCACTGCTCACGACTGCAGCGACCAGGTGTGGACGGCGCCAGGGGGAACCCGCCGTTTTGGCCTGGCCGCTCAGCCCATCCGGGCCTCAGAATAGCGGGGGTGCCGGAGAATCGCCATTTTCGGTGTCTCCGCCGATTCTGCGGCCCGCGAAACTCGACCGGGCCGTTCCCGCCGCTTGGGAGAATCGCGGGAGGGCGTTGGACCGGCGTCCCCGGAAATTTTGGCGGCCCAGGCGATTCTCCCAACCGGCGTGGGAGTGGAGAATCGCGCCCTCCATCTTTGAATCTGTCTATATATATGTTTCTGGAACATACCTCTTCATTCACCTGAGGAAGGAGCAGTGCTCCGAAAGCTAGTGACATCGAAACAAACCTGTTGGACTTTAACCTGGTGTTGTAAGACTTCTTACTGTCCTTATTTTTAAACAGTGACCCCCTAGTTTTAGATTTTCTCACATCCACCCTGTCAAGACTCCTCAGGATCTTATACATTTTAAGCAAATTGCCTCTTACTTCAGGCAGCACGGTGGAGTAGTGGTTAGCACTGCTGTCTCATGGCGCCGAGGTCCCAGGTTCGATCCCGGCTCTGGGTCACTGTCCATGTGAAGTGTAATAACCTGTAGTAACCTGCACAGGACTCATCCAGCTGGGGATGATTGTTCCCCGGGGACTGAGTTAACCCAGCACTAGCATAAAAGGCAGGCAGCTGTGTAGCCAGCTAAAAGGGAACGAGGACCTGGTGAAGGGTAACCGGGCCCTGTGCATGTATGATGCTGTTGCTGTTGCTGAAATAAAGGACTTTTAAGATGCTCGTTGGACTCCCCTGGCTTTATCACATGGAGTTTGCACATTCTCCCCCTGTTTGTGTGGGTTTCACCCCCACAACCCAAAGATGTGCAGGTTAAGTGGATTGGCCACGATAAATTGCCCCTTAATTGGAAAAAATGAATTGGGTACTCTAAAATTTAGGGAAAAAAAAGTTGCCTCTTACTCTTCAAAACTCCAGTGGATACAAGCCTGAACTGTCCAACCTTTCCTCATAAGAGATTACGCCCATTCCTGGTAATTAGTCTGGTGAATCTTCTCTGAACTGCTTCCAAAGTATTTACATCCTTAAATTAGGTGACCAAAACTGTATTCAGAACTCCAAATGTAGCCTCACCAGTGCCTTTTGTAAACTGAAGCACAATCTCCCTACATTTGTATTGAATTCCCCTCGCATTAACTATAACATTCCATTAGCTTTCCTAATTACTCGCTGTACCTGCATACCAGCCTTTTGTGATTCATGCACTAGGACACCCAGATCCCTCTGCAGCTCAGAGCTCTGCAACCTCTCGCCAGTTAGATAATAAGCTTCTCTTTTATTCTTCTTGACAGAATGAGCAATTTCACATTTTCCCACATTCCCCATTTACCAGATCTTTGCCCACTCACTTAGCCTAGCTAAGGCTTTTTGTAGCCTCCTAACGTCCACTTCACAACATACTTTCCCACCTATCTTTGTGAGATCAGCAAATTTGCAACTATCCATTCATCCAAGTCATTCAGGTAATTGTATAAAGTTGAGGCCAGCACTGTTCCCTGTGGCACACCACTCGTTAGATCTTGCAAAATTGAAAAAGACCCATTTGGCTCTAATCTCTGCTTCCTGTTAGCAAGCCTATCTCCTATTGATGCCAATATGTTACTCCCTATATTATGAGCTTTTACTACAACTGAAGTAGAAAGGAAACAATATAGATGGAAGATCATCTGATGATGATATTGTATTCTCCCTTTGCTTCAACAGGTGAGTGCTTAGAAAGAAAATAAAAATGGTATACAGTCTATGTTGCCCTTCCTGTCTCGGTCGTTTCTCGGCTGTTGTGAAATATTAAACTTTGGATTATAAAAGTAAATTCTAAATGGCACGTGAAAACAAGAACATTTTTTAAATGTTAAAGTTAATGCTGTGTTCGGTTTTATATTAGTTTTGATGCTGAAACTGACAGAAAACCCTGATCAAATAACTCAATCAAGTTAGATAAACACAATTTGCCTTTCACAAATCCATGCTAACTTTCTTTAGTTAATCCAAACTTCTCCAAATGACTTTAACTTTGCCTTGGATTAATATTTCAAAAAGCTTTCCCACCTCCGAGGTTGAACTGACTGGTTTGTAATTCCTGCGTTTATCCTTAAACAAATATGTTTGAACAAATGTACAATTGTCCACGTGCTTGGCACCACCCCAATATCTGAGGATTAGAGGATTAATGCACTGCCACCACAATTTTCTCCTTTACTTCTCCCCGTATCTGCAGGTGCATCCCATCTGGTCCTGGTGACTGGTAGCCTTTGTAAGATCTTTATTTGAACATTTTTAGCTCATTCAGTATCTCAGCTATCTCCTCCTCCACTATGACTCGAGGAGTACGTTTTTCTTGGTAAAAACAGGTGCAAAGTACTCATGTAGTACCTTAGTCATGCCCTCTGCCTCCATGCATAAATTCACTTCTTGGTCCCGAATCAGCCCCATCTTACTACCCTTTAATTATTTCTATGCCAATAGAAAAAGTTTCCCTTCTAAAAATTGCTGAAGAATAACGTTCGCAAAGAACTGCTGCTTCATAGAATCACTACAGTGTAGAAGGAGCCAAGCCCATACGGCCAATCAAGTCTGCACAGATCCTCTGAAATAGCATTCTACCTAGCCCACTCCCCCACCCTATCCCCGTAACCCTGCGCATTGTTCGTTGCCAATCCATCTAACCTGGATATCTTTGGACACGAAGGGGCAATATTTTGACATGGCCAATCCACCTAACCTGCACATCTTTGGACTGTGAGAGGAAACCGGAGCACCCGGAGGAAACCCACGCAGACGCCGGGAGAACGTGCGGACTCCACCCAGACAGTCACCCAAGGCTGGAATTGAACCCGAGTCCCTGGCGCTGTGAGGCAGCAGTGCTAACCACCGTGCCACCGTGCGCTTTGTGCAGTGCACGCCGTACAATGGGATGATGACAGTTACACGCTTTGACATCACAGGCAATGACAGACACACTGACAAAACATTTCCTGATTATGATGTCATGCATTTTGTTAGCTGCCGAGCAACTAAATATTTTGTTCAGAGTTCACTGCGGAGGAGCTCAATCAGGTCAATTTGATGGCTTGAAAATGCAGGTTCACATCACACTCTCATTGAACTGGGCTTTCTTGGGATCTTTGTCAGAACCAGCCTGGTGTAGGGTGAGAGAAGAAATGTTGCTTCTGGAGGATCGAGCTGTGTTGAGCAATATCTCTGTTGATGATGGCTCCCAGATTCCTCAGCACAGGGTGCTTTGGAAACATTGATCAGACAGATACAAATCCAGGATTTTCTTTTGAGAGTTTTCAGGTTTGTGTAGCTGTCTCACTGTTTAATGTTTTTCAGAAAACAATGATCAATGTTAATCTTTAGTTGAGGGCCAGCACCCAGAAACTGTTGTGAAAACTTTTAACCTTGTGATGAATGTAGTAATTGATAAATATTTTATATTTGTGGCAGTAATGTTATTAAAAATCCTGGTTTAAAATACATGCAGGCAGTGTGTCTATTAATGCTGTAATTAAGAAGTCATAAAAGGTGAGGCAACTGTGGTTTCTAACCATTTTGTTGTTTGCATATAGATGGCTAATGGGACATTGCTTTGATTGCTGAAGATTCCCTGGGTGTAAATAATTTATGAGGCAGTGTATTTAGTCCTTCCTAAGCAGGTCATGGGACAACTTAGAGTGATACAGATAATGTAAGTAATATGAGAAGCCAGGTCTGTCTGTAGCTTTTCAGTCTGCTAGAAGTTGAAGTTGAACATCAATTTTCCATTGAATTGAAGACTATAAGATATAGGAGCAGAATTAGGCCATTCGGTCCATTGAATCTGCTCCACCATTTGATCATGGCTGATATGTTCCTCATCACGATTTCTCCTGCCTTTGAGTCTGGGGATCTGGACACACACACATAGTTCTTTCCAGGATACAGGAACTTGTGATTGAGGTACAGGTGAAAGAACTCAAAGAGAATTGCAAAGAAATGAAGAAAAGCTGCCATTCTTTCCATAGAAGCTTCAATTGAGCTACCACAGCACCCCTCTTTTCCCGATGTTGGCGAATATTAGTCAAAGATGACTCTTGTATATTAACAAATACCAGTATCTTACCAGCTAATGGTCTCCAATTTAGATATCATCTTCCTGCAACCCCGATAGTTTTTGCATGAAATATATTAGTGAGTCTGTAATATTGTCTTCAGGGACCAGGTGGCTAGCTCATTAAAGTTTGGGAATGTTATATAAACTGCATGTAGCTATAAACAATAGGGATGATTTTCATCCCCTACTCAGCGCAAGAGTCATCCCACGATTTAGGGTCCAGTTCCTGCAGATGTACAGATCTCTGCCAATTTCCTTAAATCAGGCTGCCCAGTGGATGTCTGAGAACAGGCAGGAATGTTATGGCCCACACAGATCAGGGTTCTCTGATGTCAATCAGATCCCAATGCAATTGGCATCAGGCAGAAGGTACAGAAGTCTGAAGACTCGCACATCCAGAGATAGGAACAGCTTCTTCCCCACAGCTACAAGACTCCTCAACGACTCCCCCTCGGACTGATCTGTTCCCTGTAAGAACACTATTCACGACACCCGATGCTTCTCTTGCTCATGTATTTGCTTTGTTTGGCCCCTTGTTCCGCAATGTAACCAATCACTGTTTGTCGATGTACCATTTGTCAATGTTCTCTGTTGATTATTCTTTTTGTCTACTATGTACGTACTGTGTACGTTCCCTCGGCCGCAGAAAACTACTTTTCACTGTACTTCGGTACATGTGACAATAAATCAAATCAAATCAAATCAAAATCAATCAATTGCAAAGCACTAGTGGATGGACTATACGCTATGCCCATTGGGAATTGGCAAAGAGCAGCTTAATCTGCAGGTGTTTAAAGAGTGTTCAATAACAAATCTGACCTGTTCCATTTAAAAAAAAAAAAATGTAGAGTACCCAATTCATTTTTCCCAATTAAGGGGCAATTTAGCGTGGCCAATCCACCTACCCTGCACATCTTTGGATTGTGGGGGGGGAAACCCATGTAAACACGGGGAGAATGTGGAAATTCCACACGGACAGTGACCCAGAGCCGGGAGCGAACCTGAGAGCTTGGCACCGTGAGGCGCAGTGCAAACCACTGCGCCACCGTGCTGCCCCCTGACCTGTTACATTGAGGCGAGTTTGAGACTGTGCAAAGAAACCAGAATTTTTTTGAAATGACTTTTGTTGACTCCCCGCTGTCCTCATGCAGGATCCACATCCCTGGCTTAGCCGCACTGGTTGAGTTCCACAGTGTAGCTTTCAGGCATCCTGCTCCTCCCAATCAGCAAATGGCACCGTAGCTCAATGGTTAGCACTGCTGCCTCACAGCGCCAGGGTCCCAGGTTCAATTCCAGCCTCGGGTGACTGTCTGCGGGGAGTCTGCACGTTCTCCCCGTGTGTGCGTGGGTTTCCTCCGGGTGCTCCGGTTTTCTCCCACAGTCCAAAGACGTGCAGGTTAGGTGGATTGGACATGCTAAATTGCCCGAGTGTCCAAAGAAGAAGCATGTGGAGTTCAACAATAAAATGATGTGGTTCGGCCATAAAAGTGGCACAGGTGTCTGGGGACATCATTAGCGTAGGTGGGATAATTTCCTTGCCTGTTTCCCCACATGATGGTACTCAGCCAGACCTCTCCATCGCCTCAGTCTTGTCAGACCGCTTATTATCCACCCCTGGATGGGCGAATTACACACTGGGACAATCAAAACCATTGTCTTTTGCCATTGCTACAAATTCAGTCTCCTCGTCTCTGATTCTCTCTGCTCCCTGACACTGTCACAGGCCAAACCAGACAGACGCTGGGGTAACATGGGCAGAAAGCCAGTGAAAGCAGACCTTGGAAATGGGGTGCGGTGGGAGATAATAATAATAATCTTTTATTGTCACAAGTATGAAGTTACTGTGAAAAGCCCCTAGTCGCCACATTCCGGTGCCTGTTCGGGTAAGCCGGGACAGGAATTGAACCCACGCTGCTGGTCTTGTTCTGCATTATAAACCAGCTGTCTAGCCCACTGAGCTAAACAGGCTTGGGTGTGGCACTGTGACATTTTTCTTACCCCAAGGGTTTACAGGCCAATGCCACAAAAACATGAACGAGAAAGAGAACTCGCACCCTCATATTTTCATCTTCGTATCATGCAAAATGCTCCCTCCTTAAATAGAATGACAAGTCATCGTGTACACCATGGTGCAGTGTCTAATTCTCCACCTGGAACTTGCCTCACAAACCCTTTTTGACCCCTTACCACGTCAAACTCTCACGACAAAGGGTCTTTCCAGGATGTGTCCTCCCTCTTACACCAGCTGGCTGCTGGCACCAAGGACATATTCTCAAATCTTTATATTCTCGTGTTTAAAATCTTTTTCTAGGAGAAGATACCAGCTCACAATGCAGGAGAGACAGGTCACCAGTACGACGTATCTCTACCATCAACTGCTGAGGAGACATTCTGCTTTAGTTGTTGACTATGGTGAAGTCAGTCTGTCTGTGCCAGGTGAAGGTGAGTTTGAGGAATAAGCTCCTGATTAATTTTTTATCAAAGAATTTACAGTGCAGAAGGAGGCCATTCGGCCCATCGAGTCTGCACCGGCTCTTGCAAAGAGCACCCTACCCAAGGTCAACACCTCCACCCTATCCCCATAACCCAGTAACCCCACCCAACACTAAGGGCAATTTTGGACACTAAGGGCAATTTATCATGGCCAATCCACCTAACCTGCACATCTTTGGACTGTGGGAGGAAACCGGAGCACCCGGAGGAAACACACGCACACACGGGGAGGACGTGCAGACTCCGCACAGACAGTGACCCAAGCCGGAATCGAACCTGGGACCCTGGAGCTGTGAAGCAATTGTGCTATCCACAATGATACCGTGCTGATATTTTCCCCTAAGAATGAGATAGCTGCCTCCTGTCAGTCAACATCCGCCTGATATTGCGCTTCTGGCTTCTGACCCTCAATCTTCAGCGTAATGTGGGTCTTTCTCCTTCAGGGATTGAAGTCCGTTCTGAATATCAAAGTAGTATAGGTCACAGCAAGCAGACACAAAGCGGGATACCCAGTCAGTATTTTACTGCAATCCCCTCCTTGATCCAGCAAGGCACCAAAACCTTCCCTTCAGGATCACCAAAACCTCTCTGGTTGTCGGTATCTTCAGCTGGCCAGTGTGCCACTCAAAGTCAGAAGCCAGAGTAGCTGTGGAGAGCGCGTCATCACCCGGGATCCGTGCTGACAATTCTCTGCCTTTCCTGGGTCGACTGGGAGGCTGCAAATACATCTTGTTATGTTATTTGCAACACCTCACTGCAAATTTGTCATGAACGTGAAGAATTCACTGATCTTGGAGCGAGGGAGTGGAACTTCCTGATCAGTGTGTCTCCAGCCTGAGCCCGCAGTGATGACATTATTGTCTTCTGAACTTTGGGGAAACCAGCAGGGTATGAGAACTGATTGGTGCTACTGTGTTGCTGCATGAAATCACACCAAAATGGATCAATCTCACAGGGTCGGGTGAGGTGGGGGGAGCCCTTCCTCCATCTGACCATCTATATTTCAAACAAGTGGTTGAAGGAGGTAGACACTACAAATAACTATTATCCCCTCCGCTATCCCTCCCAACATCTCATAACTGTCAAATCTATTCATTGCCCCAGGAAACAGCCCATGATATCACTGCACTGAGCACGCTATGCAATAGCAGGCAATTAATAAGTTCTGGCTGGCTGCCAGGTTGATACCAATGACATTGAATGGAATGAAGAGAAATCAAACTTCAGGAGCTCTTGGCGTACCAAACTTGAATGTTCATTCAATCAACATTAGTGTATTAACCTTCCTTTGTCTGATTGAAACTAAGCATTCGGTGAATATTAATCCCTTTGCCTGGGATGTACATTGCTAGCTGCTTGAATGATTGATTATTTCCTCAGCCTGAAAGGCTATCTCAAAACTTTAAAGTAAATTGAAGATCAAATAGCAATTCTGTAATGATGCTTCAAAACTCTTACACATAAACTCTGACACAGAAAGGTAAAGTTTACCCAGTGTAAAGAATTGGGGAAAATTATGATTCACAAAACAAGAAAACACAGAGTTGATGAAAGGAAGATTCCTGGAGAAATGATGATGTGAATTTGCCTATCAGCGGAAAACTAACATTTTACATCTGTGAGAGAAAACAATGGGGCTATAGAGATGTAACTTCCAAGTGGAGATATAAGGAAATGGACACGTATCTGCCATAAGCCAACTCCACAGAGTGAAGTGTGACTGTAGAACCCTAACTAGAGAGAGAGAGACAGAGAGAGGGAGAGCCAGAGAGAGAGACAGAGAGCCAGAGAGAGGGAGAGAGAGAGACAGAGACAGAGAGAGAGAGACAGAGAGAGAGACAGAGAGAGAGAAGGAGAGAGACAGAGAGACAGACAGAGAGAGAGACAGAGAGAGAGAGACACAGACAGAGAGAGAGAGGGAGAGAGAGAGACAGAGACAGAGAGAGAGAGAGAGAGAGAGACAGAGAGAGAGACAGAGAGAGAGGAGAGAGACAGAGAGACAGAGACAGAGAGAGAGACAGAGAGAGAGACACACAGACAGAGAGAGAGAGGGAGAGAAACAGAGACAGAGAGAGAGAGAGAGACAGAGAGAGAGAGAGGGAGAGAGCCAGAGAGCCAGAGAGAGGGAGACAGAGACAGAGACAGAAACAGACAGAGACAGAGAGAGACAGAGACAGACAGAGAGAGCCAGAGAGAGGGAGAGTGAGAGAATGAGAGAGAGACCGAGGCAGAGAGAGACAGAGAAAGACAGAGAGAGCGAGAGAGAGAGCTAACATCAGAACTGTTGCAAGTTGCAGATATAGAGCACAATCTAACTAAAAAAAATAGAGTCATTTTGGGCAGGATTAGATGGGTCATTCCCAGCCCAGAACAACCCCGCTATCTAATGGGACTCTGTTTTTGGTGTCCCTGTGGAGAACACCACCCCGAGGCTGCACATCATCATTTCCTGCACTGAGGGAGCTCCGGTGAGTGCAGCCCCCCCACCCTCCATGCAGGGAGAGATCGGGATGCCCCTCGACGCAACACCCGGACCCGCCACTCCCCTATAAGGGTCATTTGGCCCCCAACACCCCGCCTCACACGGTAGGGCACTCACACGCATAGAAAATAAGACAAGGGCTGGAGAGGTTATGAGCACTGGATGGGAAAGTGAGATAAGGTTATCTGACATGATCCTTAGTAAGCTGAATGAAGATGGAACAGAAGAAGGGAAAGAAACCAATGTGTTGAGTTCAAAGAGATTGGGCAGTATGGTGGCACAGTGGTTAGCATTGCTGCCTCACACTGCCTTGTATCCAGGTTCGATTCTGACCTTGGGTCACTGTCTGTGTGGAGTTTTCTTTTGAAAAATATTTTGATTCAAATTCTAACAGGAAACAATGAAGAACGCAACAAAGGAAAACTTAAATCATGTGCAAACTCAGTACATATGTACAGAAAAGCACACGAAGGAAATAACAACTCCGAATTCCATTACCCAGCAACATGGAGATTGTACCTCATTTGGGTTATACTCTGGAGAAGTATGTAGTTCTGATTGGTTAATAAGCACTTAGGGCTGGATTCTCCCGTCACCCGGCCACATGTTTCTCGGCAGCTCGCTGTTCACTGGCGGAGGCATTCTATACTCCCGCTGCTGGTCAATGGAGTTTCCCATTGACGCCACCCCACTCCGCCAGGAAAAGAGAATCGCAACAGTCGGAGAATTCCGGCATTAATGTTAAACCCCTCAAGCCTCCAGATGTTTTTGTGAGACACAGAACAAACCCAGACAACATCCGTGGACTTTCAAAACGCATCTGGTAAAGCACCGCCAATGTCCTGCCAACCCAACCCCAGCTCTCATGTAGCCCATCAAAAGTTTTCAATATCACAATTGGCCCTTGCTATTGAGCTAACTGGTATCATTTTAAAGGAGGTAGCAGAACCGGTTAACAAAACATTTAATAAAGCAGATGGGACCCAGAACAGGCATCGAATACAAAAGCTGAGAGGTTTTGCTAGACCGAAACAAACCAGCGGTTGAGCCCCAATTCGAATATTGTGCCCAATTCTCTGCAACTCACAGAAAGGGCATGAAGACTTTGAAGAGGGAGCAGAAGAAATTTACCAGAATGGATCCATAGATGAGAGATTACAGTTACGTGGAGAGACTGGGGAAGCTGGACCTCTCCTTAGAGCAAAGAAATCTAACAGATTTGATAGATGTGTTCAAAAACATGAAGAGTTTAAAATAGAGTAGAGAGGAACGGTTTCAAATGACTAATGGTATGGCGATGATGGCTGACTGGTCCGTCTCTGTGTGGGGACCGATGTGTGGTCCTACAATCATAGGGTAGAGATTTAAGCTGATTGGCAGAAGAACCAGAGGTGGCCTGAGAAAAACGTTTTCATCAATGAGTGGAATAGACTTCTCGACAGGGTGGTGGGTATATGTAGATGTAATAGTAGCCTTCAAAAAATAACCGTCTAAATGTTTGAAAGGGGAAATAATTGCAGTGATATGGGGAAAAAAGTAGGGGAGTGAGATTAACTGGATTGCCCTTTGAAAGAGCCAGGACAGCTTCAGCAGGCCAAATGGCCTTCTTCTCTACAATCCTATGTAAAGATGAGTCCAGAGTAAATGTAAACAGTCGCTGTATTGCCAGGGCTTGCTGTCTGAAAAAATGGGCTGTGATCTAAAAATGTTAAACTGAATGCTGAGGCGAGAAGGTTGTAAAGTTGCCACATTGAAATTTGAGATGCTGCTCAATTTTCCAATGGAATAGTGCAGGAGGTTAGAGTGGGAGAGGGATGGACAATGAAAAAGACAAGCAGCCAGGAGCTGAGGGTTCAGAGGTGTTCTGTGGTTGGTCTCCATGATATATTATCCATACCCACATGCTCTTTCAAAATCTCCAGTCATTTGTAAAGAAACACAGTTTATTTAGAGACACCTCTGGTCATTAAATCCTTTCGGCTTAACATTACTGATGCCATCTGTGAGCACATGGGGGAGCTATTGTTGCAGTATTTAGTCAGTCAACTTCATAAAACTATTTCAGAGCGCTCAAACAATGATTCCACTGAAATCTATGACAGCAAAGGGCTGTGCAGTCGGCCTGTTGCATCTAACGCAAATTTACTCGTGACTTAAGATAAACAGGAAAACTGCTGTCACAAGCTAAATGGTATCGGACTGAGCCCTGCTTTGAGAATGACTTTCCTCATCGGGTCAACTCTCTGTGACCACTTAACTATAACATCATTTGCATTCCTGAACTGTGACATCCTTAGCCTTGTTTACAAGGTGAAATCATTCTAAAGTTGCATGTTGTACTTGACAAGCCACTTTATGAAAAACCTTTATGAAAAGTTGCTTTGTAATTTATTTGCTCTTGGGAGGTGAACAGCACTGGCATTTACTATCTTTCTTTCGTTCCCCTGAGGGCATTGGGAGTCAATTGCATTGGGTGGGGCTGACAAGCAGCTTCCCTGTCCTTTTAAAAAAAAATTAGAGAACCCAATTATTTTATTGTTCCAATTAAGGGGCAATTTAGCATGGCCTGCACATCTTTGGGTTGTGGGGGTTAGACCCACGCAGACACGAGGAGAATGTGCAAACTCCACACAGACAGTGACCCTGGGCTGGGATTGAACCCGAGTCCTCGGTGCCACGAGGCAGCAGTGCTAACGACTGCGCCACCTTGCCGCCCTCTGAGTTCCCTTTCCTGAAGGATATTCTTGAAATTGGTGAGTTTTTAGAACAAAACTGTAACTCTCAAGGTTAATAAAAGCAAAATACAGCGAATGCTGGAAATCGGAAATAAAAACAGAAAATGCTGGGAAATCCCAGCAGGTCGGGCAGGAGGGAGGGAAACAGAGTTAACATTTTGAGTCTGTGACTCTTCCTCAGAACTCTGAAGGTTTTTATCTTCCCCTTGGTGGTGTCAGATGTGTCAATTCAGTTTTACAATTTACAAGGGCGGGATTTGAACTCAGGACCGAATCGATGTTAAAGTTGAAATTGCATTGCAGTAGAACGTGTCTGCTTTACGTTGGAAATTCCGCACAATTATACCTCAATTGGGGAAGAATGAGGGAATCATTGCAAGAGAATATAAACCAGTTCACTCTTGATGTTGGGAAGGAGCCGGGAGCTTCTGTGACTTTACTGTCTTGGAAATCCAAGGAAGAATTCGGATAAAACTACCCCAGAGATGAAAATGTGGAGCTTGCTACCATGGGGAATTGAGGCGAGTAGGATGGATGCATTTAAGGGGAGCCTCGATCAGTGTATGTACAAGCAGGGAATAGAGAATTATAAACAAAAGTTGAAGCCCAGGAATAAAAGGGAAAATACAGTGAGTTCCACAACATTATAAACGCCATTGCTCTTCTTGAAATAAAAGATCTAAATTAATCATCTAGACTTGGGTGTGCAGGATACAATTCCAAACTTGTAGATGGCGCAACATGGAAGCATTCTAAACTGTGAGGAAGATAGTGAAAGACTCAAGAGGGCATAGGGGCAGATGGAATTTAACAGAGAAATGTGAAGTGATTACATTTTGGGAGGAAGAACAAGGAGAGGCAATTTCAAATAAAGGATACAATTCAAAAGAGGGTGCAGGTGCAAAAGGACCTGGGCAGCACGTTAGCACAGTGGTTAGCACAGTTGCTTCACCGCTCCAGGGTCCCAGGTTCGATTCCCGGCTTGGGACACTGTCTGTGCGGAGTCTGCATGTTCTCCCCGTATGTGCGTGGGTTTCCTCCGGGTGCTCCGGTTTCCTCCCACAGTCCAAAGATGTGCAGGTTAGGTGGATTGGCCATGCCCTTAGTGTCTAAAAAAGGTTAGGTGAGGTTACTGGGTTACAGAGATAGGTTGGAAGTGTGGGCTTGGGTGGGGTGCTCTTTCCAAGGGCCAGTGCAGACTTGATGGGCCGAACAGCCTCATTTTGCACTGTAAATTCTATGAAAGAAACATACCTTAGGTTACAGACTAACTTCAGATTCATTCTTCCTTAACATACAATGAGTGGAATTAACAATCAGAACTGGTAGATGACTGTGCATCGAGATGGAGCACCACAATTTACTTAGCTGTAAATATTCCCACGGAAATCTAAAGAGTTTGTGTGGCGAAAGTTTCACCTCCAAAGCCCAAAAAGGTATTTTATTCCATGTTTTCACCACATGGATACTTTTGCATTGCTCACAAGGAACCTCACCTATTGGCTGCACATAATCGGAAAATCATGCAATTAATCTATGATTTATGGGGAATGGAAGGAATGGTCGGTGATATTTCCCATTTAATTTTTCTTTTCTATAAAGACAGAATGGTTCTAGCACAGGAGGCCATTTGGCCCATGTGGTTCTGCTGGATCTGTGCAAGAGCAATTCACGAGTCCCACTCCCCTGGCTTTCCCCCCGTACCCTGCAACATTTTGTTTCCTTTCAATCTGTTTGAGCTTGGCTTTGTTATATTATTGCATATGTATTTTTCTTTTGTGATATCGCATAATTATATAAAGATGTGTTTTATAATATACAATTCTAGATGTATTTTTGTTTTGTCTCATACTGATGCTGATTACTACATATGAGATTGGAGAAATTAGGAAGATTACTCTGTATATATTACAACTAGTGTTGAGTTCTGAAGTAGAAAGTGCACTGTGCGTTTCTGATTGCTTATTCACCTGGTTCTATCAGGCACACAGCATCAAAATCATCCCTCAGAGATTGAACCTGAGATTCTGAAAGGGGTTGGCCTGTTTCGAGAGAGTAGCTGGTCTCCTGTCTTTACAGAAACATTTTGCTCAGTTTTTCTGAGCTTGGTGTGGGGAGGCTGGTGTTTAATCAGAATGGCTGATTTAAGATGCTTGGACTAACATTCTGTTGCAAATCTACCAGGTGGCCAGAGCTTGAAGGGGCAGGGTGTCTCATAAAAACCTGCCCGCGACTCACCTACGGGCCCCTGCTATAGGCCACCAATGTGTGGGAATAATATGGAGGAGCAAATGTGCAGGGAAATTTAAGAGAAGCGCAAAACGATAGAGTAGTTTTAATGGAGGGTTTTAATTGTTCTCATATATATTGGGATAGTAGTATAAAGGCAGGGTGGAGGGGAAGAGTTTCTGAGTGTGTTCAGGAGAGTTTTCTAGATTAGTATGCTTTTGGTCCTGGACTAAAGAGGAAGATGGATTCACTGGATCTAGGGAATGACGTGGATCAAGATGATTAAATGTCAGTCTGAGAACATTTAAGAACCAGCGATCATAATATCAAAAATTTTGGTTCGCTATGGAAAAGGACAAGAAGTTATTCAGAGTAAAAATACTTAAATGGAGAGGGCCAATTTCAGTGGGGTGAGAATTGACCTGGTCCAGGTAAATTGGAATCGAAGATTGTCAAGCAGAACAGCGACTGAACAATAGACTGCCTTCAAAGAGGAGGTGGTTCGTGTACAGTCAAGATACATGACCATGAGGAGGAAAGACAGGGAGGGTAACTCAATCTAGAGTTCCCCAGATGGCCAAAGAAATAGAAGTTAAAGCAGGCATTGTCAAACTCAGGAGCGCGACCCGCGGGTGGGTCGCGGGCGGGTGTCGGGAGGGTTGCGGAGCCGTCCTTTGCGGCGCACCCGATCGCGCAAATCCGCGCGCAACAGCCACAGCAGCCAGCTTTTAACAATGCCGGCTGCAAGCGGCCTTCAAAATGGCCAGGAACAGATACAAAAAATTGCGCAAGCGTGCCCGATCATCGGTGCGTATGCACAAAACTATGAGCATGCGCACCGATCATCGGGCACGCATGCGCAGTGCAGCCGCATTTTTTAAATATAATTGCAGCCTTTTTTTTTTCAAGTTCGAGGGGGCCAAAGAGACCATTGGGGCCAAAGGGACCCAAAACCATTTCCTCCATTTTTGTTAGCACCAAACAAGGTAAGAGAAAATGGTGGGTCGCGCAGGTTGGCTGGCGTGGGTCGCGAAGGTCGGCCGGCGTGGGTCGCGATGGTCGGTCGGGTTGGGTCCCGAAGGTTGGCCGGTTGGTAAAAATGGGTCCCCAGAAAAAAGTTTGAAAAACACTGAGTTAAAGGATGCATATGAAAAATGTCAGGTTGATAATACAAGTGAGCACCGAGTCTCGTTATACGCGGATGACCTATTGCTATACGTGTCGGACCCAGTGGGGGGGATGACAGAGGTTATGCGAATCTTGAGGAGGTTCGGGGAATTTTCGGGGTATAGGCTAAACATGGGGAAGAGTGAATTATATGTGATACATCCAGGGGACCAGAGTAGAGAGATAGAAGGCTTACCGCTAAGGAAAGTGGAAAGAAACTTCCGATACTTGGGAATTCAGATCGCTAGGAGCTGCAGAACCTTGCACAGACTTAATCTGACACGGCTGGTAGAACAAATGGAGGAGGACTTTAAGAGGTGGGACATGCAGCCTCTATCGCTGGCGGGCAGGGTGCAAGCAATTAAGATGATGGTCCTCCCGAGGTTCTTATTTGTATTTCAATGTCTCCCTATTTTAATCACCAGGACCTTTTTTAATAAAATAGATAGGAGCATTACGAGCTTTGTGTGGGCAGGGAAAGTTCCGAGAGTAAGGAGGGGGTTCCTTCAGCGCAGTAGGGACAGAGGAGGACTGGCACTACTGAACTTGGGAGATTATTATTGGGCCGCCAATGTGGCAATGATACGTAGATGGATGATGGAGGGTGAGGGAGCGGCGTGGAAAAGACTGGAGAGAAAGTCCTGTAAAGGGACGAGTCTAGAGACGCTGGTGCCGGCGCCGCTACCGTTCTCACCGAAAAAGTACACCACAAACCCGGTGGTGGCGGCAACACTGAACATATGGGGACAGTGGAGGCGACAGAGAGGGGTGCGGGGAGCCCAGGTGGGGTCCCCTATCAGGAACAACCATAGGTTCGCCCCAGGAAGAATGGATGGAGGATTTCAAAGCTGGTACCAGTTGGGAATTAGGAAGGTGGGAGATTTATTCATAGATGGGACTTTTGCGAGCTTGGGAGCACTGGAGGAAAAGTATAAGTTACCCCGGGGGAATTTCTTGAGATATATGCAGGTGAGGGCGTTTACTAGACAACAGGTGAGGGAATTTCCGCGGCTCCCGACACAGGGGATACAGGACAGGGTGCTTTCAGGGGTGTGGCTCGGAGAGGGCAAGGTGTCAGAGATTTATAGTGAGATGAGGGAAGAGGGGGAGGAGTCGGTGGGCGAACTAAAAAGAAAGTGGGAAGAAGAATTAGGGGAGGAGATAGAGGAGGGTATGTGGGCTGATGCCCTAAGCAGGGTAAATTCCTCTTCCTCATGCGCCAGGCTTAGCCTGATACAATTTAAGGTGCTACATAGAGCACACATAACGGGGGCAAGATTGAGCAGGTTCTTTGGAGTGGAGGACAAATGTGGGAGGTGTGGCGGGAGCCCGGCAAACCACGCACATATGTTTTGGGCGTGCCCGGCACTGGAAGGGTATTGGAAGGGAGTGACGGGAGTGATTTCGCAGGTGGTGAAGGCCCGGGTCAAACCAGGCTGGGGGTTAGCTCTATTTGGAGTTGCGGAAGAGCCGGGAGTGCAGGAGGCGAAAGAGGCCGATGTTGTGGCTTTTGCGTCCCTAGTAGCCCGGCGCAGGATCCTACTCATGTGGAAGGAGGCGAAACCCCCCGGACTGGAGGCCTGGATAAACGATATGGCGGGGTTTATTAAACTGGAGCAGATAAAGTTTGCCCTGAGAGGATCGGCTCAAGGGTTCACCAGGCGGTGGCAGCCATTTCTCGGCTACCTAGGGGAACGTCAGAGGGAAGACGGATGACCAGCAGCAGCAACCCAGGGGGGGAGGGGGGGAGGAGGCTCAGTTGAGTATAGGTCAATAGAGTACGAGGTTTTGTTACTTGTATATTATTATTATTATTATTATTGTTAAAAAGTTAAAAAATTTCTGTTTTGTTACTGTTATCGTTTCGCTTGTTTTGTAAGCGGGAAAAATGTTGCTCAGGGAAAAAAATTTCAATAAAATATATTTAAAAAAAAAAGATAATACAAGTGAGAACCAGGCTGAATATAGAAAATTCAGAAGGGAAGTGGAAAAGGAAATAAGAGCAGCAAAGAGTGCCGATCTTCCTTTGATACAGGTGTGGTGTCAGAGCACTGAAAAATTGCAAATGTTGCATCCTTATTCAAAAAAGGGCTTAAGGATAAATCCAGCAATTGCAAGTCAGTCAGTTTAACTTGGGTAGTGGGAAAGTTGGCTCAGTGACAGGGAACATTATTGGTAACCGCTGCTTCTCAAACCGGAAGATGTACAGTGGGGGTTTCCAAGGGGTCGGTACCAGGACCACTACTTTTCTGTATTATATATAATGGCATAAACTTGGGTGCACAAGGTACAATTTCATAAGCCGTTGATGATACAGACGTTGTAAGTATTGTGAACTATTAAAAGGATAGTGATAAATTTCAAGAGGACTGACTCAGGCCGGTGGATGGATATGTGGCAAATGAAACTTAACACAGGGAAGTGTGAGGTGGTAGGTTTTGGTAGGAATGGCTGGGTAAAGCAATATGAAATAAAAAATGCAATTCTAAAGCGGGTGCAGGAATTGCAAAATCCGGGGGTAGATGTGAAGGTAGCAGAGCACCTCAAGAAGGTGGTTAATGAGGCATAAGGAATCCTGGATTTAAAACAGAAGTGGTTATGAACTGGCACACAATGTCTGAGAGTGCAGTGGAGGCCAATTCGATAATGCCTTTCAAATGGGATTTGAATAAGTTACCTGCAGAGAAAAAATGCAGGGGTGTGGAGAAAAGACCAAGTAGTGGGATTGTGCAGAGACCTGGCTCTGACATGCTGGGCCATTCTATGTTTCCATTCTATGATAAATATAATATAGTAGATATAAAATATTTGCATTTCTGAAAGGCACTGGCTGGTGAAGGTCTTAAAGATTTGAAAGGGTTTGATGAAAGATGTTTCCATTTTCACGTGAGACGAGTACCTGAATCTATAAATATTAAACAGCCACTAATAAATTCAATCGGGAATTTAGGAAAAACGTCTTTAGCCAGGGAGTGACGTGAAACTCGCTACCACAAGGAGTAAATGAGGCCAACAGTGTAGGTGCATTTAAGAGAAAGCCAGAAATGAGTACAGATCTAAATGGCCTGTTTCTGTAAGTACTTGGTAACACAATAATAACCTTGTTTTTCTGCCTGACCCTTACTGTCAGACAAAATGGAAATCCCCCATTTCCAGGAATATATTGTTTACAATGGTTTTCTCCCATCGTCAAAGCCCGATACACGTCTTTTGAAAGAATGTTCAAATGAAATGTTCCAACTCAATTTTGACATAAAAATAGCTAGACAGACGAGAGAGAAACCGACACAGGAAATTTGAGTGTTCTTGTCACAACATATTTTAAAGGTTTTGATGTGCAAGTGGATGAAGTAACACAATCCCCTTCCCAGTGAGAAATGTTTGTGCAAACTATGGGCAAGGAATGATTTTGTTTTCCCTTCATCCGTATTTGATGACTATGAAGCACAGCAATAGCATCAGTGGTTTGGAAAATGGATCAGTCTGACAGCGTTTTGCTGAATTCGAATGCTGCACTGGCTGGAGACAATGTCAACAAGCCCAGCTTGAAAGGCTGTCAAGTGTGAAAAGTGCTGTATGTTTTGGGTGTTACGTGCCCTGTTATGCATGCAATGCAGCCAAAGCAAAGATATGGCAGCAAGATTTGGAGCATTCTTGAATTGCCAATCATTGCCAGTTTAATAAGAGCACAAATTATAGATCTTGCTTCATTTTGGAGAGTGTGAATTCCAGGAATTTTATAAGCCACGTGAAAATGAGACAACCGAGTCACTAAGATGTTGTATTTTGACATCCTTCCCCCACAGTGTGGGTTTCTCAGGAAGAGGAATGTCAGTCCCTCTGTGTGCAATTATCATGGTGGCCAAAGAGTAGATGATGGATAAAAGGAGAATGAGGCAACATCTTACAGCATTCACACACCCCACAAGCAACACAGAGCCTATGAAGAACAAGTAAGGAGCTGTGAATTGGAAGACTATAAACCAAGATATCAGTGCTCCTCCAATTCTGCCTCTTGCACATTCACTCATTTAGTTCCTCCATGATTGGTGACTGTGTTTTCACCTGGACCAGCCTCCCCGAACAGGTGCCGGAATGTGGCGACTAGGGGCTTTTCACAGTAACTTCATTTGAAGCCTACTTGTGACAATAGGCGATTTTCATTTCAACTCTGGGGTTCCCTCCTTAAAGTTCCCCCTCTCTTCCTTTAAAATATAGCTTTTTGATCAAGCTTTTGGTCACATGTCCTCATAACTCATGAGGTTAGGTGTCAACCTTTACTTGATCGTTCCTGTGAAAGACTATAGCGGGTTTTACCATGTTAAAGGTGCTCTGTAAGTTGTTAATGAGGCGGTCAGAGCTACAGTAGCTATTGCATGAACACTTGCAGCCACAGTCAACTTGACTGCACAGCTCTACAGATGCTACAGAGGTTCTGGGTGCACTCAACTTTTATTTCAATGGGTCATTTCAGACAGCTGCGGAGGGACTGTATAATATCGTCCATAATACTTGCACACGTACTGGTTATTCATTATTGGGAGACATTGGAGATAACAGCTAGCAGGGGAGTACCAGACACACAGGGTCAAAACATCAGACAAAGAGGAATAAAGGGAAAATCTACCACTGGAACAAACACAAGACTGTAAATATGACTTATATTGTTTTAATGCTAACATGCTGCAGAATGTTATTTTAATTCCACAAAACTGAACACAATTTGCCTAATCATTGAACAACAAAGATAATTGTTATTACTGAAATATCTGAAAATGTAATTGACAATAAAAAAATCTACCCAATTTTCCTGTCATACAGCTATTACCAATGACACTGTAACTTGAGGCAATTATATGTGAAGCACAAATATCTTGTTAAGGCACAGAGCCAGGGAAGGGCGATGGATTGTACCAATAAGAGGTATTAATAGGGAAGAGGAGGCATCCATCTGTATGGAAATGTTTACTGGTTGGTTTTTGATTTCCAAATCGGAGAACAAAAACCCCATCGGCCACATTTATTAGATTATTGGTGGTAGAGGTACTGGCAGAAATAGGCCTGGTGTAGGCCATGAAGTCCATGCTGATTCCTCCGTCGAACAGACTGGTATAAAGACCAAGATTAAATCCAACAGCATCAAGAGGCAGGGTAACATCAGCACACCTGATTCCTACCGTGTCAGGAAAACTGCCAATGCTCTGCAAAGGACTCTCTTCAAGGACAGAGGAAGTGGAGTGGGCTTGCCACGGTGGAAGAGATTATGCGCTGCACTGTTGTGCTTATGCTGACAAAAGACAGAATAGTCCCACCCATTAACAGGAGAAAGCACGGCTTGGAAATTCTGGACAGTTGAATTGGACAAGAATATACCTGTGGAGTACTGGGAATATCAATTTATCTGCAGGATCCAGGACTTTCCCATAGGTTTGCAAATATTGGCAGCACTCTTCCTAATTAAACAGGGAACAGCATAACTAATAGTAATGCAAAAACAATAACAACTAATTACTAAAAGTATCAACAACTAATAGTAATGCAAAATTAATTCAGAAAATGTAATTGCCTTCATATAGTGGCTTTCAACCTCATGACAAAGTATTTTACAGTCAATCAGGTCATTTTAAACCTGAATTCGAATTTAGAAAACACAAAAGTCAATTTGTACATAGCAAGTTCCCCCCAAGAGAAACACGATGATGAGATAATGGACGCGATTTAGCGGCCTCGTCACACCAGACTTGGTGCCGCGACGAGGCCGCTGAATCTCGGGAATAGAGACCTCTCTCGGGTTTGGCGACGTTTGAAACATCTGGCGAGATTACATCGCAATCGGGATCTCTCCCTCACTGGCCGTGATCCGGAATTGCCCACTGCCAGGGACTCTCTATCCACAAAGGTGGAGCAAGGGCACCTCGGGGAGGGGGGAATCTCCCAGATTATTGGAGACCCCCGGGCTGTCGGGGACAGGGCAGGGTGGTACCCTGGCTCTTCCTCTGGTACCTGGGCACTGCCACCCGGGCACCACCAGGGGAGTCAGGGTGGCACTGTCAGGGTGCCAGGCTGTCAATGGCAAGGTGCCCGAGAGCCAGGTTGGCACTGCCAGGGATCGGGCCCGGGGGGGGGGGGTGGGGGGGTTGAGGGGGCTCCCCAGGGGAGGTTGGGGGGGGTGAGAGGGGAGTCACAAATGGGGGGGGGGGCCTGAAAGGGTAAGGGGAGGAAGATTAGGACTATCGGACAAAATGGCACCCCGATCTGCGAGGAGCCTTTCCTGCTGCCGAGCTTCAGCTCGACGGAGAGAATCTCCCCGAGGTAAAATCACCTGGCAATGTACTGCGGAATAGCAGGGTGTTTCTCTGCACTGCAGCAATTTCCCTTTCACGATTCTGCCTGATCCCATTATTACTCTCCAAGTAACCTGTAAAAGCCTCCTTAATAATGGTTCTAGCAATTTCCGTGTGAAATGTTAGGCTAACCGGCCTATTGCTTCCTGTTTTCTATCTCCCTACTACCCTGTAGAATCTCTACAGTGTAGACCATTCGGCCCATCGAGTCTGCACCAACCCTCTGAAAGAGCACCCAACCTAGAGAATAGGAATGCTATATTTGCCTTCCTTCCAATCTGCAGGAACACTTCCCGAATCTAAGGATTTTTAACCCTGCAACCAATGCTTCTACTATTTGTGCAGCCACTATTTTTACACCCAAAGACGTAGGCCACCTGGTCCTGGGGACTTGGCAGTCTTTTGGTCGAATAGTATTCCCAGTGCCTTTTTCCTAGTGATGGTGATTGTTTTTTAAGGTCCTCCATCCCTTTCACCTCTTAATTTTCAAGTACATTCGGAAAAATGTCTACAGTAACGACAGAAAATACCCGTTTAATGCCTCCACCACTTCCTTATTTCTCATTCTCAATTTCCCTGACTGATTTTCAAACTCTTACTGTCTGTTACTTTTTGTTTTGTAAATTTAGAGTATCCAATCCTTTTTTCCAAGGGGCAACTTAGCGTGGCCAATCCACCTACCCGGCACATCTTTGGGTTGTGGGGGTGAGACCCACGCAGGCACGGGGAGAATGTGCAAACTCCACACGGACAGTGACCCGGGGCCGGGATCGAACCTGGGACCACAGAGCTGTGAGGCAGCAGTACTGTCTGTTACTAACTAGCTTTTACTCATAGTCAGCTTTTTCCTTCTTTAATGTTTTTAGTAATTCTTTATTGGGTCTTAAAATCTGACCATTCTGATCTACCACTAAGCTTTGGAGATTTGAATAGTGCTTCTTTCAATTTAATACTAGTTTTTCCTTCCTTTTTTAGCCACAGGTGATGCATCTTTTTCCGTAGCCTTCTTTCTCACAGGGATAATTTTTTGCTGAGATTGATTAAATATCTACTTAAAAGTCTGCCACTGCCTACCATCTTATCTTTAACCTTGTTTCCCAGTTCACTTTAGCTAACACTGACTTCATACCCTTATAATGGCCTTCATTTCGCCTTAAAACACTAATCTGGGAACCACACATCTCCCCTTCGAACTGAATGTGAAATCCTATCATGTTTATGATTGCCATCCCACAGGGCTCCTTTAGCATGAAGCTATTGATGGCACATTCCCAGGTCTTGAATAGCCTGCTCCAGATGCTAACATCTCATGTCATGCTCAGCTCTGGAGCAGAATGTGGCCAGTCCGTGCACCAGATTATGGGTGATATTGGTATAGATATCAATTAGACCCCCAAAACACACTGAGTCTGGGATTATGCCAACGCTTATGTCCGAGTCTAGCAAAAGGTCAAAAATGAAAGTAACCTTTGTCACAACAATATAGAGGAATTTTGATGCATTTGCAGGTAAAATGATTCCTGTTTACCTGATTTGATTTGATCTGATTTAATTTGAAAGTAGAGTTGTTGGTGGGCTTTCTTAACTAGAGTGTCGGCATGAGGGGACCAGGACAGGTTGTTGGTGATCTGGACACCTAAAAACTTGAATCTTTCGACCCTTTCTACTTCGTTCCCATTGATGTAGACAGGGGCATGTACTCCTCACGTTTCCTGAGGTCAATGACAATCCCCTTCGTTTTGCTGACATCGAGGGAGAGATTATTGTCGTCGCACCAGTTCACCAGATTCTCTATCTCATTCCTGTACTCTGTCTCGTCATTGTTTGAAATCCGACCCACTACGGTGGTGTCATCAGCAAATTTGAAAATCGGGTTGGAGTATAGTAGTGGGCTGAGGACACAGCCTTGTGGGGCACCGTTGTTCAGGATGACCATGGAGGAGGTGTTGTTGCATATCCTTATTGATTGTGATGATGTGGAGATGCCGACTTCTTACTGATTGTGGTCTGTGGGTTAGAGAGTTCAGGATCCAGTCGCAGAGGGAGGAGCCGAGGCCCAGGCCACGGAGTTTGAGATGAGCTTTGTAGGATTAATAGTGTTGAAGGCTGAGCTGTAGTTAATAAATAGGAGTCTAACATAGGTGTCTTTGTTATGTAGGTGTTCCAGTGCTGAGTGCAGGGCCAGGGAGATGGCATCTGCTGTGAATCTGTTGCAGCGGTAGGTGAACTGTAGTGGATCAAGACAATCCAGTAGGCTGGAGTTGATTTGTGCCATGACTAACCTTTCGAAGCACTTCATAATGATGGATGTCAGAGCCACTGGGCGATAGTCATTAAGGCACGCTGCTTGGCTTTTCTTTGGTAACAGGGATGATGGTCATCTTCTTGAAGCAGATAGGGACCTCAGATTGTTAAGAGATGTTGAAGATATCTGCGAATACCGCCGCCAGCTGATCTGCACAAGACCTGAGTGCTCGTCCGGGTACCCCATCCGGGCCAGTGGCTTTCCGAGGGTTGACCTTCGAGAAGGCTGCTCTGACATCTGCAATGGTGATCTCAGATACAAGTTTATCCGAGGCTTCCAGGTTAGAGGGCTCGCTCTCGCTGACCTCTTGCTCAAAGCAGGCATGGAATGCGTTGAATGCATCAGTGAGGGGTGCGTTGGAGCCGGCGATTTTACATGCCTTCACCTTGTAGCCCGTTATGTCTTGCAGACCTTGCCATAGTCGGCGGGGGTCTGTGTGGCTAGCCTGGGACTCGAGCTTGGTCCGGTACTGTCTTTTGGCATCTTTGATGGATTCCCTTCGATCATATCTGGCTTTCTTGTACAGGTCAGGGTCGCCTGACTTTAAAAATTTTTTAATTTCGAGTACCCAATTTTTTTTTTCCAATTAAGGGGCAATTTAACGTGGCCAATCCACCTAACCGGCACATCTTTGGGTTGTGGGGGTGAAACCCATGCGGACATGGGGAGAATGTGCAAACTCCACACGGATGTGACCCAGGGCCGGGATTCGAACCCGGGTTCTCAACGCTGCAGTCCCAGTGCTAACCATTGCGCCACGTGCCACCTCAGGGTCGCCTGACTTGAACGCCTCAGACCGTGACTTCAGCGAGCAGTGGATATCCCTGTTCATCCAGGGTTTCCGGTTGGGAAACACGCGGATTTGCTTCTTTGGCACACAGTCTTCTACACACTTACTAATGAAGTCAGTTACTGCAGTGGCGTACTCGTTCAGGCTGGTCGCAGAGTTTTTAAATACTGACCAGTCCACTGACTCTAAGCGGTCCCATAGGAGACCATCCGATTCCTCAGACCAACAATGCACAACTTTCTTTGACGGATTCTCCCGCTTCAGTTTTTGCTTAGAAGCCTGGAGCAGGAGCCTTGTGGTCAGATTTGCTAAAGTGTGGGCTGGCGATAGAGCGGTAGGCATGTTTGATATTTCATAGATTATCATAGAATTTACAGTGCAGAAGGAGGCCATTCGGCCCACCGAGTCTGCACCGGCTCTTGGAAAGAGCACCCTACCCAAGGTCAACACCTCCACCCTATCCCCGTAACCCAGTAACACCACCCAACACTAAGGGCAATTTTGGACACTAAGGGCAATTTATCATGGCCAATCCACCTAACCTGCACATCTTTGGACTGTGGGAGGAAACCAGAGCATCCGGAGGAAACCCACGCAGACACGGGGAGGATGTGCAGATCCGCACAGTGACCCAAGCCGGAATCGAACCTGGGACCCTGGAGCTGTGAAGCAATGGTGCTATCCACAATGCTACCGTGCTGCCCACAAATTTATGCAGCAATGGTCCAGGATGTTTGGGCCTCAGCACTGATCATTGTGACACTCCACTATTCACAATCTGCCAACTTGCAAACACCCCGTTCATGCCCGCTCTCTGCTTTTAATACGTTAACCAATCCTCTACACATGCTAAAATAGAACCCCAACTCCAACATGCTTATTAACCTTTTATGTGGCAGCTTATCAAATGTCTTTTTGAATTTCAGGTATACATCTACTGGCTCCCCATTATCTACCCTCCCAGTTACATCCTCAAAAAAAACTCCAGTAAATTTGTAAAATAGGATTCCCCTTAGTCAAACAATGTTGACTTGTTCTCATCATACTATGCTTCAAGTGCATTGTATTTTTTTGAAAATATTTTATTGAGGCATTTATAATTTTAACATTCTAAACAGAGCGGTCCAACACATGCAAAAACTCCACAATAACATACCCAACTTCTCCCCACCCTAACCATAGATTAAATTCCCTGCCCTTATTCTTCACTTCCATTCCTCCCTCCCCCCCCCCCCCCCCACCTCGCCGGGTCAATTTTCCTTAAAGAAGTCGATGAACGGCTGCCACCTCGGAGCGAACCCCTGCAGTGAACCCCTTAAGGCGAACTTAATCTTCTCTAGCCTGGGAAACCCTGCCACGTCACTGACCCAAACCCCTGACTTTGGAGGCTGCGAGTCCCTCCATCCCAGCAAAATCCATCTCCGGGCCACCAGGGCGGCAAAGGCCAAAACGTCGGCCTCTCATCCCCACCCTGGGCTCCCGGATCTTCCGACACTCCAAATATTGCCACCTCTGGACTCGGAGTCACCCTCCCTGAAAAGCGGTGTAACATTCCCACTGCCAATTTAATGGGACCACTTTCCCTGCAGCTATCGTTGTCGGAACGCTCGGGGGTAGCTCCTCAGTTCTGTAGGATTTTAGTCCCTCGGGCCTCACCAATAACGTCCCTTCCATCACAAGGCTGTCTGTGGGAGCTTGCTGTGCGGAAATTGGCTGCCATGTTTCCCATGTCCCAGCGGTGCGTCCCCTGCCTGTGTAGGGCTCTAAGGTGGTGGCAGGCGCTATATGAATGCAGGGTTTAATGTCAGGATGTACCGAGTGAATGTGAGGCGGGATTTGTTGTGCGGCTGCGGGCTGTGAGAGCAGCAGCCGGCACTGACAACCCCGCTGCTGCCACCCTCGCCCGCTCTGGAGAAGAGACGGAAGACTCTGCTGGACTCAGTGCGCAGGCGCCGCGCCCCGCCCCGCGCAGGCGCACCGCTGCCGGATTGGGCGGGCGAGCGGCGGGGCGCGCGGGCGGCCGGGAGCTGTAGTCCGCCGGCTCTGGGGTCACGTGGCCCCGCCAATGGCCGCCCGGCCGCCGCGGACTACATTTCCCAGGCGGCCCAGCGGCGCCGTCTCGTCCCGCCCCCCCCTCCCTCCCTCGCGAGGTTTGGCGGGCCGGCCGGGCGGGGGATGTAGAGCAGAATGTCGGGCTGTGAGAGGGTTTCGGCCGGCGGCATGGGTGAGTGAGAGAGAGCGGGGCGGCACCGGGAGCACGCTCCGGGGAGGAGCCCAGCCCCCTCCCGGGGGCCGGAGCTCCGGGCCCGGCGATCAGTGGGTTGAGGCCGGGGTCCCGGCGGTAAGGCCGTGCTGAGGGCCGGGCCCGGCCGCCTGTCGGTGAAATGGGCCCAGTCGCTTCGCCTCCCGCCGCATCGTTAAGGGGCCTGAGCTGGGAGCGGGGACCCACCCTAATCCCCGGCCTCCCCTGCACCACCCTCCCGGGGTCCCGCCCGGCCCCGGGATCCAGCAGCTCTTGTGCAGAGTGGCTGGAATCTGCGCTGTGGAATGAGGCCCTTCCGCCCATCCTGCCTGTGCTGCCTCTTTGACAACACCGTCACCACCATTTCCTCCCCCTCCAGTTTTAAGGAAGCATTTTCCAACCAGGATATGTCTGAACCAACTTCTTCATTTGTTGTGGGTGTTTGTAAAGTATCACATAATTTGTTGTGAAAATATTTATTTCTGGTTGTACACTAACTAACCCATGGGTTAGAATGTGACTGAGTTAGTCATTTTACAGCATGGCTAATGGTCTTCCAGGTTGTGATCAGATGTTTTATTTATCCATGACAAACTAAGCATCTTAAGCCATTGCCAATTTCTTTCAGCTGCCCAACGCCAAATGGTATTTGGGGTTAGCAGACATGCAATTTTATCACAAACAAAAACAGAAAATACTGGACAATCTCAGCAGATCTGACAGCATATGTGGAGAGAGAAGGGAGCTAACCTTTTATGGGTGGCACAGAGATTAGCACCGCTGCCTCACAGCACCAGGGACCTGGGTTCAATTCCGGCCTCGGGTGACTGGGCGGAGTCTGCACGTTCTCCCCGTGTCTGCGTTGGTTTGCTCCGGGTGCTCCGGTTTCCTCCCACAGTCCCAACGATGTGCAGGTTAGGTGGATTGGCCATGATAAATTGCCCTTAGTGTCCAGGGATGTGTAGGTTGGGTTGAGGGGTTATGAGATGGGGCAGGGAGGTGGGCCGCAGACTCGATGATGGCCTCCTCCGTCACTGTAGGGATTCTATGAGTCGGGATGACTCTTTGTCAAAGCGGGTCATGTAATTATGTAATTTTATCAAGAGGCTGAAATTTGGATGGATTACCATTGACTATCTGGCAGCATAGAGGGGGGCCACGGTTCATCGTGTCTCTCTCCACTAGGCCTTTGAAAGAACAGTGGAATTTATCTCATTCCCACTGTTTATTCCCCGTAGCTGTGCAAATACTTCCAAGTATTTATCCAATTACCTTTTGAAAGTTAGTATTAAATCTGCTTCCATTTCCCTCTCGGGCAACACATTCCAGATCATAATTTGTGGTGTAAACCAAAGTCCCCACCTCCCATTCTTAGGCTAATTTCTTAAATCGGTATCCTCTGGTTACTGACTTTCCTGCCAGCAGAAGTAGTTCCTCCTTATTTACCCTATCAAAGGCATACAACTGAGCTTTAGGATGAGATGCTTCTTCAGTCTGTCTGCATGTCTGAAGCCCTTCGTTCCTGCTATCACTCTATTCAATCTCTCCATCCTTGCCATCTTTTCTCCAGTATGGTAATCCTGGTCCCAATACTCCAGCTGAGGCCTGCCTGGCAATTTAATAAGGTTTAACATAACTTTCTTCCCTCCATTTGTAAAACAAAGGATCTGCTATGCTTATTAACTCTATCATCATTGCCTGTCACCCACAAAGATTTCTTCTGGCTGTGGTATTTCAAACTACCATTTCCACTAAACTCTTTAAATAAACATCTTGAAAGATGGTGTATATTGAGTGTTATGGTATCTTGACACTTTAATGCTTAACATTTTATGAAAAGTTAGATTTATTGCATGGTGATCCATAATCATTGAATCCACAAAATATATTTCTAAACTCTATTCTATATCCTCCCCCTCAAGTAATATAAATTGTAAATGCTGGCTTCTGTGGAGGTGGAGAATTGCAGAGCTGTGAAACCTCAGCTAAATGTCTCAGACAAGGCAAGCCACGTGACTTCCTTCTGTTCACCTATCTCTAGAAGCAATCTCTTACCATGCAAACGTAGCTAGTTGCTTTTTTTCCCCCCCTAGTCTCTTTTGAGTTGAACTTTATTCATACATCAGCCTGTGCTTGCAGGCCATGCAGGTCACTCGTTTAACAATTCATTTATTGGACCAATATTTTGCCATTCTAACTCTTGAGCATAGATACGTAACTGGTCCCCCGACTTTAACGTTAATTAAATCAACATGTGGTTGAATTCTTAAAGCAAAATGATAGACTTGGAAAAAGGAAGATTTTAAAGTTGACGAATTTATGAATTAATCATTGTATTTGGGATAAGGAAACACTTAGTTTTACAGGCGGTGTTGTTTGTATGGAATTGAATTCAAGCTGTAACTAATTGAAATCACTTTCAGTGATTGCATTTATTTTTTCACGGTAAATTGTACTTTGCATGCAAAACATGAAAAACTCTGATTTTAATAAGTACAAACTATAGAAGGCAGACATTAAATTGTGGTTACAAATATCATGGATGCTGAGAATCTGAAATGAAAACAGAAAATGCTGGATAAACTCAGCAGGTCTTGCTGCATCTGTCGAGCGAGAAGCAGAGTTGACGTTTCAAGTCCATATATCACCGTCTACAGATTATAGTGAGCATTTTAGTATTCAAAATGGAGCTAGCTGGTTGCAGTGGATTCACTGGTGAATGTGGGTTTTTTGTTTTAGTTGAACAGGATGTGATACCAGTTCACGTAGTTACACACATTGACACAACATTTATGTGTAGGGTTTGCAAGAGCGTCAGATTTCTGACCCTCACCAAATGCCTTATTTTTTTTGTTGGCTTAGCATTCCTCTGTGGCTATATGTATTTGAAGTGTGTAAGGATGTGGCAAAATGTATCCTGCAGTGATCACATTTTTAATTTAGGTCGTTTTTTTTAGATTGATGTTTTTCTTGAGAAAACCCACATAGACCTGGAGGAAGTAGGTGCAAGTGATGTCTATTGGATGAGCAGTTCGGTTGCGCAATACCTTTCTAAAGTATTTTATTTTTCAACTCTGATTCTCGTACTTTTAATTGATGTGAGATTTACAAGCTGGACTTGAATTGGCTTAAATACACCCTCCAAGGCCAGTTTCTTTCCAGTTGGCATTTAGACTGTTGAGGCTCAGCAGTAACATGATGCAGGTTGAAATTCATTTTTTGCTGCAGGTTCCATTATCTGAAGTGCTTGTTAAAACTAAAGCTTGGGCACTTAGTGAAGGAAATCTCTGCTGGAGAATGCAGTATCTGCATTTTAGCCATCTCGTTTGTTGGCGCAAGGACTCACTTGTCAGCTTAAATTTAGATTCCAGCCTATCAGTGATTATTGAAGTTAAAAGAGGAGCCTAAGCTGAGGTGAATGACCAGGCCTTTGGTGATGGAAAGAAAAATATTGGCCATCACACTTGGTGAGTTATTTGCTATTTCAATCATGTCATGTGAACGTTGGGGAAAACCCGAGTTTAATATTGTGCAGTATGGAGTGTATTATGTTGGTGCTGAAAGCCAGTTGTGTTCATTCATTTATGCATACTTGGTATGTAACTGGTATTAGAAGGAAGTGATATATACATTGACTGTTATTCTAGTTAAACTAATGAGGTATTGTGTATCTTGAAATGGAGTGTAGTTTCATTAATGTTAAAGGCGCTATAGAACCAATGCAAGTTGTGTTTTGATAGATCAGTTGGCAGGCCATGCGTGAAAGCAAAGTATTAAAAAATTTTTTTTAAAGAGTACCCAATTCTTTTTTTCAAATTGAGGGGCAATTTAGCGTGGCCAATTCACCGAGCCTGCACATTTTTGGGTTGTGGGGGTGTGACCCAAGCAGACACGGGAAGAATGTGCAAACACCACACAGACAGTTACTGGGGCCGGGATTGAACCCGGGTCTTTGGCGCCATGAGGCAGCAATGCTAATCACTGCGCACCGTGCTGCCCCCTTTGAAACCAAAGTATGACTTCTGTTTGAAGTCTTTTGTGAACCACTTGGGAGCTTGTTTGTGGTATAAAGCTGGAATAAATGCAGTTAGTACAGTAAAATATGATCAATAGTCTCGTTGAATTGCTGCAATTAGGATTGACTATCTGGCAGGTACTAAATTTCCCATTGACTGTTGGGAATTGAAAGTTTTCCATTGATTTTGGGGATTTTTATTTTTTGGTTGGAGTTACCTTGAGTTATATGAGCTAGCTAACTTTGATTCATATTTTACAACCTGGAAGAATAGCCGGCTTGACAGATGAAATATTTCCTTTCAGTTGCTTAGTGACAGTCTGACACATTTTCAGTTTGGTTAAAGCATGGGTGTTAGAGTGTGAAGCCTGTTGGGGATTAGTATAGAGTGTGAAGAAGTTATAAACTTAAAGTAGATCAATCCCCAGACCCAGATGAGATGTATCCTCGACTGCTGTGTGAGGCAAGAGAGGCGATTGCAGGGGTCTGACGTTAATTTTCAAATCCACTGGCCACAGTTGAGGTGCCTGAGGGCTGGAGGACAGCAAATAGGTACCATTATTCAACAAGGGAAGTGGGGAAGAACCGGGTAATTTCCAGTGTCTAAAATCAGTGGTTGGGAAATTATAGGAAAACATTCTGGTGGACAGAACTGATTTCCACTTGGGAAGGCAAGGATTAATCAAGGATAGTCTGCATGGCTTTGTCAAGGGGTGATCAGTCCAAAGATCTACAGGTTAGGTGAATTGGCCATGATAAGTACCTTAGTGTTCAGGGATGTGCAGGTTCGGAGGGGTTGCAGGAATAGGGTGGGGGAATGGGCTAAGTAGGGTGCTCTTTCAGAGGGTCGGTACAGACTCGATGGACTGAATGGCCTCCCTGCACTATAGGGATTCTATGTCTAACAGATTTGACTGAATTTTTTGAGGTGACGATGTGTGGACGAGGACGGTGCAGTTGATGTAGTCTATATGGATTTCAGTGAGGCTTTGAGTAGAGAAGGCTGAGGGTGACCTGATTGAGGTGTACAAAATTATGAAGGATATAGAAAGGGTAGATAGGGAGAAACGTTTCCCCTTAGTAGAGGGGTCAAAACCAGGGGCAATGATTTAAGATAAGGAATGGATTTAGAGGGGATTTGAGGAAAATCCTTTTCATCCAGAGGGGGGTGGGAATCTGGAACTCACTGCCTGAAAGGGTGGTAGAGGCAGGAACCCTCACAACATTTAAGAAGTATTTAGATGAGCGATTTGAAGCGCCATCGCATACAAGGCTACGGACCGAGTGCTGGAAAATGGGATTATTGATTGATATTTATTGTCACATGTACCGAAGTAAGTGAAAAGTATTTTTCTGCAGCCAAGGAAATGTACACAGTATGTATACAGTAGACAAAAAGAATAATCGACAGAGTACATTGACAAATGGTACATCAACAAATAGTGATTGGATAAGCCGTTTGATACCATGTGACCACACGCTAGTTTGAGAGGCATTTCTGTGAGTGGATTTAAATGGAAATTGACTGGTATGCAGTTTAATCCAATTAAACATCTATTGTATATCACAAAGTGATTGGAGAATGAGATTGTTGAATCTAACTGAGTATTTGTTGCACGGGGCATTGATACAAGGGAAAGCAAATGGTGTATGAGCCTTTGAGATGAGTGACAGGTAAAGGAGCAGGGTTGTCTCGGGTGAGTCGGAGCAATTTGAATTCAACTGGAAATTTTGAACGCTTTTGGATTTCATGCCAGCGGTTGGGGGGTGCTGGAGAGGGGAAATTGTTGATGAGCAAATGTTTTGGATGCTACATGGAGTTAAATTTTTCTCACTGATTTAATTTGTGCTTATCCTGTACAAATGAAACTTGGATTGGATTTGTTTATTGTCACGTGTACCGAGGTACAGTGAAAAGTATTTTTCTGCGAGCAGCTCAACAGATCATTTAGTACATGAGAAGAAAAGGGAATAAAAGAAAATACATAATAGGGCAACACAATATATACAATGTAACTACAAAAGCACTGGCATCGGATGAAGCATACAGGGTGTAGTGTTAATGAGGTCAGTCCATAAGAGGGTCATTTAGGAGTCTGGTGACAGTGGGGAAGAAGCTGTTTTTGAGTCTGTTTGTGCGTGTTCTCAGACTTCTGTATCTCCTGCCCGATGGAAGAAGTTGGAAGAGTGAGTAAGCCGGGTGGGAGGGATCTTTGATTATACTGCCTGCTTTCCCCAGGCAGCGGGAGGTGTAGATGGAGTCAATGGATGGGAGGCAACTTGCTGCTGGAATGGAAGTTTGAGTGGTTCTTAGAGAGCAGAGCTGGGGAGAATTAGTAAAAATGCCATAATATGTAGTCTATTGCTCTTTGCAATGATGTCGGCTGTGGAGAATAATAGATTGGCAAAGTACAGGGCAATGATTGACAGATGTCAGCCATTTACGACACCAAAAGAGGCCATGTGGCCCATTGAGTATATGTTGGTCCACTGCAAAGCAAACCAGTCAGTCCCATCATTCTACTCCGCCCCATAGCCCTGCAAGTTAATTTCCTTCGTGCCTATCCAATTTCTGTTCAAAATCATGTGTTTCTAATTTATTTTTTGAGAGTTCTTGTTAACATGTGAAGATATTGCTGAGCAATTGAATTTCTGCAGGAGACAGCCAGTGTCAATATAGGGTGTTTCCTGTTGATGTAGAATGAATGAGTTTTGTGCAGAATAATGCTCTATCCTCCCCTCCAAGACCCAACATTTCGAGTGTGGCGCCATTGTGACAATTGCCTCCATTCTAGCTGAGCTTTTAAATGTTGAATGCGCTCCAGCCTGCCGAACTGTGGTCTGGGTGTTCATGTGTCTTGGAAACTGAGTTGTGAAACTCTGTTCATTCAGTCCTTGAGCCTAATCTTGTCAAGTGTGCACGTTATCATCAAGGACAGCAGTAGCCATTGAATAGCAATCAGAAGTGAGAGCCCTAGTTCTCCACAAGGTCATTTAAGCCGATTATTATGCCCATGACTTAACCCCAGCTGATGCAGTGCTGACAGGTTATTGAATGTGAGTTATGTGACGTTGAATCCTGTTTTAAGACAGATCTGCTGATGGGAAATCTCTGACCATAGAAGTTTCAATATTTTGATCTGTTTGAAAATTGACAGACTAGATTCTACTCTGTACCAAGTTCTGAGATATATGGAGTGTGAATCTACTAAAGCTCCCACGAGTCCTTAAATGGATATATAATTTAAATTGAATATTAAGTTTTGAAAGGGCAGTTTTTATTGAGCCAATGAATATTGTTTAAACCATCATGTCTGTACAGCCAGTGCATTCTACTTCAACAATGTCTGCTTATCTATGACTTTTATATTTGGACATAAAGCTTTTAAAAATCTTCCTTGGCAGAGATGAATAACTGTTGTGATATCTTTGACCTAAAGTGTTGGTTGGACTGCAGAATAGGTTTTTTGAACTATCTAATCTTAACTACTAACTAAAAATGGTGACTCCATATGAGAGATGACATCCCTGCCTCCTATCTCCCTCCACAATTTTTCCTGCTCTCTAATTTGCATCTCAACCGAAGCTCACAGTAATGATGTATTATTTTGCATCTCCAGATTAGTATTTACAGCACAGAGGCTCTTTGCACTCTATTCTTCATTTCACTGTATTAGCATATCCTATTGCATGTGTTGGTCATAAGGAATTGCACTTCAGGCAGAGCAGTGGAGGCTAAACCTCCTGGAAATCTGCAAAACAGTTGGATGCTAAAACAGGAGGACTTGAGGATCTCGGAGTAGATGAAGTGCAATGGGCCAAATTATCTTTTTTCTTTTAAAAAAAATTGAGTCCCCAATTATTTTTTCAATTAAAGGGAAGTTTAGCGTGGCCAATTCACCGAATCTGCACATCTTGAGTTGTGGGGGTGAGACCCACGCAGACACGGGGAGAATGTGCGAACTTCACACGGACAGTGTCCTGGGGTCGGGATCGAACCCGGGTCCTCAGCGCCGTGAGGCAGCAATGCTAACCACCGTGCCACCTTGCTGCTTTGGGCTAAATAATCTTGTCGATTAAATTCCAAAATTATGAAGGGGATAGATGCGGGCAGATTGTTTCCACTGGCAGGTGAAAGCAGAACTAGGGGGCATAGATAAAAGTAAATTAATGTGGATGCTGGAACCTGAAACAAAAGAGAAAATGCTGGAAAATCTCAGGAGGCCTGGCAACATCTGTAGGGGAGACAAAGAGTCATCGGACTTGAAACGTTAGCTCTTTTCTCTCCCTACAGATGCTGCCAGACCTGCTGAGATTTTTTTTTAGCATTTTCTCTTTGGTTAGGGGGCATAGATTTAGTACTGAGCTTAGGAGGAACTTCTTCACCCAAAGTGTTGTGGATCTATGGAATTCCTTGCCCAGTGAAGCAGTTGAGGCGCCTTCATTAATGTTTTCAAGATAAAGGTAGATAGTTTTTTGAAGAATAAAGGGTTATGGTGTTCGGATGGGAAAGTGAAGCTGAGTCCACAAAAGGTCAGCCAGGATCTCATTGAATGGCGGAGCAGGCTCGAAGGGCCAGATGGTCAATCCTGCTCCTAGTTCTTGTGTTCTTATGTTTTAAATTTACTATTTTGGATAAAACATATTGTAACTGGAGCCCGTTTTCAGCTTTAAGCCTTGTTTCTCCTGACAAAAGGTTTGAATGCCTGGTAATGACTTCCGTTTTCTTTTAATAAGGTTAGGAGGGTAATTAACTAAAGTTGAGACATCCAATGGTTAGTAGATGCCATGGGGCGGCATTGATTTTGCTGCTTTCGCTCTTGTTTGCACTGATGCCAAAGCCTAGAAATTGCTAAGAACCATCTCTGGTTGGTGAGTTTCAACAGGGAAATTTCAAACAAGTTAAGAAATAACTGAGCTAAACCATAAAATTGTGCAATTTAACTTCTGTTATTAAACAACTTTGAGGCCCGGCAGCTTTTTAATCTTGAAAGGCTATTCTTGCCACGTGAACCTTATCTTGGCCGTGCAGGTATCTTTGGACTTCGATGTGATGGAAAAGGTGGTTAGTAGCATTTCAAACATTACCCTTGGCAGAGATGAACAATTAAGGTGATTTAACTGGCCTTAATTATTGGTCTGCAGTGTAAGGAGCGAAAGCAATGGCAAAGTTACTTTCTCTGACAACCCCCTGATCCCATACCACCTAGAGGCTGTGATCAGTTGAAGCCTCATCATAACCACAGCTGACTGACTGGTCAACCTGATGTGTACTTTGAATTTTTGCATTGACCAGCTATTTAGAGCCAGGAAAATTCCAAGGAGTCTACACATGATTCTAAAATACATTAATGCTTTCTAACAGAAAACAAATGTGGTTTGTTGAGCTGTGCAGAATTCTAATGCTATGAAATTAATATTCATTAAGTGGTGCATTTATCTCTGTTGTCTCAATCAGAGATATGCAACTTATTCGAGTTCACAATGTCCATGTCATTTGCTCAGTGATAGGAGTAGCATTATGACCCACAGCTTGCTGTTCTCACTCGTCATGTCTTATTTGAGGAGCTTTGAAACATAAAAACAACAATGATGTGTTTAAGGAGCTTATAACTGAGGCAGTCTCACTTTGGGACTTGGAGTTGTGAAAGCATTCTGCAGAAAAAGCCTCCTTTTAAATTAGCTACACAGGCAGCTACTTTGTAAATTATATGTAATGGTTATTTGTAAACAATCTTCCTTCCTCCCTTGTAAGAAAAGAACATTTGGAGTTTTATGTGGAGCCTGTATCAAACTTTGTATCTGCTTGATATTGGAGGACATCTGATTCACTTCAATGGATATTGGAGGGTTGACGTCTTTTTCTGTAAATAGATAATTAGATGTCTGTCAAGAGGGAGGTGGGCATTATTCAAATTATTTTTTATAAGTTCTTCACGTAATATGCACACGCTTTTATTTGACGAGATAACAATATATGGACACTGCATGGAATTTCTTTGCTGCTGCTTTTCGGCAAAGCTTGCAGTGTTTACGCCAGAATTATTCTGTGACCTCTGGTGCTCTGAAAGGATTCTGGATGTCTTTCAAATTTGTTAACTTCATATTATGGTGGCATGTGTACATACAACACCTGGAAATGAGTTGTGGAGTGACCTGGATCCTGTAGGAAGTATTTTCTTATGAAACAAACTTCTGATTGCATGCTGTGTAGGTTCATTGTCAAAATTTTCTGAACTTGCAAGTCACCCAGAGCTTGAATCAACAGGTCTTTGCATCATCATTCCAGTCAAGTGATATAATTACATTGGATAGCAACACCGCCAAGGAAGCCGAGGTGGAATCAAAAAAGTGTAAATCTTAACAAATGGCATATTATACAAACAGAAAAATGCCAGAGAACCCTAAAGAAGCTCCTTTAGTGTCTCAGGAAATGAATTCCCGTCAAAGAAATCTGCCTGGTCTCTCTTCAAATGCTGAGAAACCGGCTGTATATCTCTAGCAATTCTAGAGTTCACAACTTTTCTTTTCACATTATGGGAGCTGATAATTTGGCTGTAGTCTTTTGTTTTATAATTTTCTCTATGTGCCTAGGGTGGCACAGTGGTTAGCACTGCTGCCTCACAGTTCCAGGGTCCGGGGTTCAATTCCGACCTTGGGTGACTGTGTGGAGTTTGCACTTTCTCCCCGTGTCTGCGTGGGTTTCCTGCGGGTGCTCCGGTTTCCTCCCACTGTCCAAAGATGTGCAGGTTAGGTGGATTGGCCATGCTAAATTGCCCTATAGTGTCCAAAAAGTTATGTTGGGTTACTGGGTTATAGGGATAGGATGGAGGTGTGGGCTTCGGTATGGTGCTCTTTCCAAGGGCCAATGCTGACTTGATGGGCTGAATGGCCTCCTGCACTGTAAATTCTATGATTCTAGTTCTTGGGAGAAAACCTTTCAAAATTATCCGGGAGTAAAATTTGTTTTCTAATCTATTGAATATAATTTAGTCTATGTAATTTCTATAACCTTGTGCACAGTCATAGTTTGGAGCAAAAACTAGATATTTATGCTAAATTTACAAAAATATGTTTATTCATTTTTATTATAAACAAGGTAATATAAAACAATTAATTCAAGTTATAATGACAAAGAACTTGACAAACAATCGAAAGCATAGATTAATTTAACCCCCAACACGACACTAAAACCCCCCAACATTACACTGGACCCTTTAATCCAAAAAATATAGATATCCCGCTAAAATGTTTCAAATCCGCATTGAGCTGGGATGGAAACCAGGCTGCTACTTGAGTCACATACCTGCACAATCTCCAGGGAAGCAGCCTGCCGTCTCAGCTGGTGAACTAAGAGATGACAGATCTCTCCGTGTTCAGAAAATAAGCCCGTTAAATGTCAGAGCCTCCCACCACCTATCCGTTGATGATAATTCAAATTGTATCTGCAGCTTTTTCCGACTTGCAATTACAGGGTTGGGGCAAGTGAGTACCGATGGTACTCCTTAAGGATGGATCCACCAGCCTTTGTTGCTCCGTCCTCGCTGTCTTCTCCATTTGCACTCTGTAGGAAATTATCTCTCTTTACCCCCCTCCAATAACCACCTTGAGGGCTTCCCACAGCATAAGTGTGTTAGACTCACTTCTATTACATTTAATGTATTCCCCAATGGCGATGGACATGTGTTCACAAAATCTGTTGTCTGCTAATAATGACGTATCTAACGCCCATGGCGGCCACTGGGAGGGACCTGACTCTGGTGCCAAACCAACAAAGTGTAGGGCGTGGTCTGAAATCACAGTAACCCGCCCCCTCCACAAAGGGAGGAGAGACCAGTCCACCACAAAGTCTATGCGCGAGCATGGTGCACATGGAAGAAAAAGGAAAAATCTTTATCACCCGGGTACAAAAACACCACAGATGTGCCCACCCCCACACACACACAACCCCATCTGCTCCATGAAAAATTGTTAACACCTTGACCACCCCTAATAGAGTCAGAGATTTGGGCTTGAACTGATCCATCCTGGGGTCCAGAACACAGGCTTCTGTTGAAGACTTTAGTGGGTATGATCCAGCACGGGAGGGGACTCCTTTCATTTCATTTAGGCAAAGAGCGAGAAGGGAGCCAGGCGTTTACAGAGTGCAGCTGACTGGGAGCAGAGTCGGAGGGCGGAGTTCCAGTTGGTCCACCAGGCAGCAATATTCTGTAAGGTAAGAGGGGATGGAGACTAGGCCAGTTGCATGCTCCTCCTGTAGGATGTGGGTGGTGAGCGATACCACCGGTGTCCCGGCTGACTATACCTGCGGGAAGTGCACCCAACTCCAGCTCCTCGGAGACCGTGTTAGGGAACTGGAGCTGGATGAACTTCGGATCATCCGGGAGGCAGAGGGGGTTATAGAGGAGAGTTACAGGGAGGTAACCACACCCAAGGTACAGGACAAAAGTAGCTGGGTTACAGTCAGGGGAAAGGAAACAAGCAGGCAGACAGTGCAGGGATCCCTCGTGGCCGTTCCCCTTCAAAACAAGTATACCGTTTTGGATGCTGTTGGGGGGGATGACCTACCGGGGGAAGGCCCTAGCGGCCAGGTCTCTGGCACGGAGTCTGGCTCTGGGGCTCAGAAGGGAAGGGGGGAGAATAGAAAAGCAATAGTAATAGGAGATTCAATTGTTAGGGGAATAGATAGGAGATTCTGTGGTCGCGAGCGAGACTCCCAGAAGGTATGTTGCCTCCCGGGTGCCAGGGATGGCTCGGATCGTGTCTTCAGGATCCTTAACGGAGGAGGGTGAGCAGCCAGAAGTCGTGGTGCACATTAGTACCAACGACGTAGGTAGGAAAAGGGGTGTGGAGGTAATAAACGAGTTTAGGGAGTTAGGCTGGAAGTTGACAGACAGAGTTGTCATCTCTGGTTTGTTGCCGGTGCCACGTGATAGCGAGGCTCGGAATAGGGAGAGAGTGCAGTTGAACACGTGGCTGCAGGAATGGTGTAGGAGGGAGGGCTTCAGGTATTTGGATAATTGGAGCGCATTCTGGGGAAGGTGGGACCTGTACAAGCAGGACGGGTTGCATCTGAACCAGAGGGGCACCAATATCCTGGAGGGATGTTTTCTAGTACTCTTCGGGAGGGTTTAAACTAATTTGGCAGGGGAATGGGAACCGGATTTGTAATCCAGCAACTAAGGTAGCCGATATTCAGGACGCCAAAGCGTGTAGTGAGGCAGTGGGGGAAGGGAGAACTGACAAAGGAGAGTACTTGCAGGCACGGAGATGGGTTGAAGTGTGTATACTTCAACGCAAGAAGCATCAGGAATAAGGTGGGTGAACTTAAGGCATGGATCGGTACTTGGGACTATGATGTGGTGGCCATCACGGAAACTTGGATAGAAGAGGGGCAGAAATGGTTGTTGGAGGTTCCTGGTTATAGATATTTCAATAAGATTAGGGAGGGTGGTAAAAGAGTTGGTGGGGCGGTTGCATTGTTAATTAGAGATAGTATAACAGCTGCAGAAAGGCAGTTCGAGGAGGATCTGCCTACTGAGGTAGTATGGGTTGAAGTCAGAAATAGGAAAGGAGCAGTCACCTTGTTGAGAGTTTTCTATAGGCCCCCCAATAGCAGCAGAGATGTGGAGGAACAGATTGGGAAACAGATTTTGGAAAGGTGCAGAAGTCACAGGGTAGTAGTCATGGGTGACTTCAACTTCCCAAACATTGAGTGGAAACTCTTTAGATCAAATAGTTTGGATGGGGTGGTGTTTGTGCAGTGTGTCCAGGAAGCTTTTCTAACACAGTATGTAGATTGTCCGACCAGAGGGGAGGCCATATTGGATTTGGTACTTGGTAATGAACCAGGGCAAGTGATAGATTTGTTAGTGGGGGAGCATTTTGGAGATAGTGACCACAATTCTGTGGCTATCACTTTAGTAATGGAGAGGGATAGGTGCGTGCAACAGGGCAAGGTTTACAATTGGGGAAAGGGGAAATAACGATGCTGTCAGACAAAAACCGAAGTGCATAGGCTGTCAGGGAAGGACACAAGTGAAATGTGGAACTTGTTCAAGGAACAGATACTACGTGTCCTTGATATGTATGTCCCTGTCATATCCAAGGATTCTATGGGAAGCAAGAGATGAAATTGCAGAGCCGTTGGCAATGATCTTTTCGTCCTTGCTGTCAACAGGGGTGGTACTCGGGGATTGGAGAGTGGTGAGTGTCGTGCCCCCATTCAAAAAAGGGAATAGGGATAACCCTGGGAATTACAGGCCAGTTAGTCTTACTTCGGTGATAGGCAAAGTAATGGAAAGGGTACTGAGGGATAGGATTTCTGAGCATCTGGAAAGACACTGCTTAATTAGGGATAGTCAGCACGGATTTGTGAGGGGTAGGTCTTGCCTCAAGTCCGATTGAATTCTTTGAGGAGGTGACCAATCATGTGGATGAAGGTAAAGCAGTGGATGTCGTGTACATGGATTTTAGTAAGGCATTTGATAAGGTTCCCCATGGTAGGCTTATGCAGAAAGTAAGGAGGCATGGGACGGTGGGAAATTTGGCCAGTTGGATAATGAACTGGCTAACCGATAGAAGTCAGAGAGTGGTGGTGGATGGCAAATATTCAGCCTGGATCCCAGTTACCAGTGGCATACCGCAGGGATCAGTTCTGGGTCCTCTGCTGTTTGTGATTTTCATTAATGACTTGGATGAGGGAGTTGAAGGGTGGGTCAGTAAATTTGCAGACGATACGAAGATTGGTGGAGTTGTGGATAGTAAGGAGGGCTGTTGTCGGCTGCAAAGAGACATAGATAGGATGCAGAGCTGGGCTGAGAAGTGGCAGATGGAGTTTAACCCTGAAAAGTGTGAGGTTGTCCATTTTGGAAGGACAAATATGAATACGGAATACAGGGTTAACGGTAGGGTTCTTGGCAATGTGGAGGAGCAGAGAGATCTTGGAGTCTATGTTCATAGATCTTTGAAAGTTCCCACTCAAGTGGATCGATCTGTGAAGAAGGCCTATGGTGTGCTAGCGTTCATTAGCAGAGGGATTGAATTTAAGAGCCGTGAGGTGGTGATGCAGCTGTACAAAATTTTGGTACGGCCACATTTGGAGTACTGTGTACAGTTCTGGTCGCCTCATTTTAGGAAGGATGTGGAAGCTTTGAAGGTGCAAAGGAGATTTACCAGGATGTTGCCTGGAATGGAGAGTAGGTCTTATGAGGAAAGGTTGAGGGTGCTAGGCCTTTTCTCATTAGAACGGAGAAGGATGAGGGGCGACTTGATGGAGGTTTATAAGATGATCAGGGGAATAGATAGAGTAGACAGTCAGAGACTTTTTCCCCGTGTGGAACAAACCATTACAAGGGGACATAAATTTAAGGTGAATGGTGGAAGATATAGGGGGGATGTCAGAGGTGGGTTCTTTACCCAGAGAGTAGTGGGGGCATGGAATGCACTGCCTGTGGAAGTAATTGAGTCGGAAACATTAGGAACCTTCAGCGGCTATTGGATCGGTACATGGATTACGGTAGAATGATGGGGTGTAGATTAATTTGTTCTTAATCTAGGACAAAAGTTCGGCACAACATTGTTTGCCGAAAGGCCTTTTCTGTGCTGTATTTTTCTATGTTCTATGAGTGTACCCTTCCCCACGATCTATCCAAACATCTTTGCAAAAAATACTCTGTCGAATTTGGGCCTTCCATCCCTGCTAGTAACCCCACAATTCAGATATTTTGCTTCCTGTATCGAATCTCCAAATCATTCACTTTGGCCGCCAGAGCTTTATTTGCATCGGCCATCAAAGACATCTCTGCTTCCAGAGAGGCAATCTGGTCGATTTGCCTCGAAAGGGCCACCTCCATGCCTTGTTTTGTGTAACCGTGCACCTTTGCCGTTCCGATGGCCCTCTCCAACGGCAAACGAATGGGAGCCAAGACCTCTTCCATCGTTTTGCGGAGATTCCCTGTCTCAACCCACCAATGTTTGTCAAATTCTGCCGCCAAGGTACGAGTACTCATCTCGGCCATTGTTCCCACCAATAAGCCCTGAGAAGCCTGCGATTCAGTCCATGAACTTTAACTTTCAGACTTTTCCCCCCTGGGTTTTCTACGCATTTTACCTCTGCAGGTATCTTATTTCACATAAAGCATGTAGGTTTTTGAACAAAAATACCCTTTAATCTAAACTAAGGGCATTAAAAGAAGAGTTCCCCAGTGGAGTCACCATGTGCACGTCTTCCCCTTCCATAATGCCACTGGAAATCCATGCTAAATCTGAGCTGGAGTATTATGAAGATAGAAATTAGGAGCAGGAGTAGGCCATTTGGCCCCTCAAGCCTGCTCTGCCGTTTAATGGCTGACTTGGTGTGGCCTCTGCTCCAGTTTCCTTCCTAACCCCTATACCCTTTGACTCTTTGTCAGAAATCTTTCTAACTCGCCTTAAAAATATTGAATGACGCACTGGATAAGTGAGTTTTGTGTCCAGATCTGGGCTCCATATTTTAAGAAGGATGCCAAGATCATGGGGAGGGTGCAGACGGGATTTACTTGGTTAAGAAACTTCAATTAAGTCGAGACGAGAGAAGTTTTAATTGTACATCTTGAAGCAGAAGTGGCTAAGGAACAATTTCATAGAGATGTTCAAAATTTGATACACTAATAATGAAAACCAGTTTCTGCTGCTGTGAATGTTAGTAATATAATCTTTATTGTCACAAGTAGGCTTACATTAATACTGCAGTGAAGTTAGCGAAAATCCCCTCGTCGCCACATTCCAACGTATGTTCAGGTACACGGAGAATTCAGAATTCTCAGCTGGTATGGGAATTGAACCCGCGCTGCTGGCCTTGTTCTGCATCACAAACCAGCTGTCTAGCCCACTGAGTTAAACCAGCCCCTAGAGATACCATCTTTGAGGTATGGCATTAAAGTGAGGTTGGTATTAAAGTTACAATGACATTATTGGAAAAGAAGCGCAGGAATTCTCCCAATGTTCTTCAGATTTATTCCTTAATGAAGGCTGGCCTGCAAAGTGGCAATCCGGGACTTTTCTGGTCAGGGCCAAAGTGGCTTGGACTACTTCGGCTGGTTTACTTCCTGCCCCAATCCTGTTCCCTGCTCCGCCTTCCTCCTCTTGCCTTTTCAATCTCTTGCCTTTTCCACATCCATATCCTTCATCCCTCCCTGCTGCTCTAGCCCCTCCACCTAATATTTAAGCATGGAGACAGTGCTGCCAACTGCTGAGACAATGGCTATACAGCATTCTTCTGGAAACTGTTGTAATCCATTGGAAAAAGACCAGCGAGAAGTGTAATGAGGACACAGCTGGATTTAGTCTGGTATTGGAGCCTTGTATAGCAATTTGTAGCAAGCAGATATTGGGAATAGCAAATCATTCTGACCTTCGGCAAAGATTTAAATCCATTGGGTGGGTGCGCTTCAGCACTTTCCATAGATGATGCATATTTTTCATGCTTTGGAGTTCAGTGCTTGTATATCTGAGCTCCTCCTGCATATGAGGAACATTTTCCAGGCAACAACTTGCAAAATGTCAAAATGCAGCTGGAGGAAATCTTAATCAAATTTTGGTATAAATATGAAGGTCTGTCTTGTGTGAGCAGTTCTTGTGCTGCTTCAGTTGTGATCTGTGAAGATATCATAGGTCATGTTTATCAGCCCAGCTTAATGGTGTTTTAAGTTTTCCCATGCCCTCAAAGTGCTGATACTTGGCAGATTTACTTTCTATATATTTTTACTAGAAATTAGGCCGAATTCTGTTTGTTAGTGATGGGAAATGTCAGTTTGGGTTTTAAGATGAGCTATAAATGTTCTGGAGTGGGCATGTACGTACAGCATGTAATACATGAGTTCAAGAAGTGTGTTCAGGGAGTTGGGATTTCAGCTCCCTTCACTGAGTTTACAGAAGAATCCTTTAATACTGTCGATTTCTTGGCTTTGGGTGTAGCAAGGATTTGGGTGATTGCTCTTCCTGGCGAAGAAGAGTAAGGAGATTCCTCGGTAGTTCTCCCAGTCCGCTTTGTCTCCTTTCTTGAAGGTGGTGCTGATAACGGCATGCCTGAGGGCAGTGGGAATTCCTTCTCTGTCCCAGATTTTCAGCAACAGCTGATGGAGATGACGGGCGACCTCCTCTGCTCCAAGTTTGAAAATCTCCACTGTAGTCCCGTCCACTACTGCGGCTTTTCCATTCCTCGTGTTTAATGGTGGCTTTGGCTTCATCCACGCATCATGGGAGTACAAGATCATCTTAAATGGCACCTTTTCTCGCCCCTTTCCCATGGGGTGAGCAGAGTGGATCCTGAAGAGGGCTGGCTGCTTAGTCACGAAGAAAGATGCCAAAATGCGCACCTGTTCTTATTTCAAGTGTGAGCCGACTGAATCACCGCCACCGTTTAGGTGCCGGTCGGAAACTTGGGATTTCCCTATCTCACTGGTTTCCTCCAGGTGGATGCCTGGTGTGGGACATGTTTCAATGTGGATATGCTGTTGCACATCAGCAGACACACGTTCCTTGACAGAGGGTAGGCTAGTTGTAGTGAAAAGGGAATGTCGATGACTGGGGATACCCCTCCTGTTGCAGCCTTCATCCACCATCGCATCTGTTGATGCCATACGAGTATCTTGCGTACGATACGCTGTTGAGGACTCGTTTTGGATCGCGCTTTGTCTGGTTCCTCCCCTCTGACCTTACCATCATGGGTGGCCCTGCCACAAACTTAATGCTTCTGACAGTATGGCTTTCTGGATCAACTGAACATTCAAGTCTCTCCACCACGGGACGGTGGCAATCCAAGGGAAGGGGTGGTACTACGATAGCTATCTAAAAGAATGTTGGGTTCTATTTTCTGCATTAAGTTGTGGTTTGGATTCGAATTGTGAGGTGAGCTTCCAAGCCATAAATTTAGTTTGGCAGTAGTAAATTGCTTGGCATTATCTGAGGTTAGTTGATAACAATTTGCATACAAGATGAGTCAAGTGTTCGGAGAGGGACTTTATTGAGCTACCTCGTGGCAGTAGAAGAAATTATGACCGGTGACGATAAAACTGGGAAATGTTGACTGCAAAATTATGGCAGCAGGGATGTTTGGAAATGGGAAGCAAATGGCCGAAATCTAACGGCCGCGCCTGATTCGCAACGCGGCCGATAAATCCCACGAGAAACCTGTCGCAAAATTTACCTAGCTTGCTGCACCTAGTGAGATCTAACGGGATTTTGTGCGATGTCGCAATCCATACCCTGCCAACAATGGGCCAGACCCAAATCTCCATATTAGAGTGTGCAGTAAGGCTCACTTTAATGTGCACTCGCCGGAGTTACCCAAGGGGCAGTTTTATTGTTACCCCTGTACGTTGGAGAGCCCGATCAAACACTGGATAGCACTGGTCTCCTCAAACCCTGGCACTGCCAGCCTGACACTCTGACCCGACCAGCTGGGCATGCTGGCGGTGCCAAGATGCCTGGCTGGCATTTTACCTGCACCAGGGATCGGGCCCAGGTTGCCCAGCCCTTGTGGGATGGGGTGTGAAGGGGGGGGCAGGAAATGGGACTGAGTGCAGCCTCGGCTGGGCGTTCTTGCCAAGGTTACGAAATGAGGCAGACTCTCTCCTGTTCGATAGAGGGGTCATTATTGGCGCTGCTGGTGCCGGGAAACACCGTGCTTAAATGCACTTAACGCGTGACTCTGTTTCACTTCTGTTAGATCGTGCCCAATGTCTGCAAGGTTTATAATATAGATAACGTGTGAAGTTTTGAAGTGAATCCTGTGGCATGCTAAAAATAGGTTTGTCAATCCTAAACTTTTGTAACTTAAAAATATTAATTTAAATCAATTTTGATCCATTTTGAGTATAGTCTTGGTATTGAATATTGTCAGCATATAGCTTGAAGCATTTTTAATCTTGAGTAACGCTGAAAAAAGGCATGTCGAAGTCTTTTGTTTTGCACTCATGACATGCATAAGAATACACTGTAAAGGGAGCAACTATTTTTATCACGAGAAGAAAGTACTGATTGGTTGGCAAGTGGACTTTGGGTAGAGGCATTGCCATGGAGAATGCACCAGTTAACTGCCAGACTTTGTTTAAATTCAAACCCTGCAGGTTTACTCTGCTCAAGGCATTGCCCTGGGGAATGGACCCCAGAGAATGGCTGTCGCCTATTTTGTTTAGTTGCAACCAGGTGCACGTGTGTACATGTTCTTTCTATCTGGTTCATTCACTCCTGCGCAGTACTGAGGGTGAGCTGTGTTATTGCTTTTGGATGGGCTGTCCAACCAAGACAGTGCCTGCCTTCGCTGGAAGATCCCACAACACTGTTCTGAAGAAGAATGGGTATGTTCCCCCTTGTGTCCTGGCCAATATTTATCCCTCAACTATTGCCACAAAGCAGATGATCTGGTTATTATCACATTGTTGTTTGTGGGAACTTGCTGTGTGCCATTGGCAGCTTCATTTCCTACATTACAACAGAGACCACAGCCAATGAAGTACTCCTGAAGTGTAAAGTATTTTGGGACAACATGTGGTCATGAAGGATACTATCGAAATGCAAGTCCTTCCTTCATGCTTGGATGTTGTTTGTATCGTGAGAACGGTGGCTTTAAAAGTTGGCTTAATAGGCTTCTTGTATGGGATTCCTGGTATCTATTTAGTGAGGGCTCACATCTGTGTTCACCAGTTAAACCAATAATTCTTGACTCTCTTTGGAGGATGGGGGAAGAAGATTGCTGTTTGTGATGTTGTTAGCTCTAAGATGGCAGTCAAGTGGTAGAATTTGGGAACTAAATCAACCTCTGAAATCATCTGAGCCCTGAATTGATGAAATATGCAGTGCTCTGGGACACTGTTGGTCAATCAGGATTCAATCCTTCTCACAGGGCTCCAGGTAACCCTGAAAATCAATAGTCTAGTTGGGTTAGTCCAAAGTGAACAGCCCAGGAATATAGAATTTGCTTTTTTGCCATTGGACACTACATTGTTTTTCCAGTTTATCTCAATACTTTGATCTGTCAGGTTTTAGGTAGATAATGTCTCTGTTACTCCTAATCCGCGGCTTTTCAAATAACATCATAGTTGGTTGTATTTGGGTAAGTGGAGGGATTTCCTAATACATTGGGCTGAGTGTTCTGTTTTGCCCAAACTGAAAACACCGTGAAGGTTTCTGGGACTCTGTTTGGAATCTGAAGCAAGCTGGTAATGTCGACACAAGTCAGACACATGGTTTATTCAAAAAAAACTATCCGAACATCTGGACTGTAGCAGTGTAATGTCTTCCTATCGTGCATCCATTGGCCTCTCTGAAGTTGCCAATGTATACCAGTAAATGCTAAGTTTAAGGATATTTTTGTGTTGAGCTTATGACTGCTGTAAGTGAAGTTAAATCTGTGATGGATCTAAATCTATTTGTCTCAAATGTAAAACAATAGAATGTTTAGTTCACTATCCCTCTGCATAACTTGTCACAAAGCTGTTTTAGTTCTGAAGCTCCAATTTATGCCATAGATTTAAAGATTCTGAAATTGGAATACGATTTTGGATGATGGAGCTAATTTAACTCCACTTTGAGGAGTGGTAAAAGCTAATTTGAAGCATGTTCTGTAAATCTGCCAGTCTTTTTAGTAAATACATTATGGAAAAATGTCCTGAAATTATGGACTAATTAATTCTACAGTTTCCAGCTTCCAACAGTTTCTCTGACTGGTCTCACTTTGCAATATCTTGGATTACAAGTTAATTACTCCAGTTTTACAGGAATGAATTTAAAAGTTTGACATAATAGAAGTTATTGATATGATCCAGTCTTGCCACAGGGAGAAGTTGCGGCATCCTCGAGGCTAGGAGACCGCTGAATCAACATGCGAAGAGGGGAAAATGGGGAGAGCAGCAGCATTTGCATCAGTCTAAAGCAATGAAGATGTTGGGCAGATTGGCCTGCCCTTGGTTTGATTAAAATTGAAATACCAAACCAACTTAGTGAGCCAAACTCTGCAATATTGTATGATTATTGGTGCAGTTTCCAAATCGTGAGTGGGTGGAACTTGCATCTCGGAATTTGCACTTTGCTTAGAAATAGAAACAGTTTATGTAAGCTTACTTTGTGTCTCTGCATTTGTGTGTCAAAAAAGCGTTAAGAACTTGGGTTTTGGTTTCATTTTTTAAAAGGTTGCCCTTGTGCCTGTGCATCTGTTCAGATGCTTGCATTGTAATGAGGATTTTACGATCCTAAAACAAACAGGGTATCTGTAAAGAAAATACAGAGTTGCTGAACAACCAGGGCCCACACAGGTAAGCAAAAGCAGTTTGTTCAGTTGAGAGGTCAGTGCAGTTGGAAGCAGGATTCCACAGATGTTGCCAATACAGTCAGGGCAATACGCAGGGACAGGAAGCATGTCCCCAAAACCAGGGAATGGGATAGAAGAATTCCCGGAAGTCAAAGCGGCAAAGAACCGGAATCTGGAAAAAAGTGAGTTGAGTGAGGAGCAGGGAAAGATTCCAAGTTAAAAGGCAAAACTGCAGGTGCGAAATGCTAGAGATCGAAGGTGACCCAAAGGTTAGTGACACCTTTTATACAGGCCTGTGAAACAGTGCATTTCTGTTGGCACTGCTGTGTCTCTAAGAGATTGTATAGAAAGGAAGTTTGGATGCATGTGTCAATCCAGGGCGAGAACATTGAAAGGAGAGGTTGAAACCCTGGAGGTGGATTCATGGTGAAAACATCCCAGAAAAATCATTGTTAATGAGAAGATTCCAAGGCATGTTTTTGAGAGCGGAGATTGGAAACCCTCATGTGGAGACAAGAGTTCCAGTGAGACCAGTTTACTCATAGTGTGGGAAACGTCTTGGGGGAATTGATGAGAAAGCCACAGTAGGTGTTTTGAGTGGAATCTGTCATCCCAGAGTGTGGGGTGGCTGACCACAGTTTGCCTATTGGAATACGTGTCTGTAAAGGTATGGAGGGAGGTTTGCTAGTACTCTGGAGGGAGGTTTGCTAGTACTCTGGAGGGAGGTTTGCTAGTACTCTGGAGGGAGGTTTGCTAGTACTCTGGAGGGAGGTTTGCTAGTACTCTGGAGGGAGGTTTGCTAGTACTCAGGAGGGAGGTTTGCTAGTACTCTTCGGGAGGGTTTAAACTAATTTGGCAGGGGAATGGGAACCGGATTTGTAGTCCAGCAACTAAGGTAGCCGATATTCAGGACGCCAAAGCGTGTAATGAGGCAGTGGGGAAGGGAACACTGACAAAGGAGAGTATTTGCAGGCACGGAGATGGGTTGAAGTGTGTATACTTCAACGCAAGAAGCATCAGGAATAAGGTGGGTGAACTTAAGGCATGGATCGGTACTTGGGACTACGATGTGGTGGCCATCACGGAAACTTGGATAGAAGAGGGGCAGAAATGGTTGTTGGAGGTCCCTGGTTACAGATGTTTCAATAAGATTAGGGAGGGTGATAAAAGAGGTGGGGGGGTGGCATTATTAATTAGAGATAGTATAACAGCTGCAGAAAGGCAGTTCGAGGAGTATCACCCTATTGAGGTAGTATGGGTTGAAGTCAGAAATAGGAAAGGCGCAGTCACCTTGTTAGGAGTTTTCTATAGGCCCCCCAATAGTAGCAGAGATGTGGAGGAACAGATTGGGAAACAGATTTTGGAAAGGTGCAGAAGTCACAGGGTAGTAGTCATGGGTGACTTTAACTTCCCAAATATTGAGTGGAAACTCTTTAGATCAAATAGTTTGGATGGGGTGGTGTTTGTGCAGTGTGTCCAGGAAGCTTTTCTAACACAGTATGTAGATTGTCCGACCAGAGGAGGGGCAATATTGGATTTAGTACTTGGTAATGACAGGGCAAGTGATAGATTTGTTAGTGGGGGAGCATTTTGGAGATAGTGACCACAATTCTGTGACTTTCACTTTAGTAATGGAGAGGGATAGGTACGTGCAACAGGGCAAGGTTTACAATTGGGGGAAGGGTAAATACGATGTTGTCAGACAAGAATTGAAGTGCATAAGTTGGGAACATAGGCTGGCAGGGAAGGACACAAGTGAAATGTGGAACTTGTTCAAGGAACAGGTGCTACGTGTCCTTGATATGTATGTCCCTGTCAGGCAGGGAAGAGATGGTCGAGTGAGGGTACCATGGTTGACAAGAGAGGTTGAATGTCTTGTTAAGAGGAAAAAGGTGACTTATGTAAGGCTGAGGAAACAAGGTTCAGACAGGGCATTGGAGGGATACAAGATAGCCAGGAGGGAACTGAAGAAAGGGATTAGGAGAGCTAAGAGAGGGCATGAACAATCTTTGGCGGGTAGGATCAAGGAAAACCCCAAGGCCTTTTACACATATGTGAGAAATATGAGAATGACTAGAGCGAGGGTAGGTCCAATCAAGGACAGTAGCGGGAGATTGTGTATTGAGTCTGAAGAGATAGGAGAGGTCTTGAATGAGTACTTTTCTTCTGTATTTACAAATGAGAGGGGCGATATTGTTGGAGAGGACAGTGTGAAACAGATTGGTAAGCTCGAGGAAATACTTGTTAGGAAGGAAGATGTGTTGGGCATTTTGAAAAACTTGAGGATAGACAAGTCCCCCGGGCCTGACGGGATATATCCAAGGATTCTATGGGAAGCAAGAGATGAAATTGCAGAGCCGTTGGCAATTATCTTTTCATCCTCACTGTCAACAGGGGTGGTACCAGGGGATTGGAGAGTGGCGAATGTCGTGCCCCTGTTCAAAAAAGGAACTAGGGATAACCCTGGGAATTACAGGCCAGTTAGTCTTACTTCGGTGGTAGGCAAAGTAATGGAAAGGGTACTGAAGGATAGGATTTCTGAGCATCTGGAAAGACACTGCTTGATTAGGGATAGTCAGCACGGATTTGTGAGGGGTAGGTCTTGCCTTACAAATCTTATTGAATTCTTTGAGGAGGTGACCAAGCATGTGGATGAAGGTAAAGCAGTGGATGTAGTGTACATGGATTTTAGTAAGGCATTTGATAAAGTTCCCCATGGTAGGCTTATGCAGAAAGTAAGGAGGCATGGGATAGTGGGAAATTTGGCCAGTTGGATAACAAACTGGCTAACCGATAGAAGTCAGAGAGTGGTGGTGGATGGCAAATATTCAGCCTGGATCCCAGTTACCAGTGGCGTACCGCAGGGATCAGTTCTGGGTCCTCTGCTGTTTGTGATTTTCATTAATGACTTGGATGAGGGAGTTGAAGGGTGGGTCAGTAAATTTGCAGATGATACAAAGATTGGTGGAGTTGTGGATAGTAAGGAGGGCTGTTGTCGGCTGCAAAGAGACATAGATAGGATGCAGAGCTGGGCTGAGAAGTGGCAGATGGAGTTTAACCCTGAAAAGTGTGAGGTTGTCCATTTTGGAAGGACAAATATGAATGCGGAATACAGGGTTAACGGTAGAGTTCTTGGCAATGTGGAGGAGCAGAGAGATCTTGGGGTCTATGTTCATACATCTTTGAAAGTTGCCACTCAAGTGGATAGAGCTGTGAAGAAGGCCTATGGTGTGCTCGCGTTCATTAACAGAGGGATTGAATTTAAGAGCCGTGAGGTGATGATGCAGCTGTACAAAACTTTGGTAAGGCCACATTTGGAGTACTGTGTACAGTTCTGGTCGCCTCATTTTAGGAAGGATGTGGAAGCTCTGGAAAAGGTGCAAAGAAGATTTACCAGGATGTTGCCTGGAATGGAGAGTAGGTCTTACGAGGAAAGGTTGAGGGTGCTAGGCCTTTTCTCATTAGAACGGAGAAGGATGAGGGGCGACTTGATAGAGGTTTATAAGATGATCAGGGGAATAGATAGAGTAGACAGTCAGAGACTTTTTCCCCGGGTGGAACACACCATTACAAGGGGACATAAATTTAAGGTGAAAGGTGGAAGATATAGGAGGGATATCAGAGGTAGGTTCTTTACCCAGAAAGTAGTGGGGGCATGGAATGCACTGCCTGTGGGAAGTAGTTGAGTCGGAAACATTAGGGACCTTCAAGCAGCTATTGGATAGGTACATGGATTACGGTAAAATGATATAGTGTAGATTTATTTGTTCTTAAGGGCAGCACGGTAGCATTGTGCATAGCACAATTGCTTCACAGCTCCATGGTCCCAGGTTCGATTCCGGATTGGGTCATTGTCTGTGCGGAGTCTGCACGTCCTCCCCGTGTCTGCGTGGGTTTCCTCCGGGTGCTCCGGTTTCCTCCCACAGTCCAAAGATGTGCGGGTTAGGTGAATTGGCCAATGATAAATTGCCCTTAATGTCCAAATTGCCCTTGGTGTTGGGTGGAGGTGTTGAGTTTGGGTAGGGTGCTCTTTCCAAGAGCCGGTGCAGACTCAAAGGGCCGAATGGCCTCCTTCTGCACTGTAAATTCAATGATAATCTATGATTAATCTAGGACAAAGGTTCGGCACAACATCGTGGGCCGAAGGGCCTGTTCTGTGCTGTATTTTCTATGTTCTATGTATAATTGGGGTGAAGGAGTAGTGTATTTTAGTCGATCTTTTGGTTTTCATCAAAGTTTTATTCTTTTGTTAAAAGTTAATCAGCTGATTCCTGTGACTCTTCAGCATATTGTACTGTTGATAATCTTTCCCCTGGCATTGTGGCTCGAGGAGCACCCCAGAGTGGAGCTGACAGCACACTAGTTGGGTAATTATATTAAGTGGCACGGTGGTGTAGTGGTTAGCATTGCTGCCTCACGGCACCAAGGACCCGGGTTCTCGATCTCGGCCCTGGGTCACTGTCCGTGTGGAGTTTGCACATTCTACGTGGGTCTCACCCCCATAACTCAAAGATGTGCAGGGTAGGTGGATTGGCCACACTGAATTACCCCTTAATTGGGAAGAATAGAATTGGGTATTAAAAATTTATATTAAAAAATAAAACTATATTAAGCATATAATACATGTTGGTACTGAAAATGAAACACCAGGTAAGATCGCGAAGAAAGTTGATTAAAAAAAGCACTGAGCAAACACTTTGACATGTCCTGCTGTGCTCATGAACAATTGTGCTGAAACCATTGTACAATGCATTATTTTGATTAGCTTGAACACCACATTGACATTGTGATTATATTTGAATTCTAACTTTGTATCCCCATTTTCTTTTCATGCTCTGCTGGATGATGCTGGTTCTTACACTCCCATCTTGTTTTGAATTCCCCTCGCTATGCCATGTGGATATTTCATTACCATCTGAAATGCTGAACCTGTGGCTTTCCAACTTTCACAACGCAGCGGTAAGTATCTGAAGCTGCGCGTTAGTTTTTAATACCTCTGTACATTATTGAAGTGGCTGGTTTCCTTGGGCTTGTAATAAGATTACAGTTCAGAACTTTTCTACATACGAATTGTGGATTTAAGTTGATTCACTTCTGCTCTCGAGTGTGTTCTTTCCTGCTGTCAGTACTATAAATTTATTGGCTTTCTGTTACAGCAACAAAAGAATCTTGAAGGATATGTGGGTTTTGCAAACCTTCCAAATCAAGTGTACAGAAAGTCTGTGAAAAGGGGATTTGAATTTACATTGATGGTTGTCGGTAAGTGATTCAAAATTTATTCAATTCAGAGATTCTTATTATGTCATTTACTTTGTCCTTTGTAAAAGCAAACTGATGAGAAATGGTCTTGAGAACTCTTTGATATCTTAGAGGACACAGACAATCGGATGTGATCTTTAACTGTAAAGACCAAAATATCCCCAGCTCATTTTCTCAGCATGTGGCAAATTGACCGAGTTTACTGGAGGTGCTCTCGTTGATTCAGAACCCTTGGTTTAAGGAAGATAAAAATCATTCATGAATATGTGGTTATCAGGTGAGAGCACTAACATGATTGTCTGTTGAACCCTCTATGGTCAGGTAATCTGACAACCCTGTGTCTGCAAGAGCTGTACCCCAGCAGTAGTCAGTGGCAACAGACGGAAAGATGGAGAAAACTGAACTAGAGGGGAAGAATGGCTTCTCAGGATACATTCTGTTGCAAAAAGGGGATTTGAGTCCTGTGAAAAAGTATTCGGACAATTGTGCAGGAGTGAAGTTGGTCTTAATGTTTGTAAAGTGAACATTTTATTACAGAATTATTGTCAAATCTGCTGAAGTTAGATATTTCCTGGTTATGGGTTGTAGTAGACATCCTCTGACTCTGCTATAACAGAAGAGCTGATGAAAACTGACAGAATGGGTTGTCACTCCTTCAAAGCAATATTCAAGGCAACTTCAGATTTCAGTCAATATTTCATGTCAAGCTACTGGCAACATATCATGTGATTTAAAAAAAAAAAATCAAACTATGTCAGGGTAAATAAATTCAGGTATTGTATTGTTATTGTCAATGTGTACTGAAGATTGTCCTGCGTACAGTCCAGACAGATCATTCCATACATGAAATAAAACATAGGGCATAGATAAATGCAAAATGTAAATACATAGACAGGTGAAGCATACAGGAGTGCTTGACTCAGTAGAGAAGATGTGTGAAGGGATCAGATCAGTTCATAAGAGGGTCATTCAGGAGTCTGGTAACAGCGGGGAAGAAGCTTTTTTTGAATATGTTAGTGTGTTCTCAGACTTTTGTATCTCCTGCCCGATGGAAGAAGTTGGAAGAGTGAGTAAGCCGGGTGGGAGGGGTCTTTGATTATGCTGCCCACTTTCCCAAGGCAGCAGGAGGTGCAGGCAGTGTCAATTATATTATCATGATATTTATTGATCTAAAATTTGCAGTAGTAATGACAATGAAGTTGGCCATGTCTCATGAAACTGGCAGCAACATCTAGAGACTCAAGTCGCTGTTAATAATTCCATGCTTCTCCATAGGGTTCACTATTGATGAAAACTTGCCCTTTTGCTTTTTGGTCCCATTGTAACCCTGGCTAAAAGGGTATACCTTGTTGATTTGGGTTTTTAAAGGAATGCTAAGGTAGTATGAGGTTAGAAACAGGAAAGGAGAGGTCACCCTGTTGGGAGTTTTCTATAGGCCGCCGAAAAGTTCCAGAGATGTAGAGGAAAGGATTGCAAAGATGATTCTGGATAGGAGCGAAAGCAACTGGGTAGTTGTTTTCGGGGATTTTAACTTTCCAAATATTGACTGGAAACGCTATAGTTCGAGTACTTTAGATGGGTCCGTTTTTGTCCAATGTGTGCAGGATGGTTTCCTGACACAGTATGTAGATAGGCCAACACGAGGCGAGGCCACATTGGATTTGTTACTGGGTAACGAACCAGGACAGGTGTTAGATTTGGAGGTAGGTGAGCACTTTGGTGATAGTGACCACAATTCGATTAAGTTTACTTTAGCAATGGAAAAGGATAGGTATATACCTCCGGGCAAGAGTTATAGCTGGGGGAAAGGCAATTATGATGCGATGAGGCAAGACTTAGGATGCATAGGATGGGGAAGGAAACTGCAGGGAATGGGCACAATTGAAATGTGGAGCTTGTTCAAGGAATAGCTACTGCGTGTCCTTGATAAGTATGTACCTGTCAGGCAGGGAGGAAGTGGTCGAGTGAGGGAACCGTGGTTTACTAAAGTAGTTGAATCACTTGTCAAGAGTAAGAAGGAGGCTTATGTAAAGATGAGACGTGAAGGTTCAGTTCGGGCGCTCGAGAGTTACAAGTTAGCTACGAAGGACCTAAAGAGAGAGCTAAGAGGAGCCAGGAGGGGACATGAGAAGTCTTTGGCAGGTAGGATCAAGGATAACCCTAAAGCTTCCTATAGGTATGTCAGGAATAAAAGAATGACTAGGGTAAGAGTAGGGCCAGTCAAGGACAGTAGTGGGAAGTTGTGCGTGGAGTCCGAGGAGATAGGAGAGATGCAAAATGAATATTTTTCGTCAGTATTCACACAGGAAAAAGACAATGTTGTCGAGGAGAATACTGAGATACAGGCTACTAGACTAGAAGGGCTTGAGGTTCATAAGGAGGAGGTGTTAGCAATTCTGGAAAGTGTGAAAATAGATAAGTCCCAGGGGCCGGATGGGATTTATCCTAGGATTCTCTGGGAAGCTAGGGAGGAGATTGCTGAGCCTTTGGCTTTGATCTTTATGGCGTCATTGTCTACAGGAATAGTGCCAGAAGACTGGAGGATGGCAAATGTTGTCTCCTTGTTCAAGACGGGGAGTAGAGACAGCCCCGGTAACTATAGACCAGTGAGCCTTACTTCTGTTGTGGGCAAAGTCTTTTAAAGGTTTATAAGAGATAGGATTTATAATCATCTAGAAAGGGATAATTTGATTAGGGATAGTCAACACAGTTTTGTGAAGGGTAGGTCGTGCCTCATAAACCTTATTGAGTTCTTTGAAAAGATGACCAAACAGGTGGACGAGGGTAAAGCAGTTGATGTGGTGTATATGGATTTCAATAAAGCGTTTGATAAGGTTCCCTATGGTAGGCTATTGCAGAAAATACGAAGGCATGGGATTCAGGGTGATTTAGCAGTTTGGATCAGAAATTGGCTAGATGGAAGAAGACAAAGGGTGGTGGTTGATGGGAAATGTTCAGCCTGGAGTTCAGTTACTAGTGGTGTACCACAAGGATCTGTTTTGGGGCCACTGCTGTTTGTCATTTTTATAAATGACCTGGAGATGGGCGTAGAAGGATGGGTGAGTAAATTTGCAGATGACACTAAAGTCGGTGGAGTTGTGGACAGTGCGGAAGGATGTTGCAGGTTACAGAGGAATATGGATAAGCTGCAGAGCTGGGCTGAGAGGTGGCAAATGGAGTTTAATGCAGAAATGTGTGAGGTGATTCATTTTGGAAGGAATAACAGGAATACAGAGTACTGGGCTAATGGTAAGATTCTTGGCAGTGTGGATGAGCAGAGAGATCTCGGTGTCCATGTACATAGATCCCTGAAAGTTGCCACCCAGGTTGAGAGGGTTGTTAAGAAGGCGTACGGTGTGTTAGCTTTTATTGGTAGAGGGATTGAGTTTCGGAGCCATGAGGTCATGTTGCAGCTGTACAAAACTCTGGTGCGGCCGCATTTGGAGTATTGTGTGCAGTTCTGGTCGCCGCATTATAGGAATGATGTGGAAGCATTGTAAAGGGTGCAGAGGAGATTTACCAGGATGTTGCCTGGTATGGAGGGAAGATCGTATGAGGAAAGGCTGAGGGACTTGAGGCTGTTGTCGTTAGAGAGAAGGTTAAGAGATGACTTAATTGAGGCATACAAGATGATCAGAGGATTAGATAGGGTGGACAGTGAGAGTCTTTTTCCTCGGATGGTGATGGCTAGCACGAGGGGACGTAGCTTTAAATTGAGGGGAGATAGATATAAGACAGATGTCAGAGGTAGGTTCTTTACTCAGAGTAGTAAGGGTGTGGAATGCCCTGCCTGCAACAGTAGTGGACTTGCCAACATTAGGCATTTAAATGGTCATTGGATAAACATATGGATGATAAGGGAATAGTGTAGATGGGCTTTAGATTGGTTTCACAGGTCGGCGCAACATGGATGGCCGAAGGGCCTGTACTGCGCTGTAATGTTCTATGTTCTAAGTTCACAGTTACTGCTGACCGGCCCCAGTGGCCCTTTGGAGTAATTTGATATTTGTTGCGTGTCAGATTCTCCATTGTGATAAAATTCAAATAATTTGAAATATCAAAAATATTTATGCTACCTTAGGCCCCTTATGTATACATTGATTATTTATATCCCTCCCAAGTTAAATTAAAAGGAAAAATACTATCCGAGTATGCTCAAGTGTGATTGGCTGTTTATCTTCCTTGGCAACATCAATATTGCCGGTGTCTGAGATTCCCTTAAATGTGCCACATTTAAACTGATGTCAGGAAAGGAGAAATGCATACCACACGAGATCAGTGGATCGCTGAACGGCTTTCTTCGAGCAGCAGTGGTATTGTCAGTTTCATTGACTGCAAAGTCCAAGCCACTGTATTGAACATTTCTGAAACATTTACTGTGTTGAGGTTATCGCCAAACCAGCACATGGGATGCACAGAATGCCATCATGTTACAGAATATTGGTTGGATTTGTCACATCTTTTTCTTGAGATGCTGCAGAATTCTAAAATCCCCCAAGGATATTTGGGGCTTTTTGCACGACCTCACTTTGCTGCAATTATTTTTATTTTTTAATTCATTTTTTTCACAATTTAAAGTACCTAATTAATTTTTTTCCAATTAAGGGGCGATTTAGCGTGGCCAATCCACCTAACCTGCACATCTTTGGCTTGTGGGGGTGAAACACATGCAAACATGTGGAGAATGTGCAAACTCCACACGGGCAGTGACCCAGAGCCGGAATCGAACCTGGGACCTCGGTGCTGTGAGGCAGCAGTGCTAACCCACTGCGCCACCGTGCTGCCCTCTTTGCTGCAATTATATTCCTCTCAACAGATGCTGATTTTTTTTTTCTTTGATTCCATTCACCCAAGTCTTAATCCTCGTGAGGAAGCTGAGGAATACAAACAAAACTGTGTTCCTACACCTCGGACTGCAGCAGTTCAAGAAGGCAGTTAACCACCATAAGACATAGGAGCGGAAGTAAGGCCATTCGGCCCATTGAGTCCACTCCACCATTCAATCATGGCTGATTTCAACTCCATTTCCCCGCTCTCTCCATAGCCCTTAATTCCTCGAGAAATCAAGAATTTATCAACTTCTGTCTTAAAGACACTCAACGTCCCGGCCTCCACTGCCCTCTGTGGCAATGAATTCCACAGACCCACCACTCTCTGGCTGAAGAAATTTCTCCTCATCTCTGTTCTAAAGTGACTCCCTTTTATTCTAAGGCTGTGCCCCCGGGTCCTAGTCTCCCCTGCTAATGGAAACAACTTCCCTACGTTTGCCCTATTTAAGCCATTCATTATCTTGTAAGTTTCTATTAGATCTCCCCTCAACCTCCTAAACTCCAATGAATATAATCCCAGGATCCTCAGACATTCATCGTATGTTAGGCCTACCATTCCTGGGATCACCCATGTGAATCTCCGCTGGACCCGCTCCAGTGCCTTCCTGAGGTGTGGGGCCCAAAATTGCTCTCAGTATTCTAAATGGGGCCTAACTAGTGCTTTATAAAGCTTCAGAAGTACATCCCTGCTTTTATATTCCAAGCCTCCTGAGATAAATTACAACATTGCATTTGCTTTCTTAATTACGGACTCAACCTGCAAGTTTACCTTTAGAGAATCCTGGACCTTGAGGGCAACTAGGGATGGGCAATAAATGCTGGCTGTGTCAGCAATGCCCACGTCCTGTAAATTAATAATAAAATAAAAAGTCTACTAACATATACTGGTTGGGCCAATGGCCTCTTTCTGAGCTGTTCTGTGTAGCACTATTACAAACTTTGTAAAACCATTTGGGTGTATTTCATTTTGCACATCTCGGTATCATTGGAACAGAAAGACGATAAATCAAAGAAAACATCTCCAGTTCAAATGAATTGTGAGGATGCAGGCTGGGATTTGATAACTGAGGCAGATCATTACAATAATGGTCGAACATTTATCCTTGGGCAGACTGAACTCATTAGTTTTTTTGGAAATGGAGCTATTTTGTTTGACATGTTTATCTTAACCTTTTGAGACTGGACAATGGCTTTACCCTGTGGGAATGTAACTCTGGTATACCTGCATGTTACACTCGAATATTTGCTGAATTATTTTTGTCGTGGTTGTCTGGTTGTACTGTCCACTGGATGGATTTGTCATGTTTCTTAAGTATTCAAGAAATACAAGTATTATATCATAATTAAAGACTGTTGAGGGCAATATTCTGAATGTCATGTATGTGTGTGTGCATATACATATAAAACTGGGTATCATAATATAAAACAGTCACTGATTAATCAAATAAATAATTCAGGAGAAACTTCACCCTGAGTGGTTGGAGCGTGGAACCTGCTACCATGAGGTTTAGCTGAGGCGAATAGCATAGTAAATTCATTCAAGGTAAAGCTTTTTTATTCATTCATTGTAGGTGTTGTTGACGGGGGCAATATTTATGCCATTCCCTTTGAGAATGTGGTGGTGAAACATTGCGGTCAGTAAGGCAGTGCTGTGAAATAATAATTTTTATCAGTGTCACAAGTAGGCTTACATGAAGTTACTGTAAAAATCCCCTAGTCGCCACACTCTGGCCCCTTTTCGGGTACACTGAGAAAAATTCAGAATGTCCAATTCACCTAACAAGCACATCTTTCGGGACTTGTGGGAGGAAACCCACACAGACACTGGGAGAACGTGCAGACTCCGCACAGACAGTGACGCAAGCCGGGAATCGAACCTGGGACCTGGCGCCGTGAAGCAACGGTGCTAACCACTGTGCTACCATGCCGCAGGAGTTGCAGCATTTTCTTTCACTATCAGTAAAGGAAAGGTGACATGTTTCAAAGCCGGGAATGGTGTGCACCTTGGAGTTTATGGGTGCTGGTGTTCCAATCCACTTGCTACCCCTTTCCCTCCGAAGTGGGAGAGGTCAACGATTTGTGAGGTGCTGTTGCAGACATGACAAATGACTAATGTATCTTGTAAATGGTACACACTGCAGCAAAAATGGGTGGTCGGGGTGTGAATCAAGTGGGCTGTTTTGTCTTGGATAGTGTTGAGCTTCATGTGTTGTTGGAGCTACGCTAACCCATGCAATTGTTAAGTATTCCACCACATTCCTGACCTGTGCCCTGTAGATGGTGGGTAAGTTTTGGTAGGGCAGGGGTGACTTGCTGCAGAATATCCTGCCATTGCACTGCTTAGGCAGTCTGTGCTTATATGGCTGGCCCTGTTCAGTTTCTGTTCAATGGTGACCTCCCCTGAGATGTTGATAGTGGGGTATTCAGTGATTGCAATGCCGTTGAATGTGGAGAGTAGTTTCTGTTGGAGATCGTCATTGCCAGGCTCTTGGCAGCATAAATGTTACTTACCATTGAGCAACCCATGAATGTTGTCTTGGTCAAGCTTGCAGCTTTACTGTGAGTTGCAAATGGAACTGAATACCGTGTCAATATGTCACCTTTCGTTGGTTCAGAAGTGGAACAGGTTGATTCAACAAGCACAAGTGATGGAAAAACATGCTGATTGTTTTTGACTTTGTTGGCAGATTTGTGTTGGTTTTGGAAAATCCAGAATTTTCATACCTGTATTTTGCGCAAGTTTATGCTGAATTTATTTAACAATTGTATTTTGTAGCGACTGGTCAACATGTGGTGGGCGCATCCTTTTGGCCAATGCCTTTCCTGTTGCTTGTAGTTGATTGAACCCAGGTGTGTTAGAATTGAGCTATTTCGATGCTGGTTGGATTTGGCATTGCACTGTGTAGTTCCAATATAATTTTCCAAGCAATTTACTAAATTGGTTTGTTTTGGGGCAGCATATCGAAATACTTTAGCATCAGTACTGCCTCTATAAATTCTCAAACCAGTAGCTTGCAGCATAAATGCGTGATTAGTATGATTTAGCAAGGAAGCAAAGTCGTGGCAGATTCAAGTGCAAATGCCTCATTGTCAGGCTAGGAGTCAACATGTGTACTGAGCAATGGCCGTGTCTGTGGAGAAGATTTCTGAGAAGCAGTTTTAGTTGGTATCGTTCCACCCGACTTAACTTTGATTTTTTGCAGTTCCTGAAGGAAGGCTGAGAAATGTGCAGAATGAACATTCCCTGAAATATCTTGTTTTGTACAAGATCCAAATCTATTTCTGGAATCTCCACACTTTGGACAAATTGCAAATGTTTGAGTTTAGTTTGGGACCTAGACAGGCCTTTGGCTGCCTGCTGCATTTCCAGCCATGTCGATGACCTGATCTGGCTGCACACATTTACTTACTGGCAACTGATTGAAGTCAAATAATTGAGGGAAACTAGATTGATGTGAATCCTCATGGGTATTTAGGTTGTGGTAGAAGTTGTGGTAGTGGTCAATAAGTTGGCTTTTAAAATTAAAAAAAAAAAATCATCAGTCCAGGTTTCATTGAGCTCAAGTGTTTCAAATCATGAAAGAATGGGATCTGATGGGTAGAAGCAAATTGCTTTCAATAATTGAGGGGTTAAGAGTTAGGGGCCAAGATTTAGAATATAGGGGAGGAATATCCTGTTGGGAGACTGTGGAGTTTACTTCCAGGGTTAGTGGCTGAGCCAGAAGTGGACGCTATTATTAGTTTGGACAGGATTGGAGGGGTATGGGAATTGATAAATGTGATTATAATGAGTGGGGGGTCATGGGGAATGCACAGTGGGGCCTTGCGATCCTCGGCCAGACCTTAACAGTTGCTAGGACACTGGACATAAACCCCAATGTTTAATTTAATTTGTAAGACTAAGGAAGGGATACTTGCTCCAGGAGTGATTCCACGCACAAATAGAGATGGTATATTGAAACAAAGTCTATTACTAACTTTAACCTCATAAAGAAATGGCTTACAATTACCAGTTAAACTATGTTATACAATGAATCAATCTTAACTGCGATCTTTATCTCCACTCAAGCAAAACCCATCTCGGGTCCAAATCCACTTTTGAATAAACTTAGCCGACCCAGAAATACTTGCTGTAAAGAGATGTCTTGGATACCCCACTTTGAGAAAGCGATATCGTTCAAGATCCAGCTTGCAGATTCTTGCCTGTTTCAGAGTATTTAAACTGCCAGTCTGAGAAATTGCTCCCATCCTGTCCCCAGCCAAAACTTAAACTGAAGTGAAAATCCCAAACCTGAATTCTTCAGCCCTGGCACCTCCCATTAACTGCATCTTACTGAGCTGAGCACACAGTCTCTAATTATCTGCTCCCCAGGGAACCCTCTTAATATAAACAAAATTCAATTAGTCCAACTTCAGCAAGCAATATCCATGGCTGGAATTAATTATGACATTTTATGATGCTTTAATTGTACCTATGTTTCCAAAACACCTAGCTGCCTTTCAAACCAGGATATTTAAAAACATGACTGCAGCAGTCACACACACTAACCCAGGTTTTTAACCCTTACTGCACAAACTACATAGTAATACAATATATCTGCAATTCCACAGACCGGGGATATAGAGGCCGTTGGAGTCTGAGGTCTATTGCTACCCCAAATGATCTATTTGCAGTAGATTTCCCATTCAACGTAGTATCATTCTGGTGCCTCGGGCTCAGCTACCTGCTGCATAACTGACGTTTCTTTCACTTCAGCCTGGATGTTAGATATCATCCTAGTGGTTGGGCCACTGAACAGGCAACCCAGAGACATAGGATGTTGTGAAACTGAATTAACAAATCTGCTAATTTGTGGACCGGGAGCAAAACATTCTGCCATCTCGGCTCTCCATGTGTGATTCCAATCCCGTTCTCTGAGTGACTCTTAATGCCCTGAGGTTGACTAGGAAAAAACACAGCATGCCGCCTCATTGCAGCCACCCACACTCCAGGAACACATTTTAGAAAAGATGCAAATGCCAAGAAGAGATAAAATATTCCATCTGCTTGTGGTGACAATCTTTTTCTTTTCAAATAAATTGGCAACAAAAGGGCATGATTTCCAGTCTTTTATGCGAGAACAACAGTTTGTCTTTTTTTTAACTCCGCTTTGTTTTAAGCAGAAATCAAATTTTCCCAACACAAAATGGTGCAAACGTATTTTCCTTGGCAGAGATCTCTTTTACTGGGTGGAGAAACTTCCTGCTTTTATAGGTTGTACTATGTCACAATTCTGATGTTGAGTAACTTGAAGTGAAGGAAAACAAAATTGGAATATTTGCTGGTTGAACAATAGCTGTTAACTGGTTCCAAGCGAGTGGTTTATGGATTAATGTACAGATACAGTTTGGAAGGAACAGGTTTGACACACTGCCCTTTTATCCAATTGTTTTGGTTATGCTTCTTAACAGCTGCATGTCTTTTTAAAATAAATTTATAGAGTATCCAATTATTTTTTTCCAATGAAGGGGCAATTTAGCATGGCAATGCACCTAACCTGCACATCTTTGGGTTGTGGGGGTGAAACCCACGCAGACATGGGGAGAATGTGCAAACTCCACACGGACAGTGACCGAGGGCCGGGATTTGAACCCGGGTCCTCAGCGCCGTAGGCAGCAATGCTAACCATCGTGCCGCAGCTGCATGTCTGTATAGCACTGTGTCCAAGAGGGAAACTTTTCTATTGTGAACAAATAACGTAAAATCCATTTTGGCTCTGAATTTGTCAGTCAAGTTCTGCCCAGAATTTGTCAGATTCTCCAGGTTAATTGTTTCACTACAAACTGCCATTCTGGCCACTCAACTTTACAACATTCCTTAATCTGGAATAATGGGCAACTGAGTTACTGACTTCAATATTTCTTCGTTGTTGTACTGTTGGGGGAAATGGATTAGGGGGTATGTATTTTTCTCTGATTTGTTCAAGGATTTTTAAACTGGAATCAGGCTCTCGCTCACCAAGGTTAAAATAAAATCAAAATGCTGCGGATGCTGGAAGTCCGAAAAACAGAAAACGTTGGAAATACTCAGCAGGTCTGGCAGCACATGTAGAGGGAAAGTTTTTTCTTAAAGTACCTAATTCATTTCTTTTTGCAATTAAGGGGCCATATAGCGTGGCCAATCCACCTACCCTGCACATTTTTGGGTTATGGGGGTGAGACCCACGCAGACATGGGGAGAATGTACAAACTCCACACGGACAGTGACCCAGAGCCGGGATCGAATCCGGGACCTCAGCGCCATAGGCAGCAGTGCTAACCACTGTGCCACCGTGCCGCCCCTGGAGAGAAACAAATATAATGTTTTGAATCCGGTTGACTTCTTCAGATCTTTCTGCCTCTTCAGTTCTGAAGCAGAGTTATATGGACTCAACGTTAACACTGTTTCACTCTCCACAGGTGCTGCCAGACCTGAGTTTTTGCAGCATTTTCTTTTTCCTTTCCCCAACCTTTACCAGATGAGAACTGTAGGTTGGCTAGTGGATTGTGTATATCTGGCTGTCTCTCTTTACAGCCTGTGTTTGGACTGTATTTGTTCCTGGCACAGTTGACATGCAGTCATTGGAATTTGAGCAGCAAACAAATTAATGTTTACTTTTAGTTTTAACGCCAAATTGAATATTATTTTCACTGAAACATGTGAGCTGTATAAATTGTGAGAAACACAATCGGATAGAAAGTAAAAGAAAAAGACTTTTATTTCAATCGAATCCTTTGGGTCCCCAGCACATCTCTCACAACTTCAGCTAATTAAGCAATTATGAAGTGTGGACACTGTTGCAATGTACCTGATTGTCATGGTAATCACTGCCATTCACCTACACTGTTATGTATACCTCATCCTGCTTACCTATGACACTCTGAGGTGTATCCTCCTTTGTCCAAAGATTTTTCTGTTTATAATTGACGAGTTGCCCTTTATGTTGACTTTAAAATGGGGATCTTTGGCTCTGATAAAATGTTGAAGCTTTCTGCAAAGAAGGGTTGTTAAGAATTGCATAAAATGACTTTCACTTGTGAAAATTGAATACTGTAACCTTGTTGAACAGAGGGGTGATGTGCAATGCTGTTGAATACCACCACCCAGCTTCAGTTTCTTTGTTCCTGGTATCTGCCAAGCTGCTGAAATGAGGTTCAGTGCTTGTTTCCCCACTCATTGGTGGTGGAGGCAAGTTGGATGGTAGTTTTGAGGTGCTCAGGTGCCCTTCCTAACCCATTCTGCTTTTTTGTCTCTGGGCGAATGCAAGGTGCGTGCAAAGGGATAAACGAACATGATAAAACCAGCAAATCTCGAAGAACCATTGTCTTGTCTCTGAGACGGGCATTGAGGAGATGTGTGACACAATTGCTACAATTATATAGGCTTTGATGTGACCACACAAGTATTGGCATGTCGTTTTAATCTACGGTCTAATATCTTTAAAAAAAAAGGACACATTTAGATTGCATGTGATACAGTGAAGGTTTCTGGGATGAGAATGTTGGTGTATGGTGGACTGAGTAAACTGAGCCAATACTCTGGAGTTTGGAAGAATGAGAGGGAACGTCATCGAAACGTGCAAGATTCTGAAGGAGCTTCACAGGGTAGACACCAATGTTATTTCCCTCTTGTGGGTCATCTGAACACAAAGCCCAGTCTCCATAAGGTGCTGATTATTGTGGACTGAGATAAGGAAATGATGCTTCATTGAGGCGTATGAATCTTTGGAATTTTCTATTCGTATCTAATAGACTTTGTTGATGGGTGTTAAATACCCAGTAGTTTTAAGATAATAAGGTGAACAGGTGTTGATTAGTTAAGTATACCTGTGCGAGCATAAAAAGTCAACCAGCACTCTGTGTCCGGTGTATAAAAAGGCAGCCGGCACTGGGTGTCCGGGGAGTGGAGAAATAAACTGTGGGGTAAACAGTAAATATTGTGTGCAGTTTTAGTCCCAGAAAAGGAAAGATATAAATGCATTGGAAGCAGTACCAGATTGATGCCTGGAATTAAAGCGTTGTCTTATAAGGAAGGTTAGACAGACTGGGCTTGTTTCTGCTGGAGTTTAGGAGAGTGAGGGGTGACTTGATTGAAGTTTATAAGATCCTGAATGGCCTCAACCAGGTTAATGTGGAAAGGATGTTTCCACTTGTGGGCGAGTCCAGAATGAGGCGGCACTATTTTAATATTAGGGGTCATCCTTTTAGGACCGAGGTGAAGAGAAATGTTTCTGAAGATCTTATCGAATGGCAGAGCAGGGTTGAGGGGCCGAATGGCGGAGCAGGGTTGAGGGGCCGAATGGCGGAGCAGGGTTGAGGGGCCGAATGGCGGAGCAGGGTTGAGGGGCCGAATGGCGGAGCAGGGTTGAGGGGCCGAATGGCGGAGCAGGGTTGAGGGGCCGAATGGCGGAGCAGGGTTGAGGGGCCGAATGGCGGAGCAGGGTTGAGGGGCCGAATGGCGGAGCAGGGTTGAGGGGCCGAATGGCGGAGCAGGGTTGAGGGGCCGAATGGCGGAGCAGGGTTCAGGGGGCGAATGGCGGAGCAGGGTTGAGGGGGCGAATGGCGGAGCAGGGTTGAGGGGACGAATGGCGGAGCAGGGTTGAGGGGACGAATGGCGGAGCAGGGTTGAGGGGACGAATGGCGGAGCAGGGTTGAGGGGACGAATGGCGGAGCAGGGTTGAGGGGATGAATGGCCTACTTCTCCTGTTTCATATGTTTGAATGTATGGGGTATTTTTTTTTTGAGAGAAAACTGTAATTGGAGACTTTCAAGAAAGATAAATGAAACCACGTATAAGGTGGCAAGATATGATTTTCCATCACGTTTGTGTTACAGAACTTTGGTATCAATGAAAAAATTAATTTGTTATGTGGACACTGATTGCGTTTTTACTGAAAGGAAAGCAAGCGATGGCTTGGACACTTTCGCTTCCTGTCAGGAGGAAGATACTCCGCAACATGTTCTCTGAACGAGATGCTCAAAAACTGTGAAGGTGGTTTGGACATTGTTAAAATTCATGGATAAAATGTGAGATGGTTTAGTGAATGCCGACGAGGCTTGGTCTGATTTTGATAAATTTTGTGAAATGGATGATTCTTCCAAAGAGGAAAAGATCTTGGAGTTCAACCAACAATATACACGCTTGTAGCAATTTCACTTGGAAATTCCTAGATCAGTAATTACCTTTAAAATATTGGACTGTCAGGATGTCAACCATAGGCCCTTGGTTTTAACGGGAGTTATATTCAAGGGGAGAGAAATGCTTTTGGATCAAATGTACAAAGCCTTTTTAAAAATAAAATAAATAAATAAATAAATTCTGGGAAAGAATTCATTTCCGTCTGCTTTTCTGGTGCAAGTGGGCTTGTTGGCAATGGTATCAAAGAGGCTACAGTGCTAGCAGCATTTCAGGACCGTTCAAATATAGAGTCCCAAATGTCGGTACAAAAGAAGAGTTACAAGCCAAGTATGAAGATAGAGACCCTATTGAGAGCTATAACAGTTGGTGGGGTTGGAAAGTGTTGGAGGCTGGTCAGGAAGTGACTTGGAATCATTGAGTCTGGAGGTAATGAGCATAAATAGGAGTTTAGCCCATTGAGACAAATAGAATTGAGCGATTATACAGAGATTGAAACAGGTGACCGATGGCATGGATAAGTGGTTAGAAACTCATTTCAGGGCAACACGGTGGCGCAATGGTTAGCACTGCTGCCTCACAGTGCTGAGGACCCGGGTTCCATCCAGGCCCCGGGTCACTGTCCATGTGAAATTTGCACATTCGCCCTGTGTTTGCGTGGGTCTCACCCCCACAACCCAAAGATGTGCAAGTTAGGTTGATTGGCCACGCTAAATTGACCCTTAACCATGGCTAACAAGGGAAATCAGGGATAGTGTTCAAGCTAAAGCGGAGGCATATCAATTGGCCAGAGAAAGTAGCAAGCCTGAGGTCTGGGAGAAATTTAAAAGTCAACAGAGGACAAAGGGTTTAATTCGGAAGGGGAAAATAAAATATAAGAGTAAGCTTGCAGAAAACCTAAAAACTGACTGCAAAAGCTTCTATGGATATGTGAAGAGAAAAAGACTGATGAAGACAAATGTAGGTCCCTGACAGTTAGAATCAGGTGAATTCAAAATGGGCAACAAAGAGATAGCAGACAAATACTTTGGATTTGTCTTCACTAAGAAGGATACAAAAAAACTTCCGGAAATACTCGGCGACAGAGGGTCTAGCATGAAGGAGGAACCGAAGGAAATACATTTAAAAAAAAAAAAATGTATCACCCAACCATGCTGCTACCCCAGGTGGCGATGCCGACCGCCACACCAGTAAAATTCGCAGCCGTGCAATCAGAGAGGCGAAGGCCAAAACACCGGCCTTTCTCCTCTCCATGAGCTCCATCTTCCCTGAGACCCCAAATATCGCCACCTAAGGGTCTGGGTCCACCTCCTCCACTATCCAGGCTAAGATCACAAACACTCCCGCCCAGAATCTTTTTGCAACCCCAGACTGGTGAACCCTTCCTCCAAATACAGATCCCTCACTTTGACGAGCCTCACTTCCCTCCACCTCCTGTACAACACTATCCATCCCCCCCCGGCTCAAACTCATGATTCTCACCCAGCGGAGTTAGCACTGACATCCCTTCCACCCTAAAATGTCTCCTCAACTGATTCCATTCCTTCACTGTGGACTGCTCCACCGGGCTCCTTACTACTCTGAGCCATTGGCCACGCTGCCGTCACCATAGCCCTCAAACTAGACCCCTTACAAGATTCCTCCTCCATCCTAACCCACTCTACCCCTTCTCCTTCCCACCACCGCCGCACCTTGTCCACATTCGCCACCCAATAATGAAGCAAGTTTGGCAACGCCAACCCCCTGCTGCCTCTGCCTCTGTAGCAGGGTCCTCCCCGCACTCGGCACCTTCCCCGCCTATACAAAGTCAGAAATGATCGTGCCCACTTTCTGAAAAAAGGCCATCGGTATAAAGATCGGGACAGCCTGAAAGATAAACAAGAACATCGACAGAATAATCATTTTCACCACTTGGACCTTCCCTGCCAGCGTTAAGCGCAGTGCATCCCACCTCTGAAGATCCTCCCTAGCCTCTTCCACCATCTTCGTTAAGTTCCACTTATGGAGCCCCATCCATTCTCTCGCAACCTGAATCCCCAAATACCTAAACTTATCCTTTGCTACCGTAAATGGCATCCCCCCACCCCCCCCCCCCCCTCTAAATTAGCCCGCTGTGCCAGCTCATTCACCAGGAATACCTCGCTTTTCCCTACATTCTGCTTGTACCCTGAGATTCCTCCACACCGCCCAAGCAGGCCCATAATCCTTTCCGTACTCTCCAACGGATCCAAAACATACAGCAAAGGTCATCGGCAGAGAGCGAAACCCGATGCCCCTTCTGTCCCTTCATAATCCCCGCCTCTCTGCCGACCCCTGAGAGCCATCGCCAATGGCTCCATGGCCAGCGCAAACAGCAGCAGTGACAGCGGACACCCCTGCCTCATACCCCTGTGTAAGTCAAAGCTTTGTGAGCTCATATCATTTGTCCTCACCCTCGCTTTGGTGCCACATACAGCAACCGTACCCATGCCACAAATCTTGGCCCAAACCCAAACCTTCCCAAAACCTCGAACAAGTACCGCCACTCCATCCGATCAAATGCCTTCTCTGCGTCCATGGACACCACCACCTCCGGTACCAGAGCATCTGACGGATTCATCACCACATTCAACAGCCGTCTTGTATTACTCGCGAGCTGCCTGCCTTCACAAAGCCTGTTTGATCTTCTGCCACCACCCCGGGGACACACTCCTCCATCCTCCCTGCCAACAACGTAGCCAATACTTTCATATCCGTGTTCAATAGTGATATGGGCCTATACGACCCACATTCCACCGGGTCCTTCCCCTTTTTGGGAATTAGTGTGATTACTGCCTGCCTCATCGTCTCTGGAAACTCCCCCTTCTCCAGTGCTTCATTAAACGCCCCCAGCAGATGTGGTCCCAGGTCCGTCGCAAATTCCTTCTAGAATTCTGCTGGGTAACTATCCGGCCCAGGGGCCTTCCACGACTTCATGCCCCTGATACTATCCAGCACCTCCCTCAGCCCCAGGGGTTCCTCCAACGCCAGCCTCTTTGCTTCCTCTACCTGGGAAATTACAGCTTGTCCAGAAACCGCCCCATGTCCCCCCCCCCTCTCCTCCCGGGTCTGCCTCATAAAGTCCCTGGTAGTACTCTCTGAATGCCACATTTATCTTCCCTGGCTCGACACTACATCCCCAGCCCCAGTCTGTATCTTCAATATTTCCCTGGCTGCATCTGGTGCGCCAGCATGCGGCTCGCCTTCTCCCCATACTCGTATTGCACCCGTCTTGCCCTATGCAGTTGCCCTACCGCCCTCCCTGTTGTCAGCCTGTCAAATTGCCCCTGCAACTTTATCCTCCTCGCCAATCCTTCCGCGGTGGGCACCCTCGAATATTCCCTGTCCACCTCCACTATCTTGCTCACGAGACGGTCATGTTCCTCCCTCCTTTTCCTATCCGCACTGGCCTCAAACAAAATAATCCCCTGCCGCCCGCACCTTATCACAGAAACCTCCATCCGCCAACAACCCCGAGTCAAACCTCCACCCCGGCCTCTGCTCTCGTCCCGATCTGAACTGAATCTCCAGCCAGTGGGGAGCATGGTGCACGTACCCTACCCATCAACCTGGGGCTCGATCTATCCACCCTCGGCTCTAGGACACAGTTAAAATCTACTCCCGTGAACAACTGGTGTGTGGCCAAATCCGGGATCGCTGCAGCAACCCCCTTATAAAACCCACATCATCCCAATTTGGGGCGTCCACATTTAACAACACCACCGGTAAACCCTTCCAATACCCCTCTCACAATCACATATCTCCCACCCGTATCCCTCACCTCCTTCGCACTCTCAAAACCCATTTATCTGCTCATTAAAATAGTCACTCCCCTCTATTTTGAATCAAATCCTGAGTGAAAAACCTGCCCGACCCTCCCGTTCCTTAACCTAACCTGGTCCTTCACACGGAGGTGCGTCTCCTGCAGAAAGACAACCCCCGCTTTCAAGCTCCTGAGGTGGAAGGAAATCCATAATAGTCTGGAAATTGTATTGGGATTAAAACCCAATAGGTCCCCTAAATTTCTATGTAATTGGGAAAAAAAGAATTGGATACTCTAAATGTTAAAAAAAAAACCTCACTTCTGAATCAAATATGACATCGAAAGTCTGGTTCAGACTCTTGTTAGGTGCCAGGAACAAGAGTTCAGTGGGGACTGAAGACTGTGCCTTCACTCGTAATATTTAATTGGAAATTTCTGCTCAGTCAGTGCTTGGCTTTCAGTAATACATTGTGGATACATTAAATGTAATTAAATCCCTTGTGTTTCCATGAGCACAATCTGTGTGAAATTGTGCATCATGTCCAGTTCAACTGAGAATCTGGCAAAGGCCATTTGGACGATCATAACTTCCTTATCTGTTGCTGCTGAAAGTTCACATCCAAATTCTGTGCCAATAGTGGTGGGATTCAAAAACAATTGGAGATTGGTGCCTACATCGAGTGCATAATAGCACTAGCAGTGCTACTGCTGATGAATTGTCGGAGGAGCTTTGTAACTATTTGTTCTGTAGATGTGTTTCCAGATTTTGATATATCTGAAAACATTGAGGTTTTTAATGAGATAAAAAAAGTACTGGGTAAATAGGTTAGTCACTGGTTGTAGTCAAGGGAGGAATTTTATTTCTGAGGTATCAAATCAAGAGGCATATTGGTTGTGTAGTTAATTTCCACCCAGAATCATAGACTCCCAACAGTGCAGAAGGAGGCCATTCGGGCCATTGAGCCTGCATCGACCCTCGGCTCTCTACCCAGGCCCACAACCCTGCCCTATCCCTGTAAATCCACCTAACCTTTGGACACTAAGGGGGACAAGTTAGCATGGTCAATCCACCTAACCTGCACGTCTTTGGACTGTGGGAGGAAACCGGAGAACCCGGAGGAAACCCACGCACACACTGGGAGGATGTGCAAACTCCACACAGTCACCCAAGACCAGAATCAAACCTGAATCCCTGGCGCTGAGACAGCAGTGCTAACCACTGCCGCCCCAACTTGTTGGAAAATGGGACAAGCTTGCGCTTGTATAGAATCATTCACCTCCGCAGTCGCCAAGTGCACTACATTAAATACACATCAGTACCAACAACATCGGTTTAAAAAAAAGGGATGAGGTCGTAAAAGCAGAATATCGGGAGTTAGGAAGAAAGTTGAGAAGTCTGGTCTCAAAGGTAGTGATCTCAGGGTTACTACCAGTGCCACATGCTAATCAGAGTAGAAATAGTAGGATATATCGGATAAATAATGTGGCTGAAGAGATAGTGTGAGGGGTAAGGTTTCAGTTTCCCCGGGCATTGAAACTGGTTCTGGGGGAGGTGGGACCTGTACAAACTGGACGGGTTACACCTGGGCAAGACTGGGACTGATGTTTTTGGGAGGGGTACTTGCTTGAGCGGTTGGGGAAGTTTTAAACTAATATGGCAGGGGGGTTTGGATCTCGGTAAGGATTCAGAGCAGGGGGAATCAAGAACAAGAGAAAAAAACAGCAAGGAAAATAAGAAAAGGGATGGTCAGAGAAATCCAGGGCCTGTATCAGATAATGACACTGTGAAAGCTAAACTGACCAGTCAAGGAACATTAAAAAGACTACCCATAAGGTTTTGTACCTGATGCTCGCAGCATTCGAAATAAAATGGATGAATTGGTTGAGCAGGTAGATGTAAAGGGGTATGATATAGTTGGGGTTAGGGGAATATAGCTCCTAGGTGACCAAAATGGGAACAAAACATTGAGGGTTATTTAGTTTTTAGGAAGGACCGACAGTAAGGAAAAGGTGGTGGAAGTGCATTGTTGATTAAAGAAAATATTGGCACAATATTGCGGAAAGATATTAGCACAGATTATGTGGAATTTGTATGAGAGACTAAGTCCCCACGCCGGCGTGAAAACGGTGGTATTTTACGCTAGGAAAACTGGTGCAAAATGGCCGATTCCCTGCTCCGGTGGGGGGGCGGGGGGGGGGGGTGGGGGGGTGGGGGGAGCAGCCAGGCAGCATGGAGCTCCCAGCTCCAGCTGCCGATACGGCCCGGAGCATTGCCGGGTCCGTGGCTGCGAATGTGCACGGCAGCGACTGCGCCGTGCTTCTTGGCAGATGCCACTCGTGGACCCGGCCTGCAAAAATAGTCACCCCCCACCTTCCCTTCGGCTGGCTCGCACGCCTCGAATAATGACCCCCCATTGGGGAACGGAGAATCCAGCCCATGGTTTATAAGGGAAATTAGAGATAATTTTGGATTTCAAAGAAGAGGCATACAAATTAGCAAGAAAAAGCAAAAGACCTGGGGATTGGGAACAGTTTAATATTCAGCAGTGGCGGACCAAGGGAAATAGGAAATGGGAAAATACAATATAAAAGTAAGTTAGCAGGGAACATGAACTGACTGTAAAAGTTTCTATAGGTATGTAAAGAGAGAGAAATTGATTAAAACCCTTACACTCAGAAACAGGGGAATTCATAACAGGGAACAAAGAAATGGCCAAGGAACTAAATTTGTACTTCTGCTTCTGTCTTCACAAAGGAAGACATGAATAATGTGATGGAAGTTCTGAGAGACACTGGTTTCAGTATTAGTAGAGGAATGGTTTTGGGGAATTAATGGGGTTGGAGCAGGATAAATTTCCACAGCCTGATGATCTTCATCCTAGAGCACTTAGGAAGTGGTCCTAGAAATAGTAGATTCATTGGCAGTCATTTTCCAAAATTCTTTTGACTCTGGAATGGTTCTTGCAGATTGGGGGGTAGCTAATATAACCCCATTATTCAAAAAGGGCGGCAGAGAGAAAACCGGGAACGATAGATCAGTGAGCTTAATGTAGCAGGGAAGTTGTTCGAATGCACAATCCAGAATTTCATAGCACAGCATTTGGAAAGCAGTGGTGCAATCAGACAGAGTCAGTATGGATTTATGAAAGGGAAATGATGCTTGACAAATCTAGAATTTTTTGAAGATGTAGCCAGTAGAGTTGACCAAGGAGAACCTGTGGATGTGGTTTATTTAGACTTTCAGAAGGCTTTCAACAAGGTCTCACATAGCAGATTAATATGTAAAGTTAAAGCGCATGAGATTGCAGATAGTATCTTGAGATGGATAAAAAGCTGGTTAGCAGACAGGAAACAAAAGTTGAAATAAATGGGTCTTTTTCTGATTGGCAGGCAGTGACTCGTGGGGTACGGCAAGGATCTGTGCTCAGACCCCCAACTGTTCACATTATATATTAATGATTTGTAAGAGGGAACTTAATGTTTTATCTCAATTTGCAGATGATACAAAGTTGGGTGGGGAGGTGAGTTGTGAGGAGGATGCAGAGATATTTCAATGTGATCTGGACAGGCTGAGTGGGCATATGGATGGCAAATGCAGTATAAGTGGATAAATGTGAAGTTATCTAGTTTGGTCGCAAAAATAGGAAGGCAGATTATTAGTTGAATGTGTGTAAATTGAGAGGTGAATACTCTGACCTTAGTATCTTCATGTGTCAGTTCTGAAAGTAAGCACGCAGGTGTACTGCAGGCAGTAAAGAAGACAAATGGTATGTTTGGCCTTCATAGCGAGAGGATTTGAGTATCGGAATGTTTTACTGCTATTGTACAGGGCCTTGGTGAGGCCACACCTGGAGTGTTGTGGGCAGTTTCGGTGTCCTTATCGGAGGAAGGATGTTCTTGCTATGGAGGGAGAGCAGCGAAGGTTTACCAGGCTGATTCCTGGGATGGCGGGACTATCATGAGGAGAGACAAAGTCTGTTTGGATTATATTTATTGGAATTTAGAAGAGTGAGAGGGGACCTCATAGAAACTTACAAAATTCTAACAGGATTAGACAGGATATGGGCGGCACGGTGGCGCAGTGGTTATCACTGCTGCCTACGGTGCTGAGGACCCGGGTTCTCACCTGTGTGGAGTTTGCAAATTCTCCCCATGTCTGTGTGGGTTTCACCCCACAACCCAAAGATGTGCAGGGTTAGGTGGATTTGCCTTGCTAAATTGCCCCTTGATTGGAAGAAAATAATTGGGTACTCTAAATTTATTTTAAAAAGCATTAGACAGGGTAGATTCAGAAAGAATGTTCCGGATGGTGGGGGAGTCCAGAACATGGGGGCATAGTTTAAGGATAAGGGGTAAAACGTTTAGGACTGAGGCGAGGAAAAATGTCTTCACCAGAGAGTAAGAATGTGTGGAATTCACTTCCACAGAAAGTAGTTTAGGCGCAAACATTGATTTCAAGAAGGAATTAGATATAGCTCTGGGGCTGAAGGGATATGGGGGGAGGGCGGGGTCAGGATATTGAACCTGATGATCAGCCATGATCATAATGAATGGCAGAGCAGGGCCCTCCTCTTTTCTATCTATGTTTCTATGTAAATTAAAATTACTTTCTCATCCTTTGTGTAGATAGCAGTCACTGTGCAAATAGCAGGATCCCTTAAACAGCAATGCGAGAAGGGAACAGGTATTATACAGCAAGCACAATAACTGAATCATCATCCTTTGTCGTAGTTACTTAAGCTAGTCGATTAAACAGTTAATTCTGTGACACTGATAAGACTGTTTAATAGGCTTCTAAAAATACGTGACGTTTTCGAGAAAACGGAGTTGCCTCATTGTGTGTAGCCTAACGTTTAGAAATGAAAACCACCTGGAGATGCATGGAGTGTAACAAAAATAGCTGTTGAACCTTTTTCACTGCGCTGCCCGTGTGGTTCCCTTTCCCGCCCAGGCAAAATGGAAAAAAAAAAATGCTTTTAGCGTTGTTAGGCTGCACTGGGCTTAGTAGTTGGAGGTTTCAGTCAATCAGCTTTGTGGTTTCCCTAGCTGTGTGAAATTTCCTTTAAAGGAAATATGCCAAGTTATTCATCATCCAATTAAGACAGTCTTAGCTCAGTGAAAGCGTGTTGATAGTGGACAATTTGAATTGAATTTAATCCAACTTTGATCCTTTTGCAATTTGTTCCTTTAAAAAAAAACAATTCTACTGACATTGCTGCTGGCAGATTTTCATTTAAAGCAAGGGTCGAGGTTGACTGAATACAAAATATTGTGTTTGTGTGCTGGTATGGCCTTCATATGGAGGCAGTGGACATTATCATTCCAAGTGAAGGGCACAAGTCTGTGCTGTGCACGAGTAGCAACTCCCGCGGGCTGGTTTAGCACACTGGGCTAAATCGCTGACTTTTAAAGCAGACCCAGGCAGGCCAGCAGCACGGTTCAATTCCCGTACCATCCTCCCCGAACAGGCGCCGGAATGTGGCGACTAGGGGCTTTTCACAGTAACTTCATTTGAAGCCTACTTGTGACAATAAGCGATTTTCATTTCATTTCATTTTCAATATTCAGAAATGGGGGGGATCTGAAATGAAATGTACTGAACTGTGTAGGACCAGCTATCCGAAACTGGAGAGTGAATTGAAATTACACCAGTGGTGACTAATCTTCATCAAACGCTGTTAGACAAAGCAGCTCGACTGGCGACCTGGGTTCACATCTAGAAGTGGAAAAACTAGTTTATTGTGCACTTGTTTGAAACTTTGGCATTTTGTTTTTCAAACTGCTGAGTGGTTATAGCTTGCAGTAGCTAAGCATGTTTCTTTCATCAGATATTTGTGAGTTCTGAATATTTTAGGTCATGAAATTGCACTGTATATCGGGATGGCGCAGTAGCACAGTGGTTAGCACTGTTGCTTCGCAGCTCCAGGGACCCGGTTCTATTCCTGGCTTGGGTCACTTACTGTGCAGACTGCACGTTCTCCCCCGTGTCTGCGTGGGTTTCCTCCGGGTGCTCCGGTTTCCTCTCACAGTCCAAAGACGTGCAGGTTAGGTGGATTTGCCGTGATAAATTGCCTTTCATGTCCAAAAAGGTTACGTGGAGTTACTGGGATAGGGTGGAGGTGTGGGCCTAAGCAGGGTGCTCTTTCCAAGGGCTGGTACAGACTCTATGGGCCGAATGGCCTCCTCTGCACTGTAAATTCTATGATCACATTGCCGTACAACCTTCGGCTCCGGCTAGGTTAAATTTCTGCTGTCTGGTGACTGACGGAGGAAATAGATTTCCATGGTTTAATTTATCAAAACCTCTCCATTTTGAGCACTTATCATCTCCTCTAGATGCTTCATTATTCTCCTGAACAGCGCTTTACTTTTTCTTATCTGTCCTCCCACTTAAAGTATTACACATTTCTGGCGTTACGTGGAAAGAGAATTTGTATTTGATGTTGTTGGTATTTGGTAATAGCATTTGTCAAACCTGCTGATCCAGGGTCATTCCTTGTTGTAACTGGTTCCTGTGGTTGAAGATTTGAAGCAATATTTTGTGCTCTAATCAGTCACTTTCCACATCGAACTCCAGTGTCTAAAGGATGTTTGACATTGGCTGTTAAGCAGTGAAACAGCTGAGAAAAAATGAAAATCACTTATTGTCACAAGTAGGCTTCAAATGAAGTTACTGTGAAAAGCCCCTAGTCGCCACATTCCGGCGCCTGTTCGGGGAGGCTGGTACGGGAATTGAACCGTGCTGCTGGCCTGCCTTGGTCTGCTTTAAAAGAAGTACAGAGGAGAGCCATTGGGCTGATATGTTGGTGAACCGTGGACGTTTACAGCACAAAGGCCGCTCAGGCTGATGGTTCCTTGCTGCGGTAATTCAGTTCCTTAACCCCAACCATCCTTTCCCCACACCCTTTTATTTTTTTTTCTCTGCCTCCGATATTAAACAGTGGAATACTGCAGGATAGGGTGGGCGTGGCATGGAGGCAGGGCAGCATTCACCGTAAAATTGAGCAGTAAAGCTTGTTCACAACTAACATTGAAGCACAAAACCCAATGAAAATTCCATGGGTTTTCTGTTGCATAAGATGTGCTGATGGGGATTTACCAAAATAATTGGTACTGTATTGCATCATGTTTTCTGAATACTGTAATTTGCTTCCTGTGGAAATAGCCGAGCCATTGATGGGCCAACATGAAGTTGAGGCATGGGGGATTGGGCTGAGCTGTGCAGTTCACTTTTGTTTGTTTGATTGGGATTGCTATGTCACATTCGAAGGGTTAAAAGTGTGATTGCACTTCCCACAATGAGGCTTTGCTGTCCTTCTTTCTGGGTGAAGGGGTTACATGGGAGAAAAACAATCGAGTGATGGTTTGGGGCTTCAACAAAGAAAGGAACTGATCACACAACAATACTTGGCTTTCATTCATTGCGACTCCTGCAAAGTGATGGGTATTTAGTAATGAGTCATGCTAACTGCAGGCCATATAGCCAGTTAGAGAGAAATAAATCTGATTTCTCTTTGGCCTTCAGAACGCAAGTAGTTTGTTTTCACTGATTAAGGTGGATATGTTAGCTTTGTGTGGATGACGATACCTGATTGGAATGTCACATTTGTCCTTGTTCTAGAGCTCCCAAAACCATTTGGGTGTTTCAAGTTTGCTGCATTTTACATCGCAGTCCGATGTTTGAATTTCATGGTTTTTTAATGAAACCTTTGTCCACCTGGCAGGAAGAGAGAAGTAAGCTGACATTGTATTAAAACACTTGTCTGTACCACATAGCCAGCAACATTGCAAAGACGGCAATGTAGTATTAACAGAATGGAAAAATAAACAAATGAAATGCAAATTCAGGTGATCACATTTGCATTGTTTGAGCAGTTCCTGAATGCTGAAGGTTGTTAACTAATGGGCTACCAACTTCCAGGAGAATTGGAATGGCTTTTAAGGCAACAGTGATAGCTTAAGACTGCAATGCTAAGGGAAACAATATTAACTAAAGGCAAGGTGAAGTCCCCATAGTCCCAGGTGACCATAGGCTGCTTTCCCCTTTGAAGGGGAGAGCTGATTGGTGGTGATTTAACCTGAGGAGCACCACACCTCAGGTGAGGGGCAAGTTTGAGAAGACGGGCCTTCATGAATAATCAAATATTGGCCAGAACTTTGTTGACTTGAGTTTTGTTTTATTTGAGTATTTGAAGAATACTGATAAATATTTGGCTATTTTCTGAAACAGCACTGGTGTAAGTTTTAAAATTGGTCTCCACACAAATCATTTGAATCAGCACTGACTGCACAATCTGATTCATTACTTCATATTTGCCCATTAAGGACCTGTGACTTTGCAAATGCTCTATTGATGGCTTTTGGTCATTTTTAAATGTTTTTTCCTTGTTTGACATACCTTTATTGTGCTGCCAACCAAACCAGAACCTTTTCACTGCATGTCAAGGTTCTTTCTACCTCTGATGTTGTGAAGGATGGGTCTAGCCACAATGCTGCTGAATGTTCCGTTCTGTTGGACCGTATTCTATGTCTCTTGGGGAAAGATTTGTGCAGAAAAACACGTCCATTAGATAATGGTTTTTATATTTACATCTCAAAATAATTTGGCACAATATGGGGGGAGTAACCATGCTAGATGGGAATCTAGCGGGGCGGGGGGGACAACTGGGTTGCTGCTGCGGAGATTGAAGGGGAGCTGGTAAGAGAAAAGGTGGTTGAGGCGGGAATGCGCCGCCTGAGGGACGGGTGGGTGCGCGGAACCGGGACGTGGGACTGGCCAAGAGAGGGTGATGGCGAGTCGATAGGGGAGGGGGCGGGCAGCCCCCCAGTCCAGCTGATCATGTGGAACGTGAGAGGCCTAAATGGGCCGATTAAGAGGACCCGAGTGTTCGCCCACTTAAAGGGGCTGAAGGCAGATGTGGCCATGCTTCAAGAGACGCATCTGAAGGTGGCGGACCAGGTTAGGTTAAGGAAAGGATGGGTGGGACAGGTGTTCCACTTGGGGCTGGACACAAAGAATAGAGGGGTGGCCATATTGGTGGGGAAATGGGTGTCGTTCGAGGCTAGGAACATTGTAGCGGACAGCGGGGGCAGTTATGTGATGGTGAGTGGCAGACTGCAGGGAATGGAGGTTGTGCTGGTCAACGTATATGCCTCGAACTGGGATGATGCGGGATTTATGAAGCGGATGCTGGGACGCATCCCGGACCTGGAGGTAGGAAACCTGGTAATGGGGCGGGGGGGGGGGGAATTCAACACCGTGCTAGACCCAGGATTAGATAGATCTAGATCCAGGACCGGAAGAAGGCCAGCAGCGGCCAAGGTGCTTAGGGGGTTTATGGACCAAATGGGGGGAGTAGATCCGTGGAGATTTGCTAGGCCGCTGGCCAAAGAGTTCTCCTTTTTCTCCCATGTCCATAAGGTATACACCCGGATAGATTTCTTCGTTTTGGGAAGGTCACTGATTTCGAGGGTGGAAGGAACGGAGTACTCTGCCATAGCTGTTTCAGACCATGCCCCACATTGGGTGGATCTGGAACTAGGAGAGGAGAGGGAGCAGCGTCCACTCTGGCGACTGGATGTGGGATTATTGGCGGATGAGGGAGTCTGCGGAAGAGTGCGGGGATGTATCGAAAGGTACCTGGAGGCCAACGATGATGGGGAGGTCCGAGTGGGGGTAGTATGGGAAGCGCTGAAGGCGGTGGTCAGGGGGGAGTTGATCTCCATCAGGGCTCACAAGGGGAAAACCGAGGCCAAAGAAAGGGAAAGATTACTGGGGGAGATTTTGAGTGTGGATAAAAAATATGCGGAGGCCCTGGACGAAGGACTATACAGGGAGAGGCGACGACTCCAGACTGAGTTCGACCCGCTGACCACCGGGAGGGCAGAGGCACAGTGGAGGAAGGCACAAGGGGTGAGATATGAATATGGGGAAAAGGCGAGTCGCCTGTTGGCCCACCAGCTTCGAAAGAGGACAGCGGCGAGGGAAATAGGGGGAGTTAGCGATGAAACGGGAACCACGGTGCGGAGAGCAGGGAACGTAAACGAGGTGTTCAAGACCTTTTACGAGAGGTTATATAGGTCCCAACCCCCGGAGGGAAAAGAGGGGATGCAGCAGTTTCTGGACCAACTAAGGTTCCCGAGGGTGGAGGAGCAGGAGGTGGCAGGCCTGGGGGCGGCAATTGGGGTGGACGAGGTGACCAAAGGGCTGGGGAACATGCAGGCAGGGAAGGCCCCGGGACCTGACGGGTTCCCGGTGGAATTTTATAGGAAATATGTGGACTTGTTGGCCCCGCTGCTGGTAAGAACCTTTAACGAGGCCAGAGAAGGGGGGACCCTACCCCCGACAATGTCGGAGGCGACGATATCACTAATCCTGAAGCGATATAAAGACCTGCTGCAATGCGGGTCTTATAGGCCTATCTCACTTCTAAATGTGGAAGCCAAGTTGCTGGTAAAAGTGCTGACAATGAGGATAGAGGATTGTGTCCCGGGGGTGGTGCACGAAGGTCAGACAGGGTTCCTAAAGGGGAGACAATTGAATGTCAACGTGCGACGGCTATTGGGGGTGATAATGATGCCCCCAGCAGAGGGGGAGGCAGAGATAGTAGCGGCAATGGATGCAGCGAAGGCATTTGATAGGGTAGAGTGGGAGTATCTATGGGAGGTGCTGAGGAGTTCCGGGTTCGGGGAGGGGTTTGTCAGCTGGGTTAAACTCCTCTATGGGGTCCCAATGGCAAGTGTAGTCACAAATTGGCAAAGATCGGAGTATTTTCGACTACATAGGGGAACAAGACTGGGATGCCCGCTGTCCCCATTACTGTTCGCGCTGGCAATTGAACCACTGGCCATAGCGCTGAGAGACTCCAGGAAATGAAGAGGGGTGGTTAGAGGGGGAGAGGAACACCGAGTGTCACTCTACGCGGATGACCTACTGCTGTATGTGGCGGATCCAGTGGGGGGGATGACAGAGGTCATTGAGGGAGTTTGGAGATTTCTTGGGATATAGGCTTAACATGGGAAAGAGTGAGCTTTTCGTGATACACCCTGGGGACCAGAGTAGAGGGATAGATGGCCTGCCGCTAAGGAGAGTGGAAAGAAACTTCCGATAGCTGGGGATTCAGATAGCCAGGAGCTGGGGAACCTTACACAGACTCAATCTGACTCAGCTGGTGGAACAAATGGAAGAGGATTTCAAAAGGTGGGATATGCAGCCGCTGTCACTGGCGGGCAGAGTGCAGGCGATGAAGATGATGGTCCTCCCGAGGTTCCTATTTGTGTTTCAATGTCTCCCTATATTGATCACTAAGGCCTTTTTCAAAAAAATAGATAGGAGCATCATGAGCTTCGTGTGGGCAGGGAAGGCCCCGAGGGTAAGGAGGGGGTTCCTGCAACGTAGCAGAGACAGAGGGGGACTGGCGTTGCCGAATTTGGGTAACTACTACTGGGCCGCCAACGTGGCGATGATCCCTAAGTGGATGATAGAGGGAGAGGGGGCGGCGTGGAAAAGGCTGGAGATGGCGTCCTGCAAAGGAACGAGCTTAAAAGCGCTGGTGACGGCGCCACCACCGCTCTCCCCGAAAAGGTTTACCACTAACCCAGTGGTGGCGGCAAAATTAAGTATCTGGGGGCAATGGAGGCGACAGAGGGGTGTGTTGGGAGCCTCGGTGTGGTCCCCGATCAGGAACAACCATAGGTTTGCCCCAGGGAGGTTGGACGGAGGGTTCCAGAGCTGGCACCGGGCAGGAATTAGGAGAGTGGGAGACTTATTTATAGATGGGACGTTTGTGAGCTTGGGAGCGCTAGAGGAAAAGTATGAGCTGCCCCCGGGGAATATCTTTAGGTATATGCAGGTGAGAGCGTTCACGAGACAACAGGTGAGGGAATTTCCGCTGCTCCCGACACAAAGGATCCAGGACAGGATGCTTTCGGGGGTGTGGGTCGGGGAGGGCAAAGTGTCCGAAATATACCGGGAGATGAGAGAAGACGGGGAGGAGCTGGTAGAAGAACTGAAGGGGAAATGGGAAGAAGAGCTCGGGGAGGAGATTGTGGAGGGTTTGTGGGCAGATGCCCTAAGTAGGGTAACTTCCTCTTCCTCGTGTGCCAGGCTTAGCCTGGCCCAATTTAAGGTGCTACATAGAGCACACATAACGGGAGCGAGGTTGAGCAGGTTCTTCGGAGTGGAGGACAGGTGTGGGGGAAGCTCGGCGAACCACACACATGTTTTGGTCGTGTCCGGCATTGGAGGGGAGTGGCGGGAGTGATCTCGAAGGTGGTGAAGGTCCGGGTCAAGCCAAGCTGGGGGTTAGCTATATTTGGGGTAGCGGATGAGCCGAGAGTGCAGGAGGCGAAAGAGGCCGATATTGTGGCCTTTGCGTCCCTAGTCGCCCGGCGTAGGATTTTACTCATGTGGAAGGAAGCGAAACCCCCCTGTGTGGAGGCCTGGATAAACGATATGACGGGGTTCATAAAACTGGAGCGGATGAAGTTTGCGCTGAGAGGATCGGCTCAAGGGTTCACCAGGCGGTGGCAACCGTTTCTCGACTAGCGGAACGTTAGGGAGAAAATAGATAGCCAGCAGCAGCAGCCCAGAGGGGGTGGGGTGGGGGAGGGAGGGAGGGAGGGAAGGGGGGGTAAATTGTTTGTGTTCTGGATGGGGTGGGGTGGGGGAAGCACTATTTTGTGTTATTTTGTTAGTTCACTATTTTATTTTAACAATGTTATCTATCAGTTATCATGTTATCATTTTTGTTGATTTGTAAGGGGGAAAAATTGTGTTCGAAAACTTTAATAAAAATATATATTTTTAAATTTGGCAGAATGTCTCATTGCCAGAGCTTTCAAACCATGGCATAGCTTCACTGGTGGTGGGGAGGGTTCTCCCCATCAGATCCCTCCTGCATGCCCAGAGTCTCGCAGCCTCTGCAGGCTGCGCGCCAGGCGACTGTGGTAGGAAAGAGGCCGCTGCCCATTTCCTTCTGGAATGTTCCTTTGTGAGCCACCTCTGGAAAGAAATGCAGTGCTGTTTGTCTAGGTTTTCCCGAACAGTTCCATAATGCAGAACTGTGCTTCATCAGCTGTTCCCTGGGACAAGTATTAGCCAAGAAATAAAACTGCTGCTGAACGATGATCAACTGGGTGAAAGACACTCTGGGCTGCTTGTGTTCGAGGTATGAGGGCTTTGTCATATGAAGAGAGATTGAACAGTTTAGGCCTATACTCTAGAGTTTATAGGACTGAGGGGAGATTAAACTGCGATATACAAGATGATAAAAGCTCTGGATAAAGTAGACGTGGAGCGGATGCTTCCTCTTGTGGGACATTCTAGAACGAGGGGTCATGGTCTCAGGATAAGAGGCAGCAAATTTAAAACCGAGTTGAGGAGAAACTACTTCTCCCAAAGGGTTGTGAATTTGTGACCCACTGTGGTGGATGCTGGGACAGTGAGTAAATTTAAGGGGGAGTCAAGATAGATTTTTAATCGGTTATGGGTTGAAGGGCTACGGAGAATGGGCAGGACGGTGGGGTTGAGGCCAGGATGAGATCAGCCATGATCGTATTGAACGGACTCGAGGCTAAATTGCCGACTCCTGCTCCTGTGTTCTGAGAAATAACGACTCTGGCTGATTTCACCATCCACCTCTGGTCTGTAGCACTGTAGGTAACCGCACCCCAAGCACGAACATGGTGTTCATGATCAATAAGGGGATTTCTTGATTAATATGAAGATCAGGGTTTATGGGGAGAAGGCAGGAGAATGTGAACGAGGAACAGATAGATAGAATTTACAGTGGAGAAGGAGGCCATTCGGCCCATCGAGTCTGATTCGGCTCTTGGAAAGAGCACCCGACCCAAGGTCCACACCTCTACCCTATCCCCATAACCCAGTAACCCCACCCAACACTAAGGGCAATTTAGCATGGCCAATCCACCTAACCTGCACATCTTTAGACTGTGGGAGGAAACCGGAGCACCCGGAGGAAACCCACGCACACACGGGGAGGATGTGCAGACTCCGTACAGACAGTGACCCAAGTCGGGAATCGAACCTGGGACCCTGGCGCTGTGAAGCAATTGTGCTAACCACCATGCTACCGTGCTGCCCCATCAGCCATGATCGAATGGTAACTTATGAACCAAATGTGCAGGCTGGCACATTCCAAGGTCCAGGACTAACATGTTGAGGGATGCACTCAAACATAGCACTGGCACCAATGGAAAAGGCCAATGTTGATGGCCCTCCCGACATTGTACACCAGGAGACTGGAACCCATCGTATAATCTTATGGACCCATATGCCCCAGAGAATATTTGACTTGAACTGTAAATGTTTGTTGTAAAGATAACCTGTAATGACAAGTGTAGTGAGGCATCTCATGCACTGATTTGGAAGAAACCAATTAACATTGCACTTTAAATAATGTACTTTTGTAAATGTTATGAATATATTTTCTTGGTTATATCCCACAGAATCACCTCAAATCTGTTTGAGGTTATATGCAGCCATCACCTGTGGCAAGTGAAGAATCTAGCTGATTTGGATTACTGCAGATTGACCAGTGTATTCAGGCTGATGCATAAACTGTCGACTCAAGTGAATAATGTAAACAAATTGGTATCATGCAGAGCAACAACGAGCCCGTGTTACATTGATGAGGATATTGGGAGGAGAAGGCTTTATTATTTCACATCCACACAATTGTACTGAGTTGGCAGTGTCCATTCGATTTCATGTTTGAACACCAAATTACAATAAATATGGAAATATTAATATGGCCATTAATTGTGTAAATTTCAATGCCTAATTAGATAAACATGTCCCAATTTGTTTCAGTGAAAGCTTGTTTCCCACCCACCCCCAATTTGAACCATCGAACTAAATGCACAAGATAGAAGGGAGACCATTCAAGTTTCGACCTTTCGAGCAAGCTATCGTGCACCACATGAATTCCGATAGGCACGGCAAGCTCAGTAAAATTGTGAGACTATGAAATCATGAAATCTTCATCATGAAGCATCATAATGTGGAAGCAGCAGAGTGCAACTAGTTTGAATCATGGAATAGTTACAGCGCAGAGGGAGGGAATGGTTACAGGGCAGAGGGCGGGAATGGTTACAGCGCAGAGGGAGGGAATGGTTACAGCGCAGAGGGAGGGAATGGTTACAGCGCAGAGGGAGGGAATGGTTACAGCGCAGAGGGAGGGAATGGTTACAGCGCAGAGGGAGGGAATGGTTACAGAGCAGAGGGAGGGAATGGTTACAGCGCAGAGGGAGGGAATGGTTACAGCGCAGAGGGAGGGAATGGTTACAGCGCAGAGGGAGGGAATGGTTACAGCGCAGAGGGAGGGAATGGTTACAGCGCAGAGGGAGGGAATGGTTACAGCGCAGAGGGAGGGAATGGTTACAGCGCAGAGGGAGGGAATGGTTACAGCGCAGAGGGAGGGAATGGTTACGGCGCAGAGGGAGGGAATGGTTACGGCGCAGAGGGAGGGAATGGTTACGGCGCAGAGGGAGGGAATGGTTACGGCGCAGAGGGAGGGAATGGTTACGGCGCAGAGGGAGGGAATGGTTACGGCGCAGAGGGAGGGAATGGTTACGGCGCAGAGGGAGGGAATGGTTACGGCGCAGAGGGAGGGAATGGTTACGGCGCAGAGGGAGGGAATGGTTACGGCGCAGAGGGAGGGAATGGTTACGGCGCAGAGGGAGGGAATGGTTACGGCGCAGAGGGAGGGAATGGTTACGGCGCAGAGGGAGGGAATGGTTACGGCGCAGAGGGAGGGAATGGTTACGGCGCAGAGGGAGGGAATGGTTACGGCGCAGAGGGAGGGAATGGTTACGGCGCAGAGGGAGGGAATGGTTACGGCGCAGAGGGAGGGAATGGTTACGGCGCAGAGGGAGGGAATGGTTACGGCGCAGAGGGAGGGAATGGTTACGGCGCAGAGGGAGGGAATGGTTACGGCGCAGAGGGAGGGAATGGTTACGGCGCAGAGGGAGGGAATGGTTACGGCGCAGAGGGAGGGAATGGTTACGGCGCAGAGGGAGGGAATGGTTACGGCGCAGAGGGAGGGAATGGTTACGGCGCAGAGGGAGGGAATGGTTACGGCGCAGAGGGAGGGAATGGTTACGGCGCAGAGGGAGGGAATGGTTACGGCGCAGAGGGAGGGAATGGTTACGGCGCAGAGGGAGGGAATGGTTACGGCGCAGAGGGAGGGAATGGTTACGGCGCAGAGGGAGGGAATGGTTACGGCGCAGAGGGAGGGAATGGTTACGGCGCAGAGGGAGGGAATGGTTACGGCGCAGAGGGAGGGAATGGTTACGGCGCAGAGGGAGGGAATGGTTACGGCGCAGAGGGAGGGAATGGTTACGGCGCAGAGGGAGGGAATGGTTACGGCGCAGAGGGAGGGAATGGTTACGGCGCAGAGGGAGGGAATGGTTACGGCGCAGAGGGAGGGAATGGTTACGGCGCAGAGGGAGGGAATGGTTACGGCGCAGAGGGAGGGAATGGTTACGGCGCAGAGGGAGGGAATGGTTACGGCGCAGAGGGAGGGAATGGTTACGGCGCAGAGGGAGGGAATGGTTACGGCGCAGAGGGAGGGAATGGTTACGGCGCAGAGGGAGGGAATGGTTACGGCGCAGAGGGAGGGAATGGTTACGGCGCAGAGGGAGGGAATGGTTACGGCGCAGAGGGAGGGAATGGTTACGGCGCAGAGGGAGGGAATGGTTACGGCGCAGAGGGAGGGAATGGTTACGGCGCAGAGGGAGGGAATGGTTACGGCGCAGAGGGAGGGAATGGTTACGGCGCAGAGGGAGGGAATGGTTACGGCGCAGAGGGAGGGAATGGTTACGGCGCAGAGGGAGGGAATGGTTACGGCGCAGAGGGAGGGAATGGTTACGGCGCAGAGGGAGGGAATGGTTACGGCGCAGAGGGAGGGAATGGTTACGGCGCAGAGGGAGGGAATGGTTACGGCGCAGAGGGAGGGAATGGTTACGGCGCAGAGGGAGGGAATGGTTACGGCGCAGAGGGAGGGAATGGTTACAGCGCAGAGGGAGGGAATGGTTACAGCGCAGAGGGAGGGAATGGTTACAGCGCAGAGGGAGGGAATGGTTACAGCGCAGAGGGAGGGAATGGTTACAGCGCAGAGGGAGGGAATGGTTACAGCGCAGAGGGAGGGAATGGTTACAGCGCAGAGGGAGGGAATGGTTACAGCGCAGAGGGAGGGAATGGTTACAGCGCAGAGGGAGGGAATGGTTACAGCGCAGAGGGAGGGAATGGTTACAGCGCAGAGGGAGGGAATGGTTACAGCGCAGAGGGAGGGAATGGTTACAGCGCAGAGGGAGGGAATGGTTACAGCGCAGAGGGAGGGAATGGTTACAGCGCAGAGGGAGGGAATGGTTACAGCGCAGAGGGAGGGAATGGTTACAGCGCAGAGGGAGGGAATGGTTACAGCGCAGAGGGAGGGAATGGTTACAGCGCAGAGGGAGGGAATGGTTACAGCGCAGAGGGAGGGAATGGTTACAGCGCAGAGGGAGGGAATGGTTACAGCGCAGAGGGAGGGAATGGTTACAGCGCAGAGGGAGGGAATGGTTACAGCGCAGAGGGAGGGAATGGTTACAGCGCAGAGGGAGGGAATGGTTACAGCGCAGAGGGAGGGAATGGTTACAGCGCAGAGGGAGGGAATGGTTACAGCGCAGAGGGAGGGAATGGTTACAGCGCAGAGGGAGGGAATGGTTACAGCGCAGAGGGAGGGAATGGTTACAGCGCAGAGGGAGGGAATGGTTACAGCGCAGAGGGAGGGAATGGTTACAGCGCAGAGGGAGGGAATGGTTACAGCGCAGAGGGAGGGAATGGTTACAGCGCAGAGGGAGGGAATGGTTACAGCGCAGAGGGAGGGAATGGTTACAGCGCAGAGGGAGGGAATGGTTACAGCGCAGAGGGAGGGAATGGTTACAGCGCAGAGGGAGGGAATGGTTACAGCGCAGAGGGAGGGAATGGTTACAGCGCAGAGGGAGGGAATGGTTACAGCGCAGAGGGAGGGAATGGTTACAGCGCAGAGGGAGGGAATGGTTACAGCGCAGAGGGAGGGAATGGTTACAGCGCAGAGGGAGGGAATGGTTACAGCGCAGAGGGAGGGAATGGTTACAGCGCAGAGGGAGGGAATGGTTACAGCGCAGAGGGAGGGAATGGTTACAGCGCAGAGGGAGGGAATGGTTACAGCGCAGAGGGAGGGAATGGTTACAGCGCAGAGGGAGGGAATGGTTACAGCGCAGAGGGAGGGAATGGTTACAGCGCAGAGGGAGGGAATGGTTACAGCGCAGAGGGAGGGAATGGTTACAGCGCAGAGGGAGGGAATGGTTACAGCGCAGAGGGAGGGAATGGTTACAGCGCAGAGGGAGGGAATGGTTACAGCGCAGAGGGAGGGAATGGTTACAGCGCAGATGGAGGGAATGGTTACAGGGCAGAGGGCGGGAATGGTTACAGGGCAGAGGGCGGGAATGGTTACAGGGCAGAGGGCGGGAATGGTTACAGGGCAGAGGGCGGGAATGGTTACAGGGCAGAGGGCGGGAATGGTTACAGGGCAGAGGGAGGGAATGGTTACAGCGCAGAGGGAGGGAATGGTTACAGCGCAGAGGGCGGGAATGGTTACAGGGCAGAGGGCGGGAATGGTTACAGGGCAGAGGGAGGGAATGGTTACAGCGCAGAGGGAGGGAATGGTTACAGGGCAGAGGGAGGGAATGGTTACAGGGCAGAGGGAGGGAATGGTTACAGGGCAGAGGGCGGGAATGGTTACAGGGCAGAGGGCGGGAATGGTTACAGGGCAGAGGGCGGGAATGGTTACAGGGCAGAGGGCGGGAATGGTTACAGGGCAGAGGGCGGGAATGGTTACAGGGCAGAGGGCGGGAATGGTTACAGGGCAGAGGGCGGGAATGGTTACAGGGCAGAGGGCGGGAATGGTTACAGGGCAGAGGGCGGGAATGCTTACAGGGCAGAGGGCGGGAATGCTTACAGGGCAGAGGGCGGGAATGGTTACAGGGCAGAGGGCGGGAATGGTTACAGGGCAGAGGGCGGGAATGGTTACAGGGCAGAGGGCGGGAATGGTTACAGGGCAGAGGGCGGGAATGGTTACAGGGCAGAGGGCGGGAATGGTTACAGGGCAGAGGGCGGGAATGGTTACAGGGCAGAGGGCGGGAATGCTTACAGGGCAGAGGGCGGGAATGCTTACAGCGCAGCCATTCTGTCTGGTGTGTGCATGCTCTCCAAGAGCAGATAATTTAATCAGTCCCACTCCCCCACCCTTTCCCTGAGGCCACCAATTTCTTTGTACGTTCCTGCAATCCCCTTGCTTATTCTGGTTGGGAACAACATTCCTGAAGCAACTGGAGATCAGGCTATGAATCTGTTCAGCTCAAAGGTTGCTTAATTTCTGAGATATTGACCAGTTAATTCTTTGTTCAGTGTTACTGGTTTTGCATTTTTCAAAATGACTTTGGGAGGAGAAGGTCAGTTTCCATTTGTAAACTTGTATTCTGGGCATCATGGTAAATTCTTCTGACGTAGTGTCTTAGTAACATTCCCCTTTGTTGTGTTGGAAGATTTGAAGATTCATGATTTTCCAGTTGGGCCTAATATAAAAATCAAGAACGAGAAAAGTTCACTTGGCTGGCTGCTCCATCCTTTGGTCCTGTTAATGCATTATAAATTCATATGGAAAAAGCTCATAGTGGAGTGTCCAGCCAGCCTAAACGTATGATGACCTCTTGAGATGCCAAGTGGAGAGCTAAGGCTCCACTGCTCCCATAGATCTTAGTTGATAAGTTGTTGTGATGTATTCCTTGGTCTGGGTCTCATAGCCACAGGTGCCCCGTGGGTTGTCCCTCACACCTTTCACTTCTGGAGTAGCTTGCTGCCTGTGTGGATTTGCCACTAGCTCTCCACTGTCTGTGAGGAAGGTTGAAGCCAGGAACCTCTGTCTGCCCATTTGGCTAGTGGGTTGTTTTCAGAATGGCTGGTGTGACTTTAGATTCTATATTGGGGGCATTTTCAAGTTTTGTGCATGAGAAGATCAGCGTTGCTCATTACTTTCTCCATCTCATGGAAGCATGATCGCATTGTGGCAAATGGCAGGCAGCATAATGTGGGATGGTGCAGGGTGTCACTCAGTTGAAGTGTTCTGAAACGTCTCTGATCCTGGCCTGATGGTAGCATTTAACTATAGATCCACAATCTTGTGTTCTGCAGCTGCAGTGTCATGAGGCAGGACAGCAATCTGCAGCAGTTTAGACTAGACATAGAACATACAGTGCAGAAAGAGGCCATTCGGCCCATCGAGTCTGCACCGACCCACTTAAACCGTCACTTCCAACCTATCCCTGTAACCCTGCAATTTATCATGGCCAATCCACCTAACCTGCACGTCTTTGGACTGTGGGAGGAAGCCGGAGCACCTGGAGGAAACTCACGCAGACACTGGAAGAACGTGCAGACCACACAGACAGTGACTCAGCAGGGAATCGAATCTGGGACCTTGGCGCTGTGAAGCCACAGTGCTATCCACTTGTGCTACCATGCTGCCCAAAACTAAGGCCACTGTTGGCTGCAGTGCTCTGGCCATACTTCCCCAAGATGTTCCAGTGAGTTCCTGGGCCAGGTTCAGTGTGAACGAAATTTTCAGTAAGCCATTTTCTATAGAAGGATATGTTGAATTCTTATCACAGTAGCACAGTGGTTAGAACTGTTGCTTCACAGCGCCAGGGTCCCTGGTTAGATTCCCGGCTTGGGTCACTGGCTGTGCGGAGTCTGCACGTTCTACCCATGTCTGCGTGGGTTTCCTCTGGTTGCTCCGGTTTTCTCTCAAGTCCCGAAAGATGAGCTAGTTAGGTAATTTGGACGTCTGAATTCTCCCTCCGTGTACCCGAACAAGCACCGGAGTGTGGCGGCGAGGGGATTTTAACAGTAACTTGATTGCAGTGTTAATGTAAGCCTACTTGTGACAATAATAAAGATTATTATTATTCAGATGGAATGCCAACATAATTAATGTTGTTTAGACGGAGATGGAGGAGCTAGGTCTGGAAGGAGCATTCAGTTGGCACAGATCACTGGTTAACGCCTTTGTGCTTCCTCGAGCGTTTGTCTGTGTCAGCAGTGCTAAGTCAAACTTTGGACGTTTGGTGTGGGCATGCCCACCATATTGATGTTAAAAAGGCTGGTCCGATGACCAAATGATGTTGCACACCATTGGTGAGCATCTGTATTCAGCTGGTCTCATCCTCCGAATAAATATGGAACTTAAGGCTGCTTGTTAACGTGTTCGAAAGCCTCCAGATTTGTGGCATTGAAGAATTGTTGAAAACTTCAGTCGCAGGCATTTGAACCAGACAGTGTTGTATGCTGATGACAAGTCTGCAAAGGCAGCTGTGTCTAGAACTTACCTGCTGTACAAGAACAAGGTCAAAGCAATTGATGACAACCTGCAGCTGGTCTCTGCATGTTAGATCATCAACTTGCCAGGCAATGTCAGCAAGAAGGCAATGGAGCACACGAAGGTGGCCTTCTGGTCCACCAACTTTGAGGCAAGGTTCCAGAACTGTTGAAGGCCACAGCTGCCTTCATTGGCTCACCAGCATGGGATGCTGTCTGGCTGAAAGACTAGCCACTGAAACATTTTACAATTCAGTGCGTAAAACTGAGACTTCTGAACATGCTAACAAGCGACCGTAAGTGCTGAATTTATCTTAATGAGCAAGTCTGCTGAACACTAGCTCAGCAATGGTCTGCTGTGTGAAGTGGTGCTTGAACCAGCATGAAAGCATTGGGTACGTCAGCCAGAGATCCCCTTCAGGACCAACCAAGATAATTGAACCAGCACTCGGCATTTATCAACTCCGAGCATTCAGTAATACTTTATTGCACTTGATTCAATAATTGTCACACTATTTTTACAAAGTTTGATGTTGCTTGGCTGAAGTGGAGGCATTTTGTATAACCAGTCTCTGATGGAGTTAGTACCAGCTTGCTTTTGAGGATGAAGTTGGATTTAAACCCACCAATATACCTGCATGCATAATCTTGGCTACCATTTCAGAACTCTTTTTACCATCTTGTGTATAACCATTCATTATGCGAGGCCTTTATCTGCCCCTTAAGGTGGAATGAAAGGTCCCATGGTGGTGTTTGAGGAAAAAATAGAAAGTTTTCTTCGTCTCCTGGAAAACCCTTAACCTTCAATCTCCCTTACCAAAAGATTACTTCATTGCCATTTTAATCTACTTGTGTGCTAATTGGCTGTCAGGTTTGACTCTGATTACACAAAGTAATTCTTGTTTTTAATTTAAAATTGAGTGCCCAATTATTATTTTTCCAATTAAGGGGCAATTTAGTGCTTACCCTGCACATCTTTTTGGGTTGTGGGGGTGAGACCCACGCTGACACGTGGAGAATGTGCAAACTCCACACGGACAGTGACCTGGGGCCGGGATCGAATCCGGACCCTCCGTGTGTGAGGCAGCAGTGCTAACCACCGCCACCATGCTGCCCCTAGATTACACAAAGTAATGAAATGGCTGTGAAGTACTTCTGGATGGTTTGAGAACGAGAAAGGCATATTGATTCAAAGTTCTCGAATGGCAGGGTTACAGCTTTAAAATATTGGGCATCTTGTGCATAGATAAACTGTCCACATTAAATCACATTTTGCTGCATGACATGACTGAGTTTAAAAAAAATAATCAAATATTGTAATAACTGTTGCGCCATGTCAAGAAGCAGCAGGCTGAGAATGTGATCCCAACTGTATATAGCTAGGGTTTGAATGGAAATTATTCTTCCTCCTTAATCTTCATTCTTGAAGATCATGGTCACGTGCACCCAATTGTCCTGGAGCTTTTACCTCCTCCTGTCTTCCAAAGTATTGCTGTTAATTGTTTTTGTACGCTGACATTGATATGAATAGTGATTTGTAAAAACCTAGACGTGCAGATCAATATTTGCTTTGTTGAATTGCAGGGTCACAGCACCAGTTTGTTGTTCTAGGAAAAAAAATTGCAATTGTATTTGATACAAATGATCGTTTTTTGTTATTCTGGCCATCTATTAAGATGACTGATCTGATCCATATGAGTTAGTGTAAATCCCTCTGTGCAATGTGATCTTCTCTCCTGCCTAAGCCACTCATGATGATAAGAATGTTGTTTCTCCAATTAGCCTGTGTTTTAGAATGTTCGGCGGCTGTAACGGCCTGATAGTCACAGTCCCGGACGAGTGGGATTAGGGCCCCACACGAGTGGGATTAGGGCCCGCCAGAAGTCTTCGATGCACTCACCAGGGAGTTGAGAGCGAGTGGCGAGTACGTGCCTGGCGAAGAGTGTGTTCGCTTTCTGCGCGTAGTTCTCTTTGAGGAGTGCCATGGCTTCCGCGTAAATCGGGGCGTCCTGGATCAGTGGGAACACGCTTAAGCTCAACCTGGAATACAGGACCTGTATCTTCTGAGCCTCCATTGGTGGGGTGGTCGCTGAGTTAATGTAGGCCTCGAAGCAAGCTAGCCAGTGATTTAAGTCTTTTCTGGCGTCAGTCGATTGTGGATCCAGCTGCAAGCGATCTGGTTTGATACGGATGTCCATCCTGTAGAAAATCTGACTGCAATAAATTGATGCACGATAAATTGCACAAAGATTAAGGTTGGGTACAACTGTGGCTTTATTGCAGTCAGATGCGTGGCCTCCTGCTGCAGCTGGCGAAATGGCAGCTGAATGAAGGACACGCATATTTATACTCCTCCTACTGAGCGGAGCCAGCCGGCAGGGGCTACCGGCGAACCTGTAGTACAGGTCCTACCTTACATCCCCTAATACAGGTGTAGGGTGGTTCACCACAAGGAGTTCGTTGTAGGGGTTTGCTCAGAGATGGCAGCCGTTCATCGACTTCTTCGAGAATAATTAAGCTGTAAGAAGGGGGGGGGGGGAGGGGAGGCATGGGAGAGATGAGTAAGGATAGGAGAACCAACGGAGGAGTGGTTGGGGAAGGTGGCATGGTTTGTGTAAGCCATGTTGGCTGGGGTGGGTCTGTGCCCGAGGGTTTGTTGGTTATGTTATTGGGTTTTTATTTTTGTTGAAATTTGATGTTTAAAATTGTTAAAATTATAAATGCCTCTAAAATATTTTCTAAAAAAAATAAAAAATGTTTGAAACAAGTAAAATGAACACTTGGAAAGATAACTAATGAACTATAATACAAATGGTAACGATAAAGTGAATTCCCCTGGAGCTACTTCTAATGCAACTGTCATGTGGCACCAAAGGCGAGTGTGAGGACGAATAATATGAGTTCACAGAGCTTTGCCTTACACAGGGGTAAGTTACTGTTTGCGCTGGCCATCGAGCCGTTGGCAATGGCTCTCAAGAGGTCGGCGGAGTGACAGGGGATTATGAGGGGCCAGAGGCAGCATCGGGTGTCGCTCTATGCCGATGACCTATTACTGTATGTTTCTGATCAACTGGAGAGTATAGGAAGGATTATGGGCCTGCTGGGAAGGTTTAGTGGGTTCTCGGGGTATAAACAGAATGTAGGGAGTGCTGCATCACACTGGGATGCAGTTCCATCATCCTCTGGGGGCCTTCTGACCTCTTCCAAATGCCATTTTTATTCCCAGGTGGGGTGAAACTTTGAATACCTGCAGGTTATTTGATTGCAGGGATCGTTGCAACAAGACCAGATCCATTCAGGAATACTCCTCATAGGAGCGACTGGATGGTTACAATCGACCATCATTTTCTTGCTGCGCTTGTTGGCCATTACTGAATTAACAAACCTCGGTTGAACAGTTTGTCTGCTTTTCATGTATTGCCGTTGTTACCTAAGCCATCAGTAAAAATGAGGGCAGTGCTTAATTCCACACCTAGAGAGCAACCCATAATGAACATTTGTAAGAAATCTTCAGTCTGTCATTATATATACAAAGAACAACAAAGAACAAAGAAATGTACAGCACAGGAACAGGCCCTTCGGCCCTCCAAGCCCGTGCCGACCATACTGCCCGACTAAACTACAATCTTCTACACTTCCTGGGTCCGTATCCTTCTATTCCCATCCTATTCATATATTTGTCAAGATGCCCCTTAAATGTCCCTATCGTCCCTGCTTCCACTACCTCCTCCGGTAGTGAGTTCCAGGCACCCACTACCCTCTGCGTAAAAAACTTGCCTCGTACATCTACTCTAAACCTTGCCCCTCTCACCTTAAACCTATGCCCCCTAGTAATTGACCCCTCTACCCTGGGGAAAAGCCTCTGACTATCCACTCTGTCTATGCCCCTCATAATTTTGTATACCTCTATCAGGTCGCCCCTCAACCTCCTTCGTTCCAGTGAGAACAAACCAAGTTTATTCAATCGCTCCTCATAGCTTATGCCCTCCATACCAGGCAACATTCTGGTAAATCTCTTCTGCACCCTCTCTAAAGCCTCCACATCCTTCTGGTAGTGTGGCGACCAGAATTGAACACTATACTCCAAGTGTGGCCTAACTAAGGTTCTATACAGCTGCAACATGACTTGCCAATTCTTATACTCCATGCCCCGGCCAATGAAGGCAAGCATGCCGTATGCCTTCTTGACTACCTTCTCCACCTGTGTTGCCCCTTTCAATGACCTGTGGACCTGTACTCCTAGATCTCTTTGACTTTCAATACTCTTGAGGGTTCTACCATTCACTGTATATTCCCTACCTGCATTAGCCCTTCCAAAATGCATTACCTCACATTTGTCCGGATTAAACTCCATCTGCCATCTCTCCGCCCAAGTCTCCAGACAATCTAAATCCTGCTGTATCCTCAGACAGTCCTCATCGCTATCCGCAATTCCACCAACCTTTGTGTCGTCTGCAAACTTACTAATCAGACCAGTTACATTTTCCTCCAAATCATTTATATATACTACAAACAGCAAAGGTCCCAACACTGATCCCTGTGGAACACCACTGGTCACAGCCCTCCAATTAGAAAAGCATCCCTCCATTGCTACCCTCTGCCTTCTATGGCCTAGCCAGTTCTGTATCCACCTTGCCAGTTCACCCCTGATCCCATGTGACTTCACCTTTTGTACTAGTCTACCATGAGGGACCTTGTCAAAGGCCTTACTGAAGTCCATATAGACAACATCTACTGCCCTACCTGCATCAATCATCTTAGTGACCTCCTCGAAAAACTCTATCAAGTTAGTGAGACACGACCTCCCCTTCACAAAACCGTGCTGCCTCTCACTAATACGTCCATTTGCTTCCAAATGGGAGTAGATCCTGTCTCGAAGAATTCTCTCCAGTAATTTCCCTACCACTGAAGTAAGGCTCACCGGCCTGTAGTTCCCGGGATTATCCTTGCTACCCTTCTTAAACAGAGGAACAACATTGGCTATTCTCCAGTCCTCCGGGACATCCCCTGAAGACAGCGAGGATCCAAAGATTTCTGTCAAGGCCTCAGCAATTTCCTCTCCAGCCTCCTTCAGTATTCTGGGGTAGATCCCATCAGGCCCTGGGGACTTATCTACCTTAATATTTTTTAAGACACCCAACACCTCGTCTTTTTGGATCACAATGTGACCCAGGCTATCTACACCCCCTTCTCCAGACTCAACATCTACCAATTCCTTCTCTTTGGTGAATACTGATGCAAAGTATTCATTTAGTACCTCGCCCATTTCCTCTGGCTCCACACATAGATTCCCTTGCCTATCCTTCAGTGGGCCAACCCTTTCCCTGGCTACTCTCTTGCTTTTTATGTACGTGTAAAAAGCCTTGGGATTTTCCTTAACCCTATACTGAAACTAATGATAGTATGTGTGGAAATTCCTTGAATTTTCAAAGTGTTCATTTTAAATTATGTAAATTAAATCCAAATGCATTTTTGTTAATGGATTTATTGGGGTGGATGGCTTTGACTGCCTGAACTGTTGCACTTTGCACTCAGTGTGGGGTGATTTTCATCCCATTTTTCTGGCAGAAGAAACTCACTTTGGTGCTGAAACTAGATCTTTATAAAATAATGCCAGGTTCTGAGCGTGCTAATCTTTCAAACAAAGCGGTCATGTTGTTTAGAGCTGAGATGAGAGAGGAGGGCAGCGTTTGTAGCAATAATAATCACTTCTTGTCACAAGTAGGCTTCAATGAAGTTACTGTGAAAAGCCCCTAGTCGCCACATTCCGGCGCCTGTTCGGGGTGGGCGGTATGGGAATTGGACCCAAGGGTGCAGGATTGGTTCAAATGAGAGAACTTATGGACTCTCTCCTCCAGGATTGGATGTTGCACATGCAAGTTGGAAATACAGGCAGTGGAGGGAGTCGATAGGAGAGCGGGAGAGTTGAGGGTAGTCGGTGTACAAGTGGAAGCTGACTTCAATTTTATGGTAAGAAATCTTACAACACCAGGTTAAAGTCCAACAGGTTTGTTTCGATGTCACTAGCTTTTGGAGCACTGCTCCTTCCTCGGGTGAAGATTTCTTCACAGTAAGATTTCTTACTGTGCTCACCCCAGTCCAACGCCGGCATCTCCACATCATGGCTTCAATTTTATGGACAATGTTGATGAGACTACATGTAGTTGATGGAAGAGGGAGCAGGTCCAGAGGCAGCAGGAAGCACAGTCACCACTGAAGGTACTTTGGCTAAATACAAGATCATTCTTTCCTGGCTTTTTCAATGGTTACCAACAATTGTTCCATGGGGTCATATGATGTGGAGAGCGGCTGCGTTTTCACGAGCTCTGGCTCTGCTTGTCTTTTTATTTTTTTAAATATAAATTTAGAGTACCCAATTTATTTTTTTCAATGAAGGGGCAGTTTAGCATGGCCAACCCACCTGCCCTGCACATCTGGGTTGTGGGGGTGAAAGCACGCAGACACTGGGAGAATGTTCAAACTCCACAAGGACGGTGACCCAGGGCCGAGATCGAACTTGGGACCTTAGCGCTGTGAGGCAGCAGTGCTAACCGTGCTGCCCTTGCTGCTTGTCTTTTTAATCATTTGTTTCACCTTGGTGCACATTTCACACTATTTACTGCACAGGCTGAATGGTTTGCGTTATGTCCCTAGAAGTTCCTGATTGGGTTTTTCGCGAGAAAGAGTCAAGATAAAGTACTAAAATCCTCATTTGTTTGGAGTGCTCGGGTGGGGCCCAGCTTGTGGTGCAAGTGCTGCTGAGCGGGCTTTTGCCTTGGTCCTGCTGTGTGCATCGGATGGTGGCCACCATCGAAGATGTTGCCATGATTGAGAATTTTGGCTCTGTGGTGCAGGTTGTTCGAACTCGCTTGAAAGGACTGTGGGGTACCTATGCAGAGTAGTGGAGGAGCATGAAGGCTTTTGCACTCAAAGAGCACTGTCCCTGGTTTGTTGCCCCCAACCCCAAGTCCAGGGCCTAGGCTGTGGATCACCTGGATGTCGGAGAGGTGGCATGGTAGAAGTGATGGTGTCTTGTGCTTCAATCATTGGATCTCCTTGCGAGATCCTGAAGAGTACACTTGTTGATTTTACCTTATCCTTTGCAGCCTTGTGCAACATGGAAGATGTCTTTATCCTGAAATTTACCCTGGGGTTCTTAAATAATCTTGAACGTTACTCCCAGTTGATCTTTTTGACGTTTTGTTCTTTTCCTGTAGGGGAGTACGAATTGTGTGTGATGGCCTGTGCAATTGATTATCCTAATCCTGTTCGAGCAAAGCCATTTTGGCTCGATCATGGGAAGTGTGATTTGTGGATTTTTCTTTGGGATTTGTATATTTTCTTTGTCTTTTGATTTAAGAATCGGTGTCTTTATCGTTCTTTGGTCTGGGCAGAGTTTGTATCCTGTGGAGTACTGGGTTCCTTTATTTCCTCAAGGTTGAGTTATTCCTTTCCTCCATTTAGGCCCCTCTCCGTGTCCCTCTCCTAGGTTCTTGTGTATTTGGGTGTTGAGGAGGAGGTTGCTCTGGATATTCTTTCTGCAATGGTGGTCGCTTTCAGCTCAGTTGGGTGTCTTCTCTTTGGGGGTTTTCTTTTCTCCTTTTCTTGTATCCCCCACACCATCCAGCCTTGCTTGATTGGCACCCCATCCACAAACAATCACCACCACCACCAATGAGCAGTGGCAGCTGTGTGTATCACCTACAATGTGCACTGCAGAATCTCACCAAGGCTCCTTGGGCAGCATCTTCGAAGCCCATGATCCCGACCATCTAGAAGGACAAGGGCAGCAGAGACTCGGGAACACCACATGGAGTCCAGTCCAAGTCATTTGCCATCCTTCCTTTATTGTTGCTGGGTCAAAATCCTGGAACTCCCTCCCTAATAGCACTGTGGGTGTACCTGCACTGCATGGACTGCAGCGGTTCAAGAAGGAAGCTCACCACCTTAAGGCCAGCCAGGGATGTGCAATAAAACCAATGACACCCACATTCGTACATGTTTTTGAAAAATACAGCATTTTCTGCCAGCACTTAATGTACTTAATATAGACTTTAGACAGTGCAAATATGGGACCACACCTTGTGCAATGTATTGATTTATTTCCTCCAATTAAGCATCGGAAGCATTGAAACCATTTTAGTTCCTGCAAATCTTTGGCTCACCGTCCTTTACGGCCTCACTTGAAATTCCCAGCCTTGCGTTGAAATCCCTGCACAGCCAAGCTCATAGTTACCTCTGACAACCGCTCCCTGAATTCTCAGTTCCTTTGATTCCGGCCTCTCCCAAATTCCCCCAACTCTTTCATCCTCCTCCAATTCTGCAGCCAAGTTCCTCGCACGCATTCTCCCCTTCACCTCTCGCATTTAAAATCCAATTCGGTAATCAAACTTTTGATCGCACCTCTTAACATCTTTGGCCTGATTTCCATTTTGTTTTGATTGTACCACTAAAGTGCCTTTGGATGTTTGTCTGCATTACAGGCACTGTGTAGTTGCAAATTGCTGCAGTGAGTACTCAGGTGTTCTATATATTTAACACATTTAACAATTTTGCCCATCTTGAGACTGGAACAGAAGAACACAGTTTACAAATGAGGTTTCCCTTTTCAAACAGATGAGTGTTTTTCTGAGGGTGGTTGAGTCTGTGGAATTCTCTTTCACAGAGAGCAGTAAAGGCTGGGTCATTGAATTGATTCAAGGCTGTGTTAGACAATAGAGTCAAGGGTTATGGGAGGCAGACAGGAAAGTGGAGTTAAGACCACAACCAGATCAGCCATGATCTTATCAAATGGTGGAGCGGGATCGAGGGGTTGAATTTCCTACTTCTACTCCAAAGCTCTACTTTGCCGGATTCTTCACCTTTTGACTTTGTTTATTTGGTTATACGTCCTTGGGTTAATATAAATGATCATTTCAAATTATATTTAAAGTACAATCTCTCCCTATTGAAGCCATGCAGGCACAATAAGGTGAATATTTACTAACTCTATCTTGGAAGGACAAAATTGCATTGAAATTCAAGAATCATAGAATTTACAGTGCAGGAGGCCATGAATCTCAATGCAATTTTGTCCTTCAAGATCGAGTTAGTGAATATTCACCTTATTATGCCAGCATGGCTTCAATAGGGAGAGATTGTGCTTTAAATATCAATTCGAAATGATCATTTATATTACCTCAGGAGGTAATTTATCCAGAACGGAATACTGCTCTTTGCGTCTGGCTTTAAAGGTTCAGCTGAAAACTGGTAGTGGTGGGACAAAGCAAACAAAGCAGTTGGTAAAAGTGTGTCCATCAAGGGTAACCACAACAATTGGCACTGGCAGAGCTCAGACCAGGCAACAAAATGAGAATTTTCCATGTTTGTCGAACTTGGCAGCACACAGCGCATTGCATTTACTTGAGCCTTTCAGTCGTGTGCCTTTTACAAATTGACTTTTGTCTGCTAATATGTTTGTATGTTTTTTTTTGTTGAATCAGCGGAGTATACATTTCCTTAGGTTGGTGAACACGATGCAAAAGAGACCCAGGAAAAGTGCCAAAAAATTATATTTGCAATTTTAATAAAGCTGTTACTTAAGACTTCTCGAAGTGATGGATGTTCATATTGAAGTACTCATGGACCAGTGTGCAGTTCATTGTAAAACCAGTCTGCATGTAGCAGGTGATTGCGTGATTTACATCCTTGAAATACAGATACAGTACTTCGCCTTTCAACAATTGTTTTGCATGGAACCTTGACGTAAGTTGTTGCAATCACTTGTATTCTGAAATTTGTGCTTGTTTAACGGAGAATATCGCAGGGTTTGGAATTTGTGACTGAAACTTTGGGAGATCTGGTCAGTTGGGATATGAAAATGGAGATTACTATCATTATTTTGGATTGAGAGGAGGGAGCATGTTCCTTGGCTTCTTGTGTCATGAGGTGCACATTAATCTTTATTTTTTCCCCATTTCTTTTATGGAGAAATGCCCAGTTTCCATTCATCCACTTGGCTAATGGACAAGATCATTAAACTGGCACAAACTTTACTGGGAGATTTGGTTGCTGGTTGAATGTTTGTCCTGCAGGATTAAACACTGTGAAAACAATTTTTGGTTGATTACAGGAAATTCTTGTGCACTCCTACAATTTGTGACTCTGCTGTACTTGGGCATTCAGCACTTTTTCTGTAAGCCTGCTATTAAATCACCAAAAGAGTGTAAGCTCTCAGTGCTGTCTAAAATATAGAGATTTTTTTTCTATTAACAAATTGGGTAGGTATGTTCGGTAAATTTGTGCAAATTCTTCTTTGTATGTGGACATCGCTGGCAAGGCCCCTAATTATTGCCTATCCCTCAATGCCCTGGAATTAAGACTTCTTAAGCCATTTGAGAGCAGCTAGAGTCAGCAACATTGCTGTGGGACTGGAGTCGCATGTAGGTCAGACCAGGTAAGGACAGCAGATTTCCTTCCCTGAAGGGCATAGGTGAGCCAGACACATGGTTTTTTGCAGCAATTGGTAGGATTGTTAATGAGATTATTTTATTCCAGCTTTTTCAATTCCAATTAAATTTAAACTCCTCCAGCTCCTGTGATGGAATTGGAACTCTTGTCTCTGGAGCATTAGTCTGGTCCTTTGGATTACTCATCCAGTAACCCAACCATTATTCTAGCATGCACTTCAAGAAATTCAAGCCTGTGGTTCAGATGTGACTTTGAACTTTTTTCGCTTGCCGTTGATGCTTCATTCTTCCTTCTCTTCCAGGTTCTAGCATAAATGGCCAAGGCCTATAGTTAGACCAATTGTCTAGATTGATAAGAGCTACATGGAAATGTGGTAAATGAGGATCAGAGTGTGTGATGAGCATGGTATTTACAACCCCTCCATCAGGCAAGGTGACAAGTTCTCAAATAGAGCTGATAGGGACTCTGTCCTAAGTCAGCAAGGATAAAGTGAGGGGTTGCAAGTGCCTGTATACAGGTTTGCAAGCCTAGAGGGATTGGAAAAAGTTGAAAGTTAAGAGACCTTCTCCGATACAAAAAGATAATAGATTCAACACAGATTGGAGACTGTTGAGATTGTCTTTAGACACAGGCTTTTTTTGTCCTACCCAGTTCTGCAAGTAACTTCAGGCAATGGGTTTCTCATTTTTGGACTTGGGAAATTGGAAGCTCTCAGATTTATTGGGTCGGTGATATGTAGCTTTCGTGATTGATGTTCCAGGAGACAAGCCAGGGATGTTGATGTTTGGAAGACATCAAAGATAATGCAAATATTAGATTTGCAAGAGCAATGAAAAATCTTTTTCAACAATTGGAAAAACAAGGTTTTCATTTTCCTTTCAAAGGGCTTGGAGGTGAAGATATACTGATTCAGTCATTGCAAGAGAAGGTGAGATTGTGTGCAATCCAAAGAACATGGAATGTAAAATAAAATGAGTACAAGCTTATGCACGTTGACAAATTGGCAGAAGTTACCAGTTTCAGGGTGGGGCGAGAGTCTTTGAGGACCTCCTGAGTTAAATATTAGATTGAGGCATTAATTTTATGGAGTAATTTGAGATGGCATTCTTGCATTAGAAGAAAACAATGTCTTTAAATTTAGATTTGCAGCGAGACTGGCAATTGCAAGACTTGTGTGGCTGGCAATGGGTAGGACTGTAGCCACCAGAATTTAAATTAATATAAATTGCGTATTGAAATCAACATTTGCAACTTAAAATAGGCAGATAATCTTTATCAGTGTCACAAGTAGGCTTACATTAACACTGCAATGAAGTTACTGTGAAAAGCCCCTCGCCGCCACATTCCGGCGCCTGTTCGGGTACACCGAGGGAGACTTCAGAATGTCCAGTTCACCTAACAACACGTCTTTCAGGACTTGTGGGAGGAAACCGGAGCACCCGGAGGAAACCCACGCAGACGTAGGGAGAACATGCAGACTCCACACAGACAGTGACCCAGCGGGGAATCGAACCTGGGACCCTGGAGTTGTGAACAGTGTGCTACCGTGCCGCCCATATTATATTACACCTTTATATGCCACTGATGATTAAGCTGAAGACACTTCTGAATTTGCCTTTTTGCCATTAATTTCATTGAATCACAGTTCTGCACATCTACCATAGCATTGTGGTTAGCACTGCTGCCTCATAGCTCCAGGGACCCGGGTTCGATTCAGGCCTTGGGTGACTGTGTGGAGTTTGCTCGTTCTCCCCGTGTCTGCCTGGATTTCCTCCGGGTGCCCTGGTTTTCTCCCAAAGTCCAAAGATGTGCAGGGTAGGTGGATTGACCATGATCAATTGATACCCAAATGGTTAAGTGGGGTTGTGAGGATAGGGCGTGGGCCTAGCTAGGGTGCTCTTTCTGAGGATCGTTGTAGACTTGATGGGCCAAATGGCCGCCTCCTGCACTGTAGGGATTCTATTTTATGATTTCATTGAAGATTCAGCCATGTGTAGAGTTACCTGAAGTGTTTATGGCTGCAGAAAAATAGAATTGATGTTGATCATTTAATCTGGCCATTGCTATAAATTTCAGGAGACTTTCAAATGTGAGTAGAATTATTACAAGTATACAGTCCTTCAATACGTTGAGAAATGGGATTCATCATTGTAAGAAATTTCTGAATAACATGTTTTCCTGATCAATTTCATTCAGCAAGTATATCCAGGAGACAAAAGCACAGTTTATATTTGTGGGCAGCATTACATTGTGGGGCTTAGCATGCTGACTGTACTTTTAGAATAGTCTCTATCCTTTGCATCCAGCATCATTTTTGTTCCCAGACTCTTTGAAATGAGTTTGAGTACAGTTCATTTCCTGGTGAACAGTGATCTGCAACATTTCCTAATTCAACAGTAGTTTTCCATCCCGCTTAAACAGGATAAACTGATATTTTAATTGTGGCATTTCCATTTATGGGGGGAGGTTGTGATGAACGTGAAATGTTGTAATTTCCTCGAGGGGTTTCACTGTACACTGAAAATCATTATAACCACACATTGGATGTTCAGAAGAGTGTTGGGTTTTCAAAATAAAACAATCCTTGCATTCAAATTCTCTGCACTTCTACCAAAACTGCATTATTTTCAGTCACGTCACATGTACTAGTTTTAGTAATAGTTAAGATAGAATCCTAAACTGCGAGTATATGAACAGCAGGTTGAGCCGAACTCTGGCACTAAATCTTCTCCTGTCACATTTAAAGAGCAGTCAAGGATCATCAGTATTCAACCTCTCTACCACAGTACAATCAATCAAATGCCAGTATATATAGTGATGGAATTGCAATTATATTTCTGCGAATCCCAGTTCATTTGAATAAATGAAATCTGCAAATCTATAAAATCTGGTATAAATGTTAGTGTGATGCATTTACAGGGAAGTCCTCCGGCATTAGAAAAGTGAGTGTTACTTTGTTCAGGTTAAAGAATGTTCTGAGCAGCAGAGCTGTATGTAATTTATGTTTCTGAGTTCTTGAAGATACTGCTGAAGGGACCTGTGGATATTTCTAATATGTTACAATTCATATCTACGTGTGCTTGCTCCCAGGTAAAATTATTTCATCCAGATCAGTTTTTAAAATACTTTGCTGCTGATGCAATGTTGTAATTGTCTAATTCACCTGACAGTTGTTGCTAACTTACTGTTGTCTCTTAACTTTGGCTGTTTAATTACGTTTGCTCAAGAATCGCCAGGTATCTTTCGATACCGCCACAAGGTTCAAAACCGAATACTGATCAAAGACTCGATACACCAGTTAGTAAGTTCAAAAGCGATGCTCATTTATTTACACACAGTCAAACCAACTCTTGCATAAAACTCTACAACCTAAACTATCACTATTACTAAAAGCCTATACTTAGCTTCGGGTGCCCACTCAGTCAGAGGAACAATGGCCGTTACTCGGTTCTGAGGCTGCTGGGTCGAGCTGTTTACAGGATAGCAACTGGGAGCGTCTATCTCGTAGCGTGCGTTGACTTGGAACTTAATTGGTCTGGTGTAGTTTTGGCAGGTCTCCTCGCTGAGAACCAAGGCCAAGAGAGCAATTCTCTCTTGGGAAGTCCCTTTTATACCCAAAAGGGCTTCGCATGCTTTTGGGCAGGCCTTGAACTTGGCCCCAATTAATTGGGCCGTTTCCCAATTGTCCCTATCGATTTTCCTCCAATAGAGGGGTGGGTTCCCTGGTTGCTGGCCGTGTCCTAGGTGGCTGTTGGTCTGCTTTGTTTCCTTCGCATTGTTTACCTAAATGTTGCCTTTTGTTCCCGGGGATGGCTCATTAGTATGTAAATGGTTCTACAGTGGTGGTCCTGTCTGAGAGCTACAGCTCTAATCAACAGACAGACCTTGCACCTGCTTGCTTTTTCGGTCTTGTCCAATTTTCCCTGCATTCTTTGCAAGAATCCATTTTGTAATCGGGACGTGGCCATCCCAGATGGCTACACAATCTCACATTTCAGAATCGCTTCCAGCATTTTCTCTTTTTTAATTTCAGATTTTTAAAACATTCAGTATGGGATGCAGGCGTTGCTGACTGGGCCAGCATTTATTGCCCATCCCTAATTGCCCTTGATCTGTTAAGAGTCAACCACAATGCTGTAAGTCTGGAGTGACTGACCAAGTAAGGGTGGCACATGTACTTCCCTGGAGGGCATAGTGAACCAGATGGACTTTCAATGAAAACTGTTTCATGGTCGGATTTTTCATTGAAGTCAAACTTCACTACCTGCTGTGGTGGGATTCAAATGGATGCCCCCAGAGCATGGGGTCAACCCTGGGTCTCTGGATTGCGGGTCCAGCCACAAGAGCACTATGCCACCATCTCCTCTGATTTCCAGCATCCACATTATTTTGCTTTTGTGCCAGAGGTTCTGAGAAACAAGCCATAGTTCACCCGTTTGTCACCCGCAGCGTCAAAACTTCATTTCAATCATTTCATGCCTTTCCTCACTCGTCGCTGTACAAATTAGTGAGCATTTGCAGAATGGTAGTACCTCACTGCACAAATTCTTGTTCACTCTTTTTCCTTTTGGAGACGAGACCCAGAAAAATTTCATTGTCATAGCTTGCAAACGGTGCTAAAACGTGGGATTTTACAAGCTGCCAGTCAGATGAAACGAAATGCAGGGAATTCAACCATTGCATCAGCAATTCACTGCAGCAATACATTTTAGAAATTGATCCAGATAAAATAATTGTGCCTGGGAGTAAGCAATAGAACTCCGACATAGCAATGTATAAAATATTTGGCATGTAATCAGGCTTGTTCATCACAATATGCAGTACCTGCAGGAATTCATAGATATAAATTACATATTATAACTCTACTACAGAAATGTTTTAAATCTGAATCAGACTACATACTCGGGCCTGTGCTTTGAACTTTTAAAAAGCAGTAGTACTTTCCTGTATGTGCATTGCACCAATATATAGAGAGGTTAAATAATGTAGATTTGCAAGTGTTAACTCCGGATTAGCTGAAATATAATTACAATTCTGTCACCATGCAAATATAGAATGATATAACATTTCTTGTACTGTGCTAGACCCTGGTTAGAGGCCTGCACATGACTTTGTTTAATAGGGTGCTATTATTGTCCACAAACGTGATGAATTGGCTAAAGTTTGGTGATATCAAACCACAATGACTGAGATCATCATGGCCACTGTAGCCGCTTTGCACCGCCGCAGCTGGTGAGACGCAGACTCTTCCTTTGCCTGTTCTTCTGTTGACCCTTTGTGCCAAACATTTGTCTGGCATTTCACCCTGACCTTGTCACCATCGGTGGCCCTGCAAGGAACTCCCAACAGCATTGTTCAAGGGAACATTGGAGTACCCAAGCCTCTACATCACATCAAGGTGTTGACCCATGAGTAGTGTGCAGGAAAGGTTCTTGTAATGTCCACTACACATCAAAAGACATTTTGGCTTTGTCAAGATTATCCTTTTATATCATTGAACATGTTGAACAAGACTCCTATACAGCCGTGCTTCTGATGCATAGTGGTTTTAGCTTGAAGGTATTTTATTGAATTATTTTGGGCTTCCTTAACAGCACTGCTCTCATTGCTTTGACTATCGGGACTATCTTCATGTTCTAGAGAGGGATCTATTGGATGAGATTTAATCACCAAAGTATAACTCCATAGAGTTTCTAAAACAGATGATAGAATTTTCAGAGATCAATTGCTACTATTGATTTAAAAGGTGTGCTTGAGAAAGGAATTCCCTCTACAAAATAAGGTGACATATTTATTAGAGATTTGAGGATGTAACTAGTAGGGTAGATCAAGGTGAGTCAGTAGATGTAGTATACCTCGATTTTCAAGAGATGTTCGATAAGGTGCCACACAAAAGGCTAATAGGCAAATTAGGGACTCATGGAGTTGGGGGTAATCATAGAATCATAGAATTTACAGTACAGAAGAAGGCCATTCGGCCCATCGAGTCTGCACCGGCCCTTACAAAGAGCACCCCACTCAAGCCCACGTATCTACCCTATCCCTGTAACCCAGTAACCCCCACTTAACATTTTTGAACACTAAGGGTAATTTAGCATGGCCAATCTACCTAAGTTGCACATCTTTGGACTGTGGGAGGAAACCGGAGTACCCGGAGGAAACCCACGCAGACACTGGGAGAACGTGCAGACTCCGCACAGACAGCGACCCAGCCGGGAATCGAACCTGGGACCCTGGAGCTGTGAAGCAACTGTGCTAACCACGGTAGCATAGTAGCATATATCAGCATAGACAGAGGTTCGGTTAACAAATAGAAAACCATGGTATAAATAGTGCTTTTGCAAGTTGGCAGGCAAAGTGCTGAAAGGATCATTGCCAGGCCCTGGCTATTTAGAGTCTATAATTAATGACTGAAATACATTCTTTCCAAGTTTTCTGATGATAAGGAGCGAGGTGGAAAGATGAGCTGTAGGGAGGATACAGAGGCTGTAAAGAGCTATAAGTTAGGTTGTGAGTGGACAACAAGATGGAGTGTGAAGTTATTCGCTTGGGTTGTAAAAGAAAAATACATTTTTAAAAAGTTGAGAAACTTTTCAAGGTTCATGTTTGGAGACGGGTGTGCTTGTACAAGGAATGCAGGAAGTCAGCATGCAGGTGCAGCAAGCAATTAGAAAGGCAAATGTATGTTGGCTTTTATCGCAAGAAGATTGGAGTACAGGATTAAAGAAATCTTGTACAGGGTTTTGGTGAATCTGCCTCTGGATTACTGTACAGTTTTGGTCTGCACATTTGAGAGGAAAGACTTGCATTGGTGGTGATACAGCGAAGGTTCACTAAATTTGTCCCTTGAATCAAGGTGTTGATCTGCGATGTTTTCTCTGGAGCAGAGAAGACTGAGGGGTGACCTGATTGAGGTGTACAAGATTGAGGGGTGTGGATAGGGAGCAGCTGTTCCCCTTAGTTGAAGGGTGATTTACGACGGGACACAAGTCAAAGCGAGGGGTGGGAGTTTTTTAAATAATCTTTATTGTCACAAGTAGGCTTGCATTAACACTGTAATGAAGTTACTGTGAAAAGCCCCAAGTCACCACATTCCGGCGCCTGTTCGGGTACACCGAGGGAGAATTCAGAATATCCAATTCCCCTAACAGCACGTCTTTCGGTGAGAGGAAACCGGAGCACCCGGAGGAAACACATGCAGACACGGGGAGAATGAGCAGACTCCACCCAGACAAGTAGCCCACGCCGGGAATCGAACCTGGCCCCCTGGAGATGTGAAGCAACATTGCTACCCACTGTGCTACTGTGTTGCCCAGGCTTAGAGGGGATTTGAGGGAAAACCTTTTTACCTGGAGAGTGGTGACGGTCTGGAACACACTTCCTGGGAGAGTGGTAGAGGTGGGTTGCTTCACATCCTTTAGAAGGTACCTGGATGAGTACATAGCATTCAAGGCTATGGACCAAGTGCTGACAAATGGGATTAGGTGAGCAGGTCAGGGCCTTTCATACGTCGGTGCAGACTCGATGGGCCGAAGGGCCTCTTCTGCACTGTAGTATTCTGTGCGAAAGGCTGAGTAAATTGGACTTCTCTGCAGCTGAGAAAAATGAGAGGTGATCCCATGGAAACCTACAAGATTCTGGAAGAGTTTGGTCGGGTGGACACTGAGATTGTTTCCACTGGTCAGGGAATCTAAAATACTCGGTTGGGATAACCCTGCCTCAGGATAAGGGGCCGATCACTTTAGGACTGTGATCAGGAGAAATTGCTGCACTCAAGGGGAATGTGAATCTTTGGAATTCTCTACCCTGGAGAGTTGTGGATGTGGCATCGCTGAATTTATTTAATGCTGCAATAGACAGATTTTTGGAATTTCCTGGAATTAAGGGATATGGGGAGGGAGTAGCCAAGAAATTAGAGTTGAAACCCAAAAGCAGCCATGGCCGTATCTGAGCCGTGTGGACTCCTCTTATGTTTTTCAGTGTATTTCTCCTCAAAATCGCGAATTTCTTTTTGCGCTATACTTCCATATAACACAGCAATTCAAGTACCTGAGTGTTTGAGGAAGTAATTTTCATGTGCAAAATCTGATTGAGTTTGCAAAAAGCAGTATAAATATGATATACAACAACAAAAAGTAGGATTGCTTCTCCTCCCCCAATTTGTTTTTTCACAGTCCAGCTGAAATGCAGGCTAGAATTCTTGCTACCATACTGTGGATGGTGCTTCTACTTTGGAATGATCTGTGACTAATGCTACCAGCCAGGGGTTCTTGCAGTGGATTACAGCAGCTTCAGTCTCCAGAAATCAATTAGATAGTACTCTCCCAGTTCGGACTTGAGCTGTGGGTCACCTGCAGGAATTTATAGCTATGTAGGGGACCGTAACATACTTTATGGGTCCCAGAGATGAGCAGAAAAATTCATCATCGATTTTACAAGCACACAGGAGATTCTGTGGGGTGACATTGAACCATGGTTGATGTGCAGTTAGTTGACGCAGTAAAGTTCATGATCAGTTCTCTTTTCGGGTTTCTCACCTGCACTGGGTCAGGGATCTCAAACAAAAGAAAGAACACCTTTATATTTACATGGTCCTTGAATATGATCCAGACATCCCAAAGCACTTAACGCAGCTGGAACATATTTTTTCTGAAGTATAATCACTGCTATTACGTAATCTTACTTACAGTAATGCAGCAGTCAATTTTGACACAGCAAGGTGTCACAAAATCATAAGATAAATGACTAATTAAACTGTTTTGGTGTGTTGTTTGAGGGATAAATGTTGGCCAGGAGTGTGAGTAGAACACCCCTGCACTTGAAATAATGCCATGGGACCTTTTAGATCTGCATGAGCAATTTAACTGTTCTGAAAGACATCACTCTTGCACTGTCGAATTGAAGTGCTAGTGATGGTGTGCTTTCAGCTGGACGTTTGATTTGGGGGGGGGGGGGGGGGGGGGCAGTGCTGTGGGTGGGGAGCTGTTCAGACAGCGGATTGGTACATGGTTGTAAAGGATTTAAAAATAAATACATTTAGAGTACCCAATTCATTTTTTCCAATTAAGGGGCAATTTAGCGTGGCCAATCCACCTAGCCTGCACATCTTTGGGTTGTGGGGGCGAAACCCACGCAAACACGGGGAGAATGTGCAAACTCCACACAGACAGTGACCCAGAGCCGGAATCGAACCCGGGACCTCAGCGCCATGAGGCAGCAGTGCTGACCTTTGTGCCACCGTGCTGCCCGGTTGTAAAAGATTGAGGAGATTTGGGAGTACTGTGCTTGTGCGCCCACTTACCCTCTTTTGAGGCTGCCTACTTGATCCACACCCTGGTTAGACATGTATCTGAGTACAGATAGAGTTTTCAGGTTCCTATATGCAATGTGTGCCCACTTTGTGGCGTTTGTCCAAAACATTTAAAGCTCACCAACACACTGGAAAAATGGGATACTATTCTAAGAATACATATCAAATTATTAATGTAACCTAACTTTATATTTTGTTATATGCATTGGTGCAGCCAACAATTTGATCTGTGGGTGGATGATAGAGGGAGAGGGGGCGGCGTGGAAAAGGCTGGAGATGGCGTCCTGCAAAGGAAACGAGCTTAAAAGCGCTGCTGACGGCGCCACTACCGCTCTCCCCGAAAAGGTTTACCACAAACCCAGTGGTGGGGGCAACATTAAGTATCTGGGGGCAATGGAGGCGACAGAGGGGTGTGTTGGGAGCCTCGGTGTGGTCCCCGATCAGGAACAATAGGTTTGCCCCAGGGAGATTGGACGGAGGGTTCCAGAGCTGGCACCGGGCTGGAATTAGGAGAGTGGGAGACTTATTTATAGATGGGACGTTTGCGAGCTTGGGAGCGCTAGAGGAAAAGTATGAGCTGCTTCCGGGGAATATCTTTAGGTATATGCAGGTGAGGGCGTTCACGAGGCAACAGGTGAGGGAATTTCCGCTGCTCCCGACACGGGATCCAGGATAGAGTGCTCTCGGGGTTGTGGGTCGGGGAGGGCAAAGTGTCCGAAATACACCGGGAGATGAGAGAAGAGGGGGAGGAGCTGGTAGAAGAACTGAAAAGAAAATGGGAAGAAGAGCTCGGGGAGGAGATTGAGGAGGGTTTGTGGGCAGATGCCCTAAGTAGGGTAAATTCCTCTTCCTCGTGTGCCAGGCTTAGCCTGGCCCAATTTAAGGTGCTACATAGAGCACACATAACGGGAGCGAGGTTGAGCAGTTTCTCGGAGTGGAGGACAGGTGCGGGGGAAGCCCGGCGAATCACACACATGTTTTGGTCGTGTCCGGAACTGGAGGGGTTTTGGAGGGGAGTGGCGGGAGTGATCTCGAAGGTGGTGAAGGTCCGGGTCAAGTCAAGCTGGGGGGTAGCTATATTTGGGGTAGCGGATGAGCAGGAAGTGCAGGAGGCGAAAGAGGCCGATATTGTGGCCTTTGCGTCCCTAGTAGCCCGGCGTAGGATTTTACTCGTGTGGAAGGAAGCGAAACCCCCTAGCGTGGAGGCCTGGATAAACGACATGGCAGGGTTCATAAAAGTGGAGCGGATGAAGTTTGCGCTGAGAGGATCGGCTCAGGGGTTCTCCAGGCGGTGGCAACCGTTCCTCGACTATCTAGTGGAACGTTAGGGGGAAAATAGATAGCCAGCAGCAGCCCGGGGGGGGGGGGGCGGAAATTGTTTTTTGTTCTCGATGGGGTGAAGGGACGGGGGGGGAGCACTATTTCGTGTTATTTTGTTAGTTCACTCTGTTATTTAAACAGTTATCTATCAGTTATCATGTTACCGTTTTTGTTGATTTGTAAGGGGGAAAAATTGTGTTTGAAAACTTTAATAAAATATATATTTTTTAAAACAATTTGGTCTGTGCTAAATAATATCAACATTGCTGGAATGAGAGCAGTTTCTTCATTTTAAATTGGAAATTCACTATCGGCTTGTTGTGTACTTGTGAGCAAAACTTTGGTATATTCTGTCAACACTGGGATTGATTTGATTTAAGCATTTTGAAATAATGAATCACTCTTTGGTGGTTCAGTTTTATATGCTGACTATACAAAAATATGATTTCTGTTTGGACTGACAGTGGATGAAAATGTAATCTGCTTTTGTAATCTGTTCCAGTATTATCTCCAAACCTTTTACTGGGCAGACCCTGATGTTTTTTCACTGAAAAGAATTTAAAGAATTTTTGGAATGCATCAGGCAATCCTGTAACAGCGGTACTTTGAACATTCCTGCCTTTTGTATGCCTCTTTTAAACACAATTTGTTTTAAAGACACCTCTTACAATTTGATGTTGTTGGGCCTTTGTGTGTAAAATTCATATTGCTGCTTTTATTCTTGGAGTAAATCCACGACGCAAACAGTCCATTTGCAAGCAGCAATATTAAATCTCCGTTTTCTATTCTGTTTGTCTGTATTACCCTCATGGTGATCAGGAAATTCAGTTCTTGGCCGTTTTGGTTGATTTTATTGAAAACACAACGTGCAAGTGTGAAAATAGGCAACTCCCAAATGGATTCATTTCCTCTGCTGTCCACCGTACGAGGAAAACTATTGAAGCTTTTGAAGTTTCGTATATCACAGTACCTTGTTTCGGGCAGTAGTTCATCAGCCCTGGACGTGTTTATCTTGTTTCTGTAGGTATTTCTGCATTTATGATATAAGCATCAGAGCTTGATCGTTAATATTTTCAGGAAGCAAAATTCAGCGGCTGCTGGAAATACTCAGTTGATCAGACAGCATCTGTGGAGAGAGAAGCAATTGACATTTCATTTCTTTTCATCAGAACTGGTCACTTTCTGTTTTTGTTCACCTTGACTCATAAACCATCAAAATGATGAAGGGTGAACAATGCCATTTAAAAAATCAGGAAGGGGTGTTGATGGCATGGCTGACATTTAGTGCCCAATACTCATGAAAGCTGTTTTAAAAAGTGGAGGGCAGACCTTTTGAATATTACAACTGTTAATTGACGGCGTGTGACATAGAGGTGCCCCAGCAAAACTGGAATCAATGGGAATTGGGGAAAACTCTCCGCTGGTTGGAGTCATTCCCGGCACAAAGGAAGATGGTTGTGGTTGGAGGTCAATCATCTCAGCTCCAGGACATCACTGGAGGAGTTCCTCAGCGTAATGTCCTAGGCCCAACCACCTTCAGCTGCTTCATCAATGACCTCCCTTGCATCTTAAGGTCAGAAGTGGGAAGGTTTCTTAGGCAGCATCTTCCAAACCCACGAGCACTACCATCTAGAAAGACAAGAGCAGCAGAGAACCCCACCATCTGGAGGTTTCCCTCCAAGTCACTCACCACCCCGACTTGGAAACATATCGGCTGTTACTTCACTGTTGCCGGGTCAAAATCCTGAAACTTCCTCTGTAACAGCACGGTGGGTGTATGTACACCTCGGAGACTGCAGCAGTTCAGGGAGGCAACTCACCACTACCTTCTCAAGGGCAACTAGGGATGGGCAAAAAATGCAGGCCTAACCAGGATTCCCAAATCTGTAAATTTAATTTTTTAAAATGTTGCATATCAGACTTTTTCAACACCCCTTTCGTGCAACTGACTTGATTTCTGTAAGTGGGCATCAACATTGACTTAAAATGGCACGAACTGACCATGGAAACTGTTGGCAATATGTAGTGTCCCTACTGGACCACTTTTCAAGACATCTCTTAAATGCTGCATTACTATCCAGAATGAACACATGCAAAATGTAACATGCGTCACAGGCTTAAATACGGGCTCAAGGGGCTCTGCTGCTTTTTCATAACTGAGCATTAGAGAATTCTTGGATTGGAAAATAGTTTCACCCTTAAAAATACAAGCAATTTATTGTCATCCATGTCTGACCAGTGTGCCAACACAACAATAATGTCTTGCGCAGTAAGACAAATTTCAATCCACATGTTTGCGAACAATTGACTGGTTCCAGAAGTTACTTCATACTGTTAAATATGTTGTCTACTAACAGAGCACCAGTTGTGAACCACATTGCTGCCTGTGGCCTTATTATTGAATTAGCATTTGTATTAAAAGTTGGCCTTTAACTTGCATAATTCTTCGAATACTTTTAGACCTATGACTAAAGAACTTAAATTTGCATAATACCAATACACCTCAAGATCAAAAACACTTTCTAGCCAATTAAGTTCTTTAGAATCACTACAATGCAGAAGGAGGCCATTTGGCCTATCGAGTCTGCATCGAGTGTTTGAGAAGTGTTTTTGAAGTGTGAAGTTGTGGTCACTGAAGAAAAATGTGCGGCCAATTTTCCCACAGCAAATTCCACAAGCAGCGATAAGATAGTCTAGATGAAGTTGGTCGAGATATAAATATTGCCTCAGGACACACAGAGGTTTCCCTGCTCTATTAATTGTGCCATGGATTTCTTCTATACCCACCAAAGAGGGTAGATGGGACATCAGTTTGAAGTCTCGACTAGTCCTAAACTATTGCCATTCCATTCAAAAAGTTTTGTATCCATATGCAAACTACTGCAATATACATCAGTTCATTAGCCAGATTGGACCAGGATTTACCATGTTTGTTTCCACCTTGCTTAACCAATGACCATAATGTTCCATTTCTCTTTGACCTTGGAACAAACATTCCTTGAACCCCAACTTGTGCAAAGCTTAGGTGTGCATAGCTTGCTTTTGATCCATGAATCCCACCTTTTTTTCCCTTAGAACCTTCTGTCACCGTGCTCCTGCACACAGGAACACCTACCTAACCGCAAGTAAATGGGAAGGTACCTTGCAGCGGTCGATCTACTTTCATTTCAAAAATAGGTTCCAAAAAGAGCTCAAAGCAGATCTGTCCATTTGAGCATAGAGGTTTATGTTCCAATTGTTCAAAGTCAGTAATTAGAATTGCTGCATTCACCAGTTGAATGTAGTCGTGAGTAAGCTGGCAAGGCATGGGGTATGTGAATTCACACCAGCTTGAGTAGAATAGAGCTGAAGTTTCCGATCAGGCTTGAGGTCACTGGATGTAATGTTTATTTAATAAAATCGTGGATTGTCTGGTATAATTGTGCCATGCATGACTTTGGGCATTATTGAAGCAATTACATTATCAATTTGCTTCTGCGGTTTAGCATTGCAACACGATGATTGAATGTCAAGATTTTTCATTTTCTCCCTTGCCTTCAAGGGAATGAAGGACATAATTTAGTTGAACTATTGCAATATTGAAAAGTAAGGAAACTGAGGATCCAGGCTCTGCTGCTGATCCTCCACATCCATCCCCCAATTAAAATTTTGCACTGATACAAATTATTTCAAATTCTACTTAAGAGTCCAAGTCCTTGAAGTTCTACATTCAACTCTAAAATTCAACTTCAATCTCCTAAAATCCCTGTGAAACATAAATTTAGCAATGCCCCAGATCTGATGAATTGTTGTGATCAGTTTGAAATGTTTGTGTGAAAAATTCAGAGGGTCCTCGCCTGACAGTGTGATTGGCACTGATTGTACATTCTGCGCAAGTTAATTTTGTGTTGCAAACCAGTTTGTAATGACTGGCTCTTCAATGATGTATTTTTGAAATCCACGTCACCTGTTTTTGCTGTTGGGTGAGGGTAATTTGACAATGTGACTTTATTTTTGGTGCCGAGGGATCCACCCGAGTACAGATTTATCCCACACTGTGACTGACATCTCTGTCAGTGCAGCACTGCACTGAACTCTTGCCTAGGTCTCTGGAGTGGGGCTTGAACCCACAGCTTCTGCCTCCGAGGTAGCAGTTCTACCACTGAACCAAGACTGCCACTTACTTGCAGACTTATGGTATAAGAGACTGTAGATGTAATTTGAAACACTAGTTTGTTTCTTGATCTTAAATGCCATAGTTTTTAGCCTTAGAAAGCCTAGATATAATTTACATAGCTAACACCATTTCAGACGTTAGGGCAGGTCCTTCCATCCAATTGTATAAATTTGTAGTGTTTCTTTGCACTGAAGAGTTTTTAAAACATTTGCTGTATGGTACTAAACTTCAGAATTATCTAGCCCAGCTGGTATTTGCTGGGATTTATATTCCTTGCATTCCATCTACTTCAGCTGACCCTTTCACCAAACCCATCTATCTATATTTTTGCTTTCCCCTTCTTCAACTTTGAACGGACTATGTATGCATCATTTATTCGTGACATCATTCAGCTTCATAAACCTTTGCCTGATTAACCTTGAGACACTCAATGAAAGAGTGACCTGACATGGGGAGATGGGAGCAGACTGGGAATACTGTGGGAACATGCGTTCAAATCCCACCACTGCAGCTGGTGGAATTTAAATTCAATCAATCCGATTGACTAATTTAAAATCTAGAGTTTGAAGTGCGTCTCAGTAATGGCGCAATAAAGCTTTCATCAATTGTCATTATCCATCTCTGCCTTCTTCTGAGGTTCCTTGCTCACAAATGCCAATCTTCATCAATTCAATTCACTGACATGATATCAAGAGGGCAGCATGGTGGTACAGTGGTTAGCACTTCTGCCTACAGCGCCGAGGACCCGGGTTCAATCCTGGCCCTGGGTCACTGTTTGTGTGGAGTTTGCGCATTCTCCCCGTGCCTGCTTGGGTTTCACCCCCACAACCCAAAGCTGTGCAGGGTAGGTGAACCGGACACGCTGAATTGCCCCTTAATAGGGAAAAAGAAATAATTGGGTACTCTAAATTTATTCTAAAAATATGATAAGAAACGGCTGAAGGCATTAGGTACTGCAAAAGGCTACAGACCCTGACAACATCCCGGCAATAGTACCAAAGACTTGTGCTCCAGGACTAGCCATGCCCCTAACCAAGTTGTTCCAGTGCAGCTGCAGCACTGGTATCTACCCACCCAGCCAATTAACACCCATCAGTCTGCCCTCTAACATCAACAAATTGATGGAAGATGTCAGCAACAATGCTATCAGGTGGCACTTGAGAGCAATAACCTGCTCACTCCCGTTACATCCTTGGTCCAAACATGGACAAAAGAGCTGACTTAGAAGTGAGAGTGACTGCCGCATCAAGGCAGCATTTGATCGAATGTGGCATCAAAAAACCATGGCAAAATTTAGGTCAATGGGTATTGGGGGTGGGAGGCTAGGATCTCCCCATTGGTTGGAGTCATGTTTAGCACAAAGGAAGGTGATTGTTGGAAGGTGGTTGTTGGAGGTCAATCACCCCAGTCCCAGGAATTCACCAGGGTAGTGTTTTAGGCCCAACCATCTTCAGCTCTTTCATCAATGACCTTCCATTGTAGTCGTAAGTGTGCTGATGATTGCACAACATTCAGATGACAACTTGTACTGAAACAATCCATGCCAATATGCAGCAAGACCAGGACTACATTCTTGCTTAGACTGTTAAGTAACATTTGTGCCACACAAGTGTCAGACAATAACCATCTCTGGTTCTTACCGATTCTTATCATGACTCGTTGACATTAGTAGCACTACCAGCACTGAATCTCCCATTATCAACATCTTGAGGGTGATATTGACCAGAAGCTGAGCTGAAACGACGATTTAAATACTGTAGCTGCAAGTGTGGTCAGAAGCTAGGAATTGAGGCAAGTAATTCATCATCTGACTCCTCAAAGCATGCCCACCAGCTGCAAGCATTGAATCAGGAGTGTGATGTAATACCCTTCAGTCACCTGGATGGGTGTGGCGGCACACCATTTGAGGTACTTGCTGCCATCCATGACACAGAGCCACTTGGTCGACACCCTATCCACCATCTTAAACAGCCACTCCCTCCAACAAAGCATAGTGCAGCTGTGTGTGCCATCTACAAGATGCACTGCAGCACCTCAGCTTGCATCTCCCATGGTTGCCAAGTCCTGAAGTGACATGAACTCTGAGAGAGGGATGTCACCACTGGGCCACAAGATCATCTTATGTGTAAAATCAAGAGAATTACTGCACTCCCAACTCTCTATGCATTGCACCACTAAAGTTCCCAAATAAATTCCAGGCAAGCATTGTTATGCTCTTAACACTCGTGGTTGAGTTTATCGGTCTGGTGTGAAGTGGCCAAGGTACCAGGAACTTATTGTAGCAATAATGAATTACCCTCCATGGCTTTAATTGTCTCCTATATGAACAACAAATTGCACTGATAAAGGCATCCCAGAGGACTTTATAATTGAGTAAATTCAGGAGGACATTGCATAGAAATATTTGTTTAAGTGCAGTTGAATGTCGAATTCAGAAATGTAGTAGGAAAGACCAGTTTTGTTCAACTTCTATTGGGAAGAGGAGAGACCAAAGGATTTTGGGGAGGAAAGTCATTCCACTTTCAGGCATTTGTCCAATGGACAAATAGAGGATCTGGCAGGGAATGGCTGATAATCAATGTCATGAGATCCAAGAAGGCTTTAAAGCACAAAGTAGATCAAATGATTGATTTGCTTTTGATCCATCGGAGGATTTATGTGGTTAAACTGAAGGGGAATTTTAATCCGTTTGAAAAGGAAAAGATTCGGGTTTGCTGCTTTGTGTTAATTGTTTTAGGGTAATCATTTAAATTGTGATTATGCATTTGAAATGTAACCCTGGTTTAAAAAATAACCACTAGTTCTAATTGAACTCCTTGAAAGATTTAAGGAGTAAGAGGATCAAGAGCCTTCGGCAATGCAACTCATCTGTGTGAACATGCGTTATCTGACACTAAACCTTTTTCAAACTGTTTCTGTTGCAGGTGAATCAGGATTAGGAAAATCGACGCTCATCAACTCGTTGTTTCTGACAGACTTGTATTCTGCAGACTACCCAGGCCCTTCACATAGGATCAAAAAAACAGTCATGGTATGTCCTCAATCTGCAAACCACGTGTTTGCCTGTTCATCTTCACAATTTAAAAAAAAAAAAATGTTTTAAGTAGCCTTGGGTTGAATGGTACTTTCAGTTTAACTTGGTGACCGACAAACACCTCATTTTCTCACAGACACACAGTGAAGGATGGCACAGCCGTCACTGTTTCAGTTTGCTGGCTGGTTGCATTTTTTGTAAACTTCAGGCTACCAGCAATTGAAGAAGCAATACAATATAATCTGTAGAGACAAGACCATTATAGAATTTTGTGGTGTTGAAAATCAGTCTGAATCATAAATTTGAAAATGCTATCCTGTTACTCCATTAAGGAATTATTGATGAAGTGCCGTTACGTCAGAATGCATGGCGATTCAAATGTCAGACTTCTATTTTATATTGACTTGGATTGTGAAACTTGCAAAATTGTTCAGCTGCTTTGACAAAAATTCATTTCTGAATTTGATTTGAGGCGGGTCTAAATGTGTCTAAACCCCGCCAGGCCTTTGTGTGTTAAAGACAGAATGAATGCCAAGCCTGGCGAGTGTTGAAGCAAAGCAGAAAACACTGGAAATCCTCATCAGGCAGCATCTGTGGAGAGCAAAACAGTTAACATTTCAGGTCGATGACCTTTTCAGTGGGACTGGAGATTTAAGTTTGTCAGGAAGTACAGAACCAGAGAAAAAGGCATGGAAGAGGTAGAGAATAAGGAGACGGTAAAAAGTGGAGGAGAGGAGGATTAAACTACAATGATGTCTGTGCTATTTGTAAACCCACTGCCAGAGCAACTTTTATTTCACATTTCCAGCATTCGTGTTGAAGCTTCTTTGCCGGAGTGGAAACTTTATCCCATTTTCTTGTTTTCCAATGCATTTCCAATGTTGTCAAAATACATATCACCGCAGCAATTAAGCAAGATTTCCATTATCCATCTTCCCTATTTGTTTGCTCGAGTTTACATGGGGCAAAGCCAGACGTTGCCTCACTATACAGATTGCTAACACCAGTCTTCTGTCTGGCATAAATCGGTCTCGGCCCAGGAAAGATTAATTTTATTTGTATTGTAATTGTTTATTCAAATGCCTGTGGTATTACTGGGTGGGGGCAGTGAGGTTTTACTTTAGCTTAATAATAGAATCTTTACTATAAATTATAGGCTCAATGGATGTGGCTATTTTAAAAAAAATTCCAACCTATACCCTCTTTAACTGGAAGCATTTACATTTGGCAACTTTTTCTTGGCAAGGTGGTAAGTTTTTTAAACATGTTGAATGTTTAGCAGCCATAGAAAGTATCTCCAATTTAGGAATCCATGCATCCTAATTTCATAGTGCCTCAAGATTTTGCAGTACAAGTTTTGCTGTTTTTGTAGTCCTGACTGTTATCTTTGAAAAAAGAGAGGACTTGAGGCTGCAATGGGAGGTGTCTACAAACCTCCTGATAGCAGCCCAATTAATTAATTCATTCAAAGATTTAAGAGGATTGTCGCAGACGTTTTAATGGCCATTCTGAATTTTTATATCAGCTAGGGAGGGGTGGAGTAGCTCAAGTCAGGTAGTGATTTTGTGGTGTGCATTCAGGATAGTTTTCTGAAGCAATATACCAGAACCAACCAAGGGTGACCATACTAGATTTAGTCATGAGCCAGACTCTGTAACACTGGGGGAACGCATTTATCTAACAATAGTCATTTGATCAAGCTCAAATATTGAGTTTGAAAAGACAAAACATAACATAAATGACTCGTCATAAGTAACTAACCCAGTGAAGTTGTCTTTGCTTGATGAGTGTCAGACTCTGATCTTTGCCTTTGGGAGGACTGCTGCATTCAAGGTTGTGTTCTTCCATGATTTACCCAGGATGTGTCACAAACAGCCAAGATGAAAATTGGCGAGCTGCTTTTCTCACCTGTAAATCATCTGTGTTTCACAGCTATACCACAACGTACTGAGAACATAGGCCTCAAGCCAGCATCTTGTCCCAAGAATCATCTTGTTTCTTGCACATCTTGTGAACCAGCTAAAGATGGGAGCTGCTTTCCCTGTGCGTGTATCGAGTTTTGCATCAAGAAACAGATTGTCTATCACCATGCACCCAAAGTAGCACAATTTGCTAACCACTTCTCGTCGGGTGTTATTTAGTGTGATCAAAAATGTAACACTTTGTCCCATAACCATGGCTTTCTTGATGCTTGTAGTCAGGGAGAAAAGGGTGCAGGCATGGGAAAGACAATCCCATGAGGTGCATCACTCACTCCCCAGTATTGCTGAGAAACCCTTCACTAAGGTTATGCTTAAAAGACCTCCATCTACTTGTAGACCAAATGTATCCTGAAGCACAGATTTACAATGGATAAGATCTTCGCCATATGTCAGCTACGAGAGAAGTACAGTGAGCAGGGTGCACCTCTTTACACAATTGGCCTCGTTCTGTGCTGTGAAACACTATGACTCTAACAGGGCAGGACTCTGCAAGATTTTGGGGAAAATTGGCTGTTCACCAAACCTCGGTGCCAGCCATTCTTCATGACCGCATACATTGTTTTGTACGGTTAAATGGCTCAACTTCGGACAAGGTGAGTGAAGAATGGAGTGAAGTAGGGCTGTATCCTAACCTCTGCTCTATTTGATATCCTCATGCCACTGGCCGTTAACTCCCCCGCAGATCAGGAATGCGTTTACCTGCACACTCGGTCAGAGGGCAGGCTCTACAACCTTTCGAGACAAAGTGAAGACAAGATCAAAGAATTCTTCTATTCTGTTGATGTTCTCTCACGTGGAAACTCAGCTACAAAGATTCAGTTACTAACACAAATACAGAAAATGTTTGAAAATCTCAGCCGGTCTTACAGCATCTGTGGAGAGAGAGAGAAGAGAGCTAACATTTTGAATCTGGGTGACTGTCATAACTGACGAAGAGTCATCCGTACTCGAAACGTTAGCTCTCTTCTCTCTCCACAGATACTGTTAGACCTGAGATTTTCCAGCATTTTCTGTATTTGCTTCAGATTCTTGCATCTGCAGTGATTTGGGGGGGGGGGAAGTAAAACAGTCCCCGATGACACAAGTTGTAAAACTAAAGGAAAACCATATAAAGTGCAAAGCGATCCAAATTATCCAGAGGTATAAAAACAGCCAATGAAGAAATAAGGAAATGATTTGCATTTCTGTATCCCTTTGATAATCACCGGATGTCTTTCAAGCACCTTGAAGCCAATCAAGTACTTAGATAATGTCGTCACCGATGCCGTGGGGAAGTCACTTTCTGCACAGCAAGCACCCACAAATAGCAACATGATAACTAGATCGTCTCTTCTAGTGATGTTGATTGAGGTGTAACTATTGGTCAGGACACTCCCCTGCATTTTGAAATAATGCCATGGGATCTTTTACGCCCATCTAAGATGGCAGATGGAGCCTCTGTTTAATATTTCACCTAGAAGACGGCACCTCTGAAGCTGCACTGGAGTGTTGGCCTTTATTTATGTGCGCAAGTTCTGGAGTTTGATTTGAATGAAGAGCTTTGTGACTCGGGTGAGAGAGCTACCAACCGAGCCGTGGCAAACAGTCCCTGGATCACTTCTTTCTGGAAGCTGCCATGTAGTTTTAGGATTTAATCAAATAAGAAATGCTCAACTGTTGGTTCCTGATAAAGTGGAATGTTGTGATGGATAAGATTCCACGAAGAAAGGGTTCCACTATACTGCTTTAAGAATAAACAAAACTTCTCTCTCTGGAGACAATTGCTGATTTCTGTGGACGCCAGGCTCAGCAGTGCCAGTCTGCAGTACTTAGCACTGAGCTGCCTTCAGTCATGTTAACAATTGCCAGCACAGCTCCAATTGTCTGCAAACATTCTTCATTCATCAATTGAATATTACTGCTGACAAAAACAAGGCAAGTTCAGAGTCGACCCTTGTACTGAGTGCATAGTTGATTTGTTTTTTCTGCTACAGATACGTTCAAGGTACCAATCTACATATGATATGTTGTAAACAAGGCTCTTAATTGTTTGGATAATGTCTGATTCCTTCTAGACTTGATAATTTAAGCGGTTTTCTCAATCTGTCAATGTCCCTTTGAAACATTTTGCTCCCAACTGTTATTGTTGTGCCCACCTGACTGAGTGCCATCAATGAACATAGTTCTCTATTCCTTCATCTGAGTGAGTGATGAAGATGGTGACCAGTTGAGGCTCCACTAGAGATCTGTGGGCACACCACTTGTTGCAACCTGCCAATTGAAGTAAAATCCCATTATCCCTACTTTGTCATCGACCGCACCATCCAATTCCCACCCATGTGGAAAGTTTTCTTTTATTCCCGTTTATCTAGCAAACGCTGAGAAAAATGAAAGGAAAGTCAAAGGAATGACAAGTGTGTGTGCCTGAAGTAAAGCGACATGGGTGGTAGAGAGAGTAAGCCAGAGTTAACTGGAAAAATGACTTTTAAATCAAACCTGTTTGCCAGTCTTGCCCCTGCATCAGAATGAGGATGAGCTAGATTGCTGATTACTATGAAAGAAGAGTAGGACATCCTGAGACACCGTATGCATGATGTAGTAACAATGTGAACTTTGCTACCTGTGTGCAATTTGTGAACCCAAATCGGAGTGCAATATTCTACCCTGAGCTTCAAAATGCAAGAACTGAAGAGTGTAAAGTGTAGGCCTTTGCTCCCCAGGGAGAACTGGAAAATTCAGCAACGAGGTTATTTCTGATTGTGCCTGTCTCAGTAGTTTTCCGCAGATTGTTTGTTTCGGGTAGTTGTTGAAGTGCGTACCCAAAATATACTAAACCGCATCATGTCCCAGGTTGACCACTTGAGGCAGAGTTGGTAGAATCATAGAATGGCCCGCTTCTGTACTGGAACCATTTGGCCCATCATGCCCATACTGGCTCTCAGTAAGGGTAATTCACTTAGTACCACTGCCCCTGCCTTTTCCGCATAGCTCTGCAAATCTTTCCTTCAGATAATGATCTAATTCTCTTAATCTACAGTTGAATTTGGCTCCACTGTCTTTTCCAGCAGTTTATTTCAGATCTTAAATACCATCCGATGTGTAAAAATCCTCATTATGTTTCAATTACCTCAAATCAGTGTTCTCTGTTCTCGATCCTTCCATCAGCGGAAACAGTTTCTCCCTATCTACACTGCCAAGACTCTCCTCCTCTGACCCCCCTCTATCAAATTTCCCCTCAACCTTATTTTCTGCAAGAAAAACAGCCCCAGCTTCTTCACGTTATCTATGGAGCTGAAGTTCATCCCCAGAACCACTCTCCACGAATCTTTCCTGCACCCGCTGTAATGCCATCACATTTTTCCTGAAGTGTGATGCCCAGAACTAGACACAACTCCAGTTGAGATAAAAACCAGTGTTTTACGCAGCATCATCATTAGGACTTTGAGATAAGACCGAGCCATTCAGCTTTGGCAGAAGAGTCAGACAGGAATGTCCATTTTCACCACTACCATTGGATATAATAAAAGAAAAGTTTGTGACAAGCCAGCTGTGCTCCCCCAGAACATAACCGGTATTGATAGTCGCAACAAACATCTGGAACATTAAATATGGTGATGGTACTGACTTAATGGTGAAAGTCCGCAATGGCTGAAGAGATGAGAAAGTAAAGTCTGAAGTTATAGCTGGGATGACAATTCATGATGAGAACACTGACAGATTCAGTTTACAACCATTCTGAACATAGATCAACTTTAATTTCTAGCATCAAAAGTGGCTGCAAATTTATTAATTTCACAGTACTGAAATCTAGACAAAGCTAGCAGTTGGCTGCAGTACAACTTGTTAGCTGAATGAGATATGGAGGGTACCCAACATCCGCCTGCACTTGACAAAGCCACTTACAAAAATCCTTGATTATGGAGCTGTACGTGTGTGAAAGCTGACCTTCAATACGGCTGCTGGGAAGAGGATTACAGCTTTTAGAATCTGACTTTGGTGGACAGTCCTTCGAATTGACTGGACAGTGAAGAACCAATTAATGGTTCCATAGGAGCATTGGCATCTGATGGGCTTTTTCGATGAAGTGGAGAAATGGAAACTGAGAGAGTATGATGATTGGAAAAGGCAGGGTGAGAATCTGCTGCAGGCAACAATAGAAGGTGAAACATTGGGGAAGAACAGGCCAGGTCAGAGAGAGACTGGATAGGTGGGCAGGACAGAAACTGGACTATGGGAAGAATGACAGTGGCATTGAATTGCAGTGAGCAGCGAGAGATGCCTGCAGCCCCTCGTGGACGATGGCTAATTATGGATGGTTCACAAGGAACATGAGAATTTTGCAAGTAGAAGGCAGATAACATAATCAAAGAGAAAATGCTGGAAAATGTCAGCAGGTCTGGCAGCATCTATAGGGAGAGAAAAAAGCTAACGTTTCGAGTCCAGGTGACCCTTTATCAAATAACATAATCATTGGCCCTTGATTGAAGACACCATTTTGGGCAACACTGCATCATGAGCTTTATATTGTTAGTGAGTGTGATTACCAGGGTCGAAAATTAGTAGCAACGGTGCAGTTATTTGTATCTATTAATAGCCACAATTTGGTTACAGACCAGTCAGACATGTGCAGTGGTGCTAGAACCAATCCCCGTGGGAGTCCATTTATTCAGCTGGTGTGGTCAGGCATGTCTGCTCCAAAATGCCAGCCCAGATCAGCAATTCAACTCAGCAGATGGCCCAACACGGCAGTGTTCTGTTTCCATTAGAAGACTATATTGCTAATTTGCACTGCAGTATATTGTGGTAAAGCTATTTTTGTGTGCAAAGTGTTTTCCCCCAATTTATACTTTATTTATCTTCTGAATCCATTTGGCAATTATTCATTTTTTCCCCCATTTGTTTCCCTTTGTATTTGTATTTTGTGCATATTCTGTTTTTCCGTGTGGCAATGGTTAGTTGGTTAGTTTCTTTCAATCCATCTTGTGCAATCTGCCACTCAGTTACCTATTTTTGTCATGGGCCTTACAGGTGCTGAATTCCAGATTGTATCATTGAATCTCAATGACATGCTTTCAAACATATTGAAATTACATTGGATTAAAATGTTCCTTTAATTTACTGTATACCAAAACAATTCCTTCAGTGACGAGTAGAAAATGTATTTGCCACTGATGGATGCAAGAGTAAGACATATTAGTTCTTTCCCTGGCCACCACAAATTCTGGCTCAGTCAGGCCAGAGAAATGGAATGATTTGTCAATTTAGAAATGTGATGCGTGAGGTTTTTTTTTTGTGAATCCATTTTTAATACACCCAATATACTTTAGGATTCAAACTCAATCTTTTGAAAATCTCAATTTACGCACAGTGGTTAGCACCGTTGCTTCACAGCTCCAGGGTCCCAGGTTTGATTCCCGGCTTGGGTCACTGACTGTGCGGAGTCTGCATGTTCTCCCCGTGTCTGTGCGGGTTTCCTCCGGGCGCTTCGGTTTCCTGCCACAAGTCCCCAAAGATGTTTGTTAGGTGAATTGGACACTCTGAATTCTCCCTCAGTGTACCTGAACAGACACCGTAGTGTGGCAATTAGGGGATTTTCATAGTAACTTCATTGCACTGGGGCTAAACAGCTGACTTGCAATGCAGAACAAGGCCAGCAGTGCGGGTTCAATTCCCGTACCGGCCTCTCCGAACAGGCGCCAGAATGTGGTGACTGGAGGCTTTTCACAGTAACTTAATTGAAGCCTATTTGTGACAATAAGCGATTATTATTTTTATTAATGTATGCCTGCTTGTGACACGACTAAAGATTATTATTACTACTACTACTTAGGGCAGCGCAGTGGGTAGCACTGCTGCCTCATAGTGTTGAAGACCCGGGTTCAATCCCGGCCCTGGGTCACTGTCCGTGTGGAATTTGCACATTCTCCCCATGCCTGTGTGGGTCTCACCCTCACAACCCAAAGATGTGCCTGGTAGGTGGATTGCCCACGTTAAATTGCCCTTTAATTGGAAAAAAAATGAGTTGGGCACTTCAAAGAAAATCGCAACTTATTTAAGACAAATACATGATGAATATATTCTGCTTTGAAGCGAAGCTTGAGTTGCAATTGTGCCATTTATGTTTCATTTCAAAAAATGTAGAAGGTACTGGGACAGAATAAATGGTGTACCTTGTGATCACTTCTATAAAGCTGCTCCAAAGCTAGCCAGCTTACAGAGATTCAATAGGAAACTTCCAGTTGGAATTTTTTGTCGAGAGGAAGTGATATTTGTGGTGAAGACACGTGGAGAATGTTAAGCAAACATAACTTTGGCAAACAACTTCATTCCTTGCTGATTTTTCCATTGCTGAATGCATAGAATTCTATTTAAAGAAATATGCATTTGTCAAACCAGCAAATCCAGTTCTACTCCTGGAAGTAGGAACTCAGGAATTTTAAGCTGGAAGTACCATTGTTTAAATTTAGCAGCAGTTTGTGCAGTGCTGGCTCTCGACACTGGTTTTGTATCAGCATTTGGCTATTTTGTTTTCCCTGAATATTGCAGGAATGTGGGGATAACATGATCTCTTGGTGTCAGAATGAATATTCAGTTTAATTCAAGTTGAAATGTTTTCATCCAGTGTGTCAGGTGTCTGAAACATGCTGTCTACTGTCAGGAAGGATGGTAACGGCACCGCATTTGAAACTATTTAGATAGGTGCTTCGAAGTGTCGTAACCAAAACAACAGTGGACCAAGAACTGGGAAGTGGGATTTAGCTGGTTAGCTTTTTGGGGGGCATGGACATGATGGGCCCAAACGTTCCCTTTCTGTGCCATGAATTTCTACGATTTTATAGTATTACAGTTGCATGAGAGATAGCTTTTTGGGGGGCATGGACATGATGGGCCCAAACGTTCCCTTTCTGTGCCATGAATTTCTACGATTCTATAGTATTACAGTTGCATGAGAGAAGAAAGTATTTTATACGTTCGATGGTGTCACTGGGAAGGCTTTTGAGGAAGTGGTGATGAGCCGCTGCAGTCAGTGTGCTGTTGGTAATATAGGAATGTTACAGAGGGAATTCCAGGATTTTTTTCTCAAGACTGAAGGAACAACAGCATATTCCAAGTCAGGAAGGCGATTGGAACCTGGTTGAACAGGTTTCGATGGGCCTGGGAGATGTGAATGTTGGGGGGAAAGAATTGATACTGGGAGAGGTGTTTGCAAAAGCAAGTGGATAGGAGAATTCTGGGAGGGAGGGGTTCGAAGGTGATTAAAGGATGAGGCGGGTCAAGCTAGGGGGCAGGGCCCAGAGTTCTGTTGATGGCGGATAGGAGGGGTGGGGTCAGAAGAGTGACATGGAACGTGAGGGGGTTAGGGGGACTGGTGAAGACATCAAGAGTTTTCACACATTTGAAGAGTTTAGAAGCTGATGTGATGTTGCAGGAGACCCATTTGAGGGTGAAGGATCAGGTGAGGCTGAGGAAGGGTTATGTGAGTAAGGTGTTGCACTCGGGGTTTGACAGGGCTTGGGCGGGGGGGGTAGCAATACTGGTGGATAGGAGGATGAGGTTTCAGATGGAGTAGGTGGTGGCTGATCAGGGGGGCAGGAACGTGATAGTGATGGGTGCACTAGAGGAGGGGAGTTGGTGGTACTGGCGAGTGTATATGACCCCCAACTGGGATGATGTGAAGAGGGTGCTGGGTGCCATCCTGAATTTGGATACCCGTGAGGTGGGGTGGGGGGGGGGGGGGGGCCTGGCATGTTATGGGGTGGTGGTGGTGGGGGGGCCTGGCATGTTATGGGGGGGCCTGGAATGTTATACTGGAGCCGAAAGGTTTGATTTTCTTTTGTGGTGGAAAGGCGCTGTTGGCTGGAGTTAAGAGGTCGGAGTACTCAGCAATTGTGATTTCGGATTGCACTCCGCATTGGATAGGTGTGGTTTTGTAGAAGGGAGCAGCCCAGAGACCAAGGTGGAGAATGGGCGTGGGGTTGTTAGTGACCGAAGCTTCTGTGACAAGATTGGGAAGATGATCGAGGAGTATGTGGGGTTTGTATCCTGAAAACGCCCCAAATCGCTTGAGCAACCCCATTATATCCCCCACCATGGGAACCAGGTTGGAAATAAACAATAAACGGTCATCGGCATATAGGGTCACCCTATGCCCCCCCCCATTTTCGGATCAACACTGTTTACATCCCCACCAAAAATTAACTGCTGGTAAACCAGGCTCAGGATAGCCGCCAACATCCTCTTCATAAACTGGACATCATCAACATCACCAACCTCTCCTCCAAAGCGCCTGTTACTATCACATAGCTGCCCCCCTGATCTGTCACCACCTTCTCCATTTGAAACCTAACTCTAGGGGCAGCACGGTGGCGCAGTGGGTTAGCACTGCTGCCTCACGGCGCCGAGGTCCCAGGTTCGATCCCGGCTCTGGGTCGCTGTCCGTGTGGAGTTTGCACATTCTCCCCGTGTTTGCGTGGGTTTCACCCTCAACCCAAAAGATGTGCAAGGTAGGTGGATTGAACACGCTAAATTGCCCCTTAATTGGAAAAAGTTTAATTGGGTACACTAAATTTATAAAAAATAAAAAGGAACCTAACTGTTAGCCACAAATCCCCCAGCCCTGCTATCAAAGCCAGAGTGAAACACCTGGCTGACCCAACCCTTCCGCAGCGGTCCCTGGTCTTTCACCCTTGCATGGAGAAGCACCACATTGGCTCTCACGTTCTTCAATGGTGAAAAGACTCTGACCCACTTCAGCGGTCCACCCGGGGGGGGTCTCACATCACCTCTCCCCTCATGTCTGCCATGGCCACACCGTGGAGCACACTTGCCCCCCGCCCTGCTCCACGAATGGGACCAAACCCTGCCCCGAGTCATCGTCAACCAAATATCCCATCCCAGAAACACCCCCTCCCAAACCAGTTCCCCTTGATTCAGCTGCTAGCTGCTCTCCGCATGTTCCCCATCTCTCTCTCTCTCTCTCTCTCTCTCTCTCTCTCTCCTCTCTCTCTCTCTCTCTCTCTCTCTCTCTCTCTCTCTCTCTCTCTCTCTCTCTTCCCCCCCCCCCAAAACCTCGCATCCTTTAATTAACAACTCAAGTTTGCTGGCGAGGTGGCCCCCACCAGAGCCCCCTCCCCCCCATATACCTAACACAAAAAGACTGCTCATGCGAAGTGTGCTCTACTAGCCCTGGAGCTGACGATCACAGACCCAAATCCAATGTACCTCATAGCTAGTGATTTGCACTACTTTTATGAAATGCGATTCCTTGAAACTGGGGATTGTACACTGATCTATTACGTAGCTATTGGGCACTTCAGCATTTTCAATATTTGGTGCTTCATTGCATGTGTCTGACAAGTTGAGTATGTGCCTTCCCAGTGTTGCAAATTTTGAAGAAAGCCAGAGCTGGAGAACTGATCACTAGGATTGAGACTCCGCTTATGCATTAGACGGAACAAAATGACAGATGCTTGTAGTAATTAGCTATTAAATTAGTGTGTAGGATCAGTTGATCTGCAGACATCTATCCATATAATAGATTTTGCAACTGTAAAATCCTTGTCAGGATCTGAAGTACTTGAGGATGCAAATCATGCTGGATGTGTATCAGAAGTTCACCATCGCCCAAACGTCTGGCCTCCACTGCCTAGGAGGACGCGAGCACCATCATCTGCAAGTTCCCCTTCAAGTCACGCATCTTCCGACTTGGACATTTGACCATTGCTGGGTCAAAATACTGATATTCCCTGCCTAAACGCACTCTTGGAGTAACTTTGCCACACTGACTGTGGCAGTTCAAGAGGGACAACTCATCGCCACCCTCCCAAGGGCAACTAGCGATGGGCAAAAACTGCAAGCCTTTCCAGCAATGTCCATTAATGTTTCCAGAAACTATTAATGGGGCACTCTTGCTACAATACTTGAATTACTAATCCCCACATAAATGTTCATTAAGTGATAATAGGAGCAAGAGCTATCCATTGAGCCTGCTCCATCATAGTTTGATCTGATCATAACCCTAATTCAACTGTCCTCCCTGCCTGCCCCCATAAGCCTCGGCACCCATGTCGATCAAAAAATGGGCCCAACACAGCCATGAATATATTCTAAAACCCAGCCTCCACTTCTTTTTGTGAAAGAGAATTCAGAAGATTACCGATCCTCAGAAAAAAAATCCTTCTCATCTTTGCCTTAAATAGGAGGCCTGTTATTTTTAAACTGTGCCCTCAGTTCCAGATTTTGCACAAGTGGAAACAGCGTATACCCTGCCCCCAGTCCCTCATAGAAACAAAGGAATTGGGAGAAGGAATAGTCCATTTGGCCTTTCAGAATGCTCTGCCATTCAATAAGACCGTGTCTGATTGCGGTTGCAACTCCACTTCCCCGTCTGTTACCCCCCCCCCCCCCGCCTCATTGCCCTTGACTCTCATCTGTCAAAATCTATTTAACTCTGCTTTAAATTACTTCTTTTAGAAGTCTCATAACACCAGGTTAAAGTCCAACAGGTTTATTTGAAATCACAAACTTTCGGAGCGCTGCTCCTTCATCAGGTGAAGTGGAGGCAGGTTCACAAACACAGCATATGTAGGAGAGACACAATGTGCGTCTCCTGCGTGTTTGTGAACCTAATCACTTGCTGAATCTGTATAATAATCTTTAGTGATTCATGTACCGTGGCATCCAGATCCCTCGATAACACAAAGTTCTGCCCTCCCCCTCTCCATTTAAACAGTAGGCTGCTTTTCTATTCCATCTACCGAATTGGGCAAATTCTCCTCTACTTTCCCTGCCAACCTTCTGCCCACGCGCTTAATCTATCTGTTTTCATTTGCACATCCTTTGCCTCCTCTTGACTTACTTTCCTACCCAAAATAAAAGCAAAATACCGCGGATGCTGGAAATCGGACATAAAAATAGAAAATGTTGGGAAAACTCGGGTCTGGCAACATGAGGAGAGAGTAACAGAGTTAACATTTCAAGATCGTATGACTCTTCAGAGCTCGTGTTCTGCATGCTGTGTGCATTCAGATAAAGAAGCTTTAATTCTGCCTTTTTACCATTTTTCCATACTCTGACCCATTGGGATGTGGGCGTCACTGGCAAGGCCAGCATTTGTTGCCCATCCCTAATTCTGCTTGAGAAAGTGGTGGCGAGCTGCTGCCTTGCTGGTACATATTTGTAAGCTCTGCCCCTTCAGGTGTCGCACCCTGATTTTCAATACCCATATTGCTACCCTGCAGCATTGTCTTGTCTTTCCTCTTCAATCTTCCAAATCTCCCCTCATGTGATTTGCCCCCTTGGTACTTTGTTTAAAGCCCCCTCTAGAACCTTGTGTGCAAGTAACATTCGTGCCAAACAATTGCCAGGCAATGATCATCTTCAAAAAGAGAGAATCTAACCATCTCCCCATGACATTCCAATGGCATTACCGTCACTGAACCTCCCACAATCAACATCCTGGGGATTACCGTTGTCCAGAAACTGAACTGGACTCGCTACAAAAATACTGTGGCGACAAGAACGGGTCAGAGGCTGGAAATCCTGTGGTGTGTATCTCACCACCTGATGAACCCCAAGGCCTGTCCATCGTCTCCAAGGCACAAGTCAGGAGTGTAATCGAATAATCTCCACTTGTCTGGATGAGTGCAGCTCCAACAGCACGCAAAGCTTGGACACAGCCTCCTGACAAACGCCACACCCACCACCTTTACAATGCACTCCCTCCATAGAATCCCCACAGTGCAGAAGAAGGCCATTTGGCCCCTCGGCAGGAGCCCCCCCCCCCCCCCCCCCCCCGGCAAACTCGGAATCCCTGTAACCCCACCTAACCTGCACATCTTTGGACGGTGGGAGGAAACTGGAGCACTCGGAGGAAACCCACGCAGACGCGTGGAAAAAGTGCATACTCCACACAGACAGTCACCCAAGGCTGGAATTGGACCCTGGAGCTGTAAGGCAGCAGTGCTAACCACTGTGCTGTCCTCCACCAACACAGTAGCAGCAGTGTGTACCATCTACAAGATGCGTTGCAGTGACTCACCAAGGCTCCTTTGACAGGGCCTTCCAAACTTGTGACTTCAGTCACCTAGAAGACAAGGACAGCAGATACCTGGAAACATCACCACTTGCAAGTTCCCCTCCAATCTGCACACCATCCTGACTTGGAACTATGTCACTATACCACCACCTTCTCGAGGGCAATTGGGGATGGACAATGAGCTCCTAGCCAGTGATACCCACCTGCAGAAAGAATAAAGGAAAATGAACCTTGGTTCAGGTGAAACCCATCCCAATTGTGCAGCTTCCTGTTTTCCCAGTGCTAATGTCAGGGCCCATGTATCGAACCCCATTTCTCCCACACCATGTATTTCACTTGCTGATTCTATTAATTTTCAGCCATTTTCCTCATGGTCCAAGTAGCAATCCTTTGTAGTTTTGCTTTTGATTTTAACTCCTAGCAGCTCATACTCCTTCAGCAGACCCTCTATCTTGGTCCTCTTGTTATTGGTGCCCACATGGGCCACAGTCTTTTTTTCAAATTTAGAGTACCCAATTAATTTTTCCAATTAAGGGGCAATTTAGCGCGGCCAATCCACCTACCCTGCACATCTTTGGGTTGTGGGGGCGAAACCCACGCAGGTACGGGGAGAATGTGCAATCTCCACACGGCCAGTGACCCAGAGCTGGGATCAAAACTGGGACCTCGGTGCTGTGAGGCAGCAGTGCTAACCACTGCGCCACCGTGCCGCCCTTGGGCCACAAAAACGTGATGCTTCCCTGACCATTCCAAGTTCCTCTCCAGCCTCGATGTTTTCAATTCTGACACTTGTCATGGTATTTTTATCATCCCCCCCCCCCCCCCCCCCCCCCCAACCACCCCGCACCGCCTAATTATTCATGGTTAATGTGGGTGCCCACAGAAGAGTGCATCTTGAAACTGGTGGTAACTGGATATGGCTTCTGACAGAGCATGGTTAATGAATCAAATGGAGGGGTCCTGTCTTCCATCCTCTTTTTGAATTTTTATTACAGAAGTAGTGTGATTTTCAACTTGTAGAAATTTTGCTTTTTTGTGTCTGGGTGCGTGGATTTTTTTTTTCAATTTCACACCCTATTACTTTCACTGTTTTCTCACCTGAAAGATTAATGTCTGAATCTTCAACCTGTACTAGCAACTTTTAATGAGCTTCATAAGTGGTTGGACGTTTCTTCATAGCGAACATGTTTGAAGCTGACGGTACATTAACCAAATAATATTTTTCAGTTTCGGGAGCAGAACAACTTTACAATGCAACATCAAAGTAAGGATCTTGCAGCATATGCTTATTCTCAATCTAATTTGCTCCCAAAGAGCATTTAAATGTTTAACCTTTTCTAAATCTTATCTATCAACCCATTTGGGCTTGTCATTCCGGTAGAAACATTTCATTCCCAAATTCCTAAATCACTGCAAACTTGGAAAGAGTTTGCAATCTTAACTCTCTTTAAAGTGGAAGGGGAACTATCCTCCCCACTGCCTCCAGAGAGAGCCCATTGTGTCTCCATCGATCCAAAATTGACCTTCACGCTATTATTTTATTGACAGTAAATATTTTTGAGGTAATTAAGACTCTTCCCATATGTGCAAATAAAGTTGACAATCAGTCTCTGCATTTCCTGCTGTGTGAAGTTAGGCAGGAAAGTTTCCATAAGTTGGAGTACTGTTCAAAATGCTTGCAGGGCCGTACTTGTAAGAATGTTGTTGAGGTGCCATTTTATAACGATCAATACAGGAGTTTCAGCATACACTTCATAAATGACTTCACGCCAATCACCGGCTATTTGTACTGAATTCTGGGTACCTCATTCAGACAAGCAGGTCTGTGTTCACAAACTTATAATTACTGCTTAAATATATTGTATAAAGCGACCTCATCAATTGCTCGTGTTTTAAATTTTCTGGTGTGTGGGTTGACAATTGGTACCTTTGTGATTGACTAAAATTGAAAGTATGTTAATTTAAACCGTTTTACCCATTGTTTTTAATGTTTTATCCACACCGGTATGTCTCTCCTCTGCTGTAGTGTTTGCCTCCTGGAAATGCTGATCCTTGCTGCGGAACTGTTCTTTAAGCATGTTGCTTGCTGGTCCTTCTCCCAAGGACTACTTGTGAGTCTAGGTGGTGAATGTCAGCTCTTCCAGCAGGGAGACAAATCTGAATGTGATCATGCCCACACCTGGGCTATTGGCAGTACAGAGTGTTTTCCCTCTCCCTGACTCAATACCCAACTCTCAGCCAACACACTGGGAGTTCACCCTGGATATTGTAGTCTGCATGGTTGTTGCATACTGTGTGAACCACTGAAGGAGCACCAGTCCAGCCTCTCACCATCCTGATTTTCGCACATCTCTTTCATCATCACCTGGTTATATCCTGCAATTTTCTACCAAACAACATGGTGGAGCACAGACACCACCTTGGTTACAGCAGCTTGAGCCGATTGACGACCACCTGCTGAGCTTAGACTGAGGCAGTAAATGCAGTCCTAACAGAAATACCTTGTGTTTTCCGAAGTGTTTAGCCCTTTAAAACGTCAGTAAAGGGGCAGAACGGTGCCGCAGTGCTTAGCACTGCTGCCTCACGGCGCCGAGGTCCCGGGTTCGATCCCGGCTCTGGGTCACTGTCCATGTGGAGTTTTCATATTCTCCCCGCGTTTGCGTGGGTTTCGCCCCCACAACCCAAAGATGTGCCGGGTAGGTGGATTGGCCACAAAATTGCCCCTTAATTTAAAAAAAATGTGAATTGGGTACTCTAAATTGTAAAAAATCAATAAAACGTCAGTAAGGCTGGAATAGATTTGCAATCTGTGGGGTGCGATTCCATGTTATCAATAGAATTGGCTCAAAGGCAGGGCGGCGCACTGCTGCCTCACGGAGCCGAGGACCCGGGTTCGATCCCGGCCCCGGGTCACTATCCGTGTGGCGTTTGCACATTCTCCCCGTGTCTGCGTGGGTCTCACCCCCCCACCCCACAACCCAAAGATATGCCTGGGAGGTGAATTAGCCACGCTAAATTGCCCCTTAATTGGGAAAAAAAGGAATTTGGTGCTCTAAATTTATTAAAAAGAAGAATTAGCTCCGAGGTTATTGCGAATTCCATATCCTGGAACTGTTTGCAGTCAGCTAATAACAAAATTAACATTGTACTTTAGCTGCAAGTTAACAAGGAGCATTCACCCCATTTAACCTTTATTTGAAGCTGGTTTTTACAGCTTTATTTGGGATGTTGTGTACTGATTTACAGTACCACAGTGATTGGATTTTCTTTCACCCCGAACAACAAAATGTAAATGTTTGATTTTAATATAGGACTGTTTAGCAAACAGTAAATATGTGCTTAGCCCTGCGTGTTGTACCGCAAAGCCTTTTAATGGTTCGGTCAGCATGCGTAACGCATCAAACTATTGGAATCAATCCTGTGAAATAACCATTGCAGTGAGTTACAAAGCGTAGTTGAATTAGAGCATTGAGTTACTGGGCCACACAGAATGGTGTTATCTGTTTTCAGTGGGAGCATTAAATAATCACTCTCTCTTTGTAACGATTTGTAATGTATTTTTACGATTTGTCAAATTTGCCAGTGGAAGTTGTCTTATGTTATTGGTCTGTCCATGAGACTGAATTTGTCCCGTGTTTAAAATGCTTTGCTGAGACTTCCGGGTGCGGCGATGACCAGCTGAGTCGCACGTTTCGGCAGCTCCCTGTGAAACGGACTTTTGGGCTCTTGATAGGAGCCCCAACGGCAATTTTGATGGCTAAAAACACTGTGCGGTAAACCAGGAGGGAATCCCCCCTGGATACGGATGGAAAAAGGAGGAGAGAGTGGCCAGATTGCAGTGGATCCTTTAGAACAGCGGCAAGGAAGGCAAGCAAAAACCAAGATGGCGTCGGAAGGTGGCAGTTTAACATGGGGCCCTGAACAACAAGAGTTCTTGAAATGCTGTGTGGAAGAGATAAAAAAAGAAATGAAGAAAGAGCTGTTGGCCCCGATACTACAGGCGATCGAAGGGCTAAAGGAGGAACAAAAGACCCAGGAGCGGGAGCTTCGGGTCGTGAAGGCAAAGGCAGCCGAGAATGAGGACGATATACAGGGCCTGGTGGTGAAGACGGAGACGCAGGAGGCACATCAGAAACGATGTGTGGAAAGGTTGGAGGCACTGGAAAACAACGCAAGGAGGAACAACCTGAGGATTCTTGGTCTTCCTGAAGGTGTGGAGGGAGCGGACGTCGGGGCATATGTGAGCACGATGCTGCACTCGTTAATGGGAGTGGAGGCCCCGGCGGGTCCGTTGGAGGTGGAGGGAGCATACCGAGTGATGGCGCGAGGACCGAGAGCAGGAGAAATTCCCAGAGCCATAGTGGTGAGATTCCTCCGTTTTAAGGATAGAGAAATGGTCCTTAGATGGGCGAAGAAAACTCGGAGCAGTAAATGGGAGAACGTGGTGATCCGCGTTTATCAAGACTGGAGTGCGGAGGTGGCGAGAAGGAGGGCGAGCTTTAATCGGGCCAAGGCGGTGCTTCATAAAAAGAAGATAACATTTGGAATGCTGCAACCGGCAAGACTGTGGGTCACATATCGAGGGAGGCACCACTACTTTGAGACGGCGGATGAAGCGTGGACTTTTATTGTGGAAGAAAAACTGGAATGAGCGGGTTATTAAAAAGAACGTTCGAACAAAGTGGTGGGGCGAATGTGGGGGGCAAAGAGGGGTTTTATGTACTAATCCTGCGATGTGGTAACTTTTCTCTCTCCCACAGGTGGTGATGGGGGGAGGAGGGGAGGTGGAGGAGATGGGGCGTTGGCCATTGGGGGCGGGGCCAAGGGAGGCTTGGTTCCCGCGCTATGATAATCATGGCGGGAATGGAGAAGCAGGAAGGAGGGGGCGTCGCACGGTGCGAGCCGAGGTCACGGGGGGAAGCCGAGGTCAGCCAGAGTTTGCTGACTTCTGGGAGCAACATGGGGGGAGTAATTACGCTAGCGGGGGATCTAGCGGGGGTGGGTGGGAGGGGGGAATTACTGGGTTGCTGCTGCTGGGGAGAGGGGGGAACTGGTATGGGAGAGGATGGGCGGGGGGGCACCGCCTGGGGGAGATACAGCTGCGTGGGAACTGGGTGAGGAGCTGGAAAAAGGTGATGGGTAATCGACAAGGGGGGGGGGGGGGTAGGAAGCCCCCCAACTCGGCTGATCACGTGGAACGTGAGAGGGCTGAACGGGCCGATAAAGAGGGCATGGGTACTCGCACACCTTAAGAAACTTAAGGCAGATGTGGTTATGTTACAGGAAACGCACCTGAAACTGATGGACCAGGTTAGGCTACGCAAAGGATGGGTGGGGCAGGTGTTCCATTCGGGGCTAGATGCGAAAAACAGGGGGGTGGCTATATTAGTGGGGAAGCGGGTAATGTTCGAGGCAAAGACTATAGTGGCGGATAACGGGGGCAGATACGTGATGGTGAGTGGCAAACTGCAGGGGGAGACGGTGGTTTTGGTAAACGTATATGCCCCGAACTGGGATGATGCCAATTTTATGAGGCGGATGCTAGGACGCATTCCGGACCTAGAGATGGGAAAGCTGATAATGGGGGGAGATTTTAATACTGTGTTGGAACCAGGGCTGGATAGGTCGAAGTCCAGGACTGGAAAGAGGCCGGCAGCAGCCAAGGTGCTTAAAGATTTTATGGAGCAGATGGGAGGTGTAGACCCGTGGAGATTTAGCAGACCTAGGAGTAAGGAGTTCTCGTTTTTCTCCTATGTCCATAAAATCTACTCGCGAATAGACTTTTTTGTGCTGGGTAGGGCATTGATCCCGAAGGTGAGGGGAACGGAGTATACGGCTATAGCCATTTCGGATCACGCTCCACACTGGGTGGACTTGGAGATAGGGGAGGAAACAGGAGGGCGCCCACCCTGGAGAATGGACATGGGACTAATGGCAGATGAGGGGGTGTGTCTAAGGGTGAGGGGGTGCATTGAAATGTACTTGGAACTCAATGATAATGGGGAGGTCCAGGTGGGAGTGGTCTGGGAGGCGTTGAAGGCGGTGGTTAGAGGGGAGCTGATATCAATAAGGGCACATAAAGGGAAGCAGGAGAGTAAGGAACGGGAGCGGTTGCTGCAAGAACTTTTGAGGGTGGACAGACAATATGCGGAAGCACCAGAGGAGGGACTGTACAGGGAAAGGCAAAGGCTACAGGTAGAATTTGACTTGCTGACTACAGGCACTGCAGAGGCACAATGGAGGAAGGCACAGGGTGTACAGTACGAATATGGGGAGAAGGCGAGCAGGTTGCTGGCACACCAATTGAGGAAAAGGGGAGCAGCGAGGGAAATAGGGGGAGTGAGGGATGAGGAAGGAGAGATGGAGTGGGGAGCGGAGAGAGTGAATGGAGTGTTCAAGACATTTTCTAAAAAATTATATGAAGCTCAACCCCCGGATGGGAGGGAGAGAATGATGGGCTTCTTGGATCGGCTGGAATTTCCCAAGGTGGAAGAGCAGGAAAGGGTGGGACTGGGAGCACAGATCGAGGTAGAAGAAGTGGTGAAAGGAATTAGGAGCATGCAGGCGGGAAAGGCCCCGGGACCGGATGGATTCCCAGTCGAATTCTATAGAAAATATGTGGACTTGCTCGCCCCGGTACTGACGAGGACCTTTAATGAGGCAAAGGAAAGGGGACAACTGCCCCCGACTATGTCTGAAGCAACGATATCGCTTCTCTTAAAGAAGGAAAAGGACCCGCTACAATGCGGGTCCTATAGACCCATTTCCCTCCTAAATGTAGATGCCAAGGTCCTGGCCAAGGTAATGACAATGAGAATAGAGGAATGTGTCCCGGGGATGGTCCACTAGGACCAAACTGGGTTTGTGAAGGGGAGACAGCTGAACACGAATATACGGAGGTTGTTAGGGGTAATGATGATGGCCCCACCAGAGGGAGAAACGGAGATAGTAGTGGCGATGGATGCCGAGAAAGCATTTGACAGAGTGGAGTGGGATTATTTGTGGGAGGTGTTGAGGAGATTTGGTTTTGGAGAGGGGTATGTTAGATGGGTGCAGCTGTTGTATAGGGCCCCAGTGGCGAGCGTGGTCACGAATGGACGGGGATCTGCATATTTTCGGCTCCATAGAGGGACAAGGCAGGGATGCCCTCTGTCCCCATTATTGTTTGCACTGGCGATTGAGCCCCTGGCGATAGCGTTGAGGGGTTCCAAGAAGTGGAGGGGAGTACTTAGGGGAGGAGAAGAGCACCGGGTATCTTTGTATGCGGACGATTTGCTACTATACGTGGCGGACCCGGCGGAGGGGATGCCAGAAATAATGCGGATACTTGGGGAGTTTGGGGATTTTTCAGGGTATAAATTGAACATGGGGAAAAGTGAGTTGTTTGTGGTGCATCCAGGGGAGCAGAGTAGAGAAATAGAGGACCTACCGCTGAGCAAGGTAACAAGGGACTTTTGTTACCTGGGGATCCAGATAGCTAAGAATTGGGGCACATTGCACAGGTTAAATTTAACGCGGTTGGTGGAACAGATGGAGGAGGATTTCAAGAGATGGGATATGGTATCCCTGTCAATGGCAGGGGGGGTGCAGGCGGTTAAGATGGTGGTCCTCCCGAGATTCCTCTTTGTGTTTCAGTGCCTCCCGGTGGTGATCACGAAGGCTTTTTTTAAAAGGATTGAAAAGAGCATCATGGGTTTTGTGTGGGCCGGGAAGACCCCGAGAGTGAGGAAGGGATTCTTACAGCGTAGCAGGGATAGGGGGGGGCTGGCACTACCGAGCCTAAGTGAGTATTATTGGGCCGCTAATATTTCAATGGTGAGTAAGTGGATGGGAGAGGAGGAGGGAGCGGCGTGGAAGAGATTAGAGAGGGCGTCCTGTAGGGGGACTAGCCTACAAACTATGGTGACAGCCCCATTGCCGTTCTCACCGAGGAACTACACCACAAGCCCGGTGGTGGTGGCTACACTGAAGATTTGGGGACAGTGGAGACGGCATAGGGGAAAGACTGGAGCCTTGGGGGGGTCCCCGGTAATAAACAACCATAGATTTGCCCCGGGGGGAATGGATGGGGGATATGGAATGTGGCAAAGAGCAGGAATAACGCAACTGAAAGATCTGTTTGTGGATGGGAAGTTCGCGAGTCTGGGAGCGCTGACCGAGAAATATGGGTTGCCCCAAGGGAATGCATTCCGGTATATGCAACTGAGGGCTTTTGCAAGGCAACAGGTGAGGGAATTCCCGCAGCTCCTGACACAAGAGGTGCAGGACAGAGTGATCTCAAAGACATGGGTGGGGGATGGTAAGGTGTCAGATATATATAGGGAAATGAGGGACGAAGGGGAGACGATGGTAGATGAACTAAAAGGGAAATGGGAAGAAGAGCTGGGGGAGGAGATCGAGGAGGGGCTGTGGGCAGATGCCCTAAGCAGGGTAAACTCGTCGTCCTCGTGTGCCAGGCTAAGCCTGATTCAGTTTAAGGTATTACACAGGGCACATATGACTGGAGCACGGCTCAGTAAATTTTTTGGGGTGGAGGATAGGTGTGCGAGGTGCTCGAGAAGCCCAGCGAATCATACCCATATGTTTTGGTCATGCCCGGCACTACAGAGGTTTTGGATGGGGGTGACAAAGGTGCTTTCAAAAGTAGTAGGAGTCCGGGTCGAACCAAGCTGGGGGTTGGCTATATTTGGGGTTGCACAAGAGCCGGGAGTGCAGGAGGTGAGAGAGGCCGTTGTTTTGGCCTTTGCGTCCCTAGTAGCCCGGCGCAGGATATTGCTAATGTGGAAAGAAGCCAAGCCCCCGGGGGTGGAGACCTGGATAAATGACATGGCGGGGTTTATAAAGCTAGAGCGGATTAAGTTCGTCCTAAGGGGGTCGGCTCAAGGGTTCACCAGGCGGTGGCAACCGTTCGTCGAATACCTCGCAGAAAGATAGACGGAATGGGAAAAAGAAGGCAGCAGCAGCAGCCCAGGATTGGCGGGGGGGGGGGGGGGGGGGGGGGGGGGGGGGGGGGGAGGAGGAACCAGCAGGACTCTCAGGGTTGTTAATATATACTGTATAGTATGTATAGGTCGTTGCGACAGATAATTATATATTGGACTGTTAAATTATATTTTTGGAGAGTGTTCCTTGTGACAAGGCAGTTGCCAATTAGGGCTAATTTTCATTTTTGTTATTTATTATTTATTCATTTTTTGTTTATAAAATAGGTCATTGTTATTTGTGTTGTTATAATATTGTGTAAAGGATGCACAATGTACTGTGTTGGTTGACCAAAAATTTTCAATAAAATATTTAATAAAAAAAAAATGCTTTGCTGATTTCAAGTTTCCCATAGCCTTTTAGTAACGAGGTACATTACTCTCGTGACCTAGTTACATATCTGTGACATGACGAATCCTCAGCTCTCTTGGATGAATTTACCAAAAGTTTGATGAGCCATTTCCTGGTCTGTGGGCTGTCTTTATAAACTGGCTTGCTCAGATTTATTCTTGTGTAAATATCAGTACTTGGGTTTATCACTCAGCTTTTCACCCAATTTCATAGACACTGTTTCTATCAAACCTCTAATTCCTTTCATCATTAGGCAAATTTGGCACTTGAGCCGTGTTGCGACACCTTGTAAAGAATACGTGTATGTGATTTTTGAATAACTGTTTAGCGGGATGCCAGCTTGTAGCAAATGCACAGTTGCACATAATCACATCTGGAAACACTAAGCGTATACGAAGATAGCACTTTGTTTGCACTTCTCTGGTCTGCTGGTTCAGTGACATGAATGCTAACTATTTTTCCATTTAAGAACTGACTCTTGAATTTTATTTCCCACAGTCCGTCCCATTAACAATTCTGACCTGGATTGGGCTATTTTTTTCAGTCATTATTATTGACAACCCAAAAGTATCACAATGTTAACTCTCATACTCTTTGCAATACAAGTCTTCTGATGGCTTGAGAAGATGGTAATGTCAGTCTATGAACAGTGATAACGAATGGTGTGAGGAACAATGTAAGCTTGGAATGCCAAGAATTGGACTCTTGTTTTTTTAGGATTCTCAAGGGAATGATGTGAAAACCAGATGATGGGATATGGTCAGGGATTGTTATGTGAATGTCAGTTGTTTATAGGAACATTCCCTGGAATGTTTCCAGCTTCTGCTTTTTGTACTTTCCCATGTATGGTCATCCTGCCATATGTAGAATATTATAAATCCTTGATAAAAGCAAGAATATTTAATTCCATGCTCATATGGGGATTGGTTGAAAATAAGTCTTGCAAAAATTAAACATCATTCAAAATGTGCATTTAATGGCTGACATTTTATTGGAAAAGAGTCGGTAAAACTAGGGAACTGTACAGAAGTCCTTAATTCTGCATGTTCCCGACTTTGTCATTTGGATTTATTGGCATTGAGTGAACAATGCACCAAGGGGTAAATGCTTGCTATCCGAAAAATTGCTATTGATTTCTGGGGTGGCTGACAAACTGGTGTGTGGGGCGGGAGGGGGGGGGGGGGGGGGTGGTCAGATGGTGCGTTCCATTAACCAATTGAATGATGAGCAGTTTATTGTGGTGTGGGGGGTTAGAACATAGAACATACAGTGCATAAGGAGGCCATTCGGCCCACTGAGTCTGCACCGATCCACTTAAGCCCTCACTTCCACGCTATCCCCGTAACCCAACAACCCCTCCTAACCTTTTTTGGTCACTAAGGGCATTTATCATGGCCAATCCACCTAACCTGCACGCCTTTGGACTTTAGGATATGATTGGTTGTGTAGCAGTGTTTAAAATTACTGAAGGAGTTTTGTGTAGTCTCTTGTGTGATGCACAACTTGATTCGGATGCGATGTCCAAAGACTGTCAGGTGTGCAGCTGAGCGCAGGCATTGATTACCGTTTCATAGATTTGTCTAGGTTTTACAAGCTGGGATGCCGTGCTACATACCTTTCCATTTTACCACATACATTCAACCATTAACTAGTCGAATTGCAGCTCGCTTTGCGAAGCAGATTAATATTTCAATCAGTCAACAGGTTTAGATATTTCCTTCTTGGCAACATAATTTTGCCGAAATGAGATCAATTGTGAAATATTGGTACCTGGGCTTGTAAAATCAACAACTTGATTTTATCTAAATTAGGAGTCGGGAAGTCCGACATCATGCATCATATGCAGGTTAACACTCGCTGCTCCCAGTGGCGGCCATGGAGTAAACGGTCGCATATTCAGCAGCTCTCGCCGTTCGTGTTTTTTTAAATGGTGTTTAAGCCGGAGTTTTCAGAAAATCTCATGAATTGATCAAAGGGAGAGGAAAAGGAGGTGACCCTCAATTTATGGAATCCTGTCCAAATAAGAGTCGAAAAAGGAGAAACCAAAAGATGAGTGAAAGCAAGAATCAGAGGTCATCGAGCTCAGTGGTAACAAGACAAAGTGTGTCCACGCCAGCTCACTGGTCGATGGAGCAATGGGGCGAGTACCTGGATGAGAAGTTCGCCCGGCATCGCAAGGACTGCACAGAAGGTGTAACCCAGATGATAGCCTTGATTAAGGAGGTGGTTGACCGGGTGGAGGAGAAAATAACGACCCAGAGGCAGGAGATTCTAAAGATGCAGGAGCTGGCGACTGAACGAGAGGAGGAGTCCACTGCAATGGCTTTGGAAATTAGCATTCTACAAGACAGCCAGAAACGATTGCTAGATAAAGTGGAAGACTTGGAGAACCGGTCTCGCAGGCAAAATATCCAAATCGTCGGGCTGCCAGAGGGGAAGTAGGGATCAGATGTGGGGAAGATGTTGCAGGAGATGGTCAGGGCCGATGTGTTTGACAAGCCGCTGGAGGTGGGCCGGGCGCACAGTGTGCTCGTGCGTAAGCCCCAGGGGCGTGAGCCCCCGAGGGCCATGGTGGTGAGGTAACATCGACTCCTCGACAAGGAGCGTATCATGAAGTGGGCCAGGCAGACGAAACGGTGGGAAGAATCAGAGATCATGGTGTACCAAGACTGGGGACTAGAACTCGCAAAGAGAATTGGATTGGATTGGATTTGTTTATTGTCACGTGTACCGAGGTACAGTGAAAAGTATTTTTCTGCGAGCAGCTCAACAGATCATTAAATACATGGGAAGAAAAGGGAATAAAAGAAAATACATAATAGGGCAACACAAGGTATACAATGTAACTACATAAGCACTGGCATCGGATGAAGCATACAGGGTGTAGTGTTAATGAGGTCAGTCCATAAGAGGGTCATTTAGGAATCTGGTGACCGTGTGGAAGAAGCTGGGGCAGAAGGAGAGCAAGTTTCAACAAAGTTAAGGTGGCCTTGTTTGAGAAAGACATTAAATTCGGACTGTTATTCCCGGCGCGTCTTTGGGTGACCTATGAGAACCGGGAGCTGTACTTTAGTTCTCCGGGAGCGGTGGTTACTTTCATGAAAGACAATAAATCTGGCTTCAGGACACTTAAATTCTAACTGTGGTGGGCTGAGTTTGAGATGGAGTGGCGGGGAGGAGAGAAACATGGTTCTGTGTTCTGCTTTATCTTGTTTAAAATTTCAGTCTTTTCATTCTGTGAGTTAAGTTGCGATGTTTGGGAAGAAAAGGGTTTGGGTGTTTTATTCTTTTAATAAAAATGTTTTTCTCTTTTCTTTTCTCTCGTCTTGTGTAATTTGATTTTGATTTATTCTCTGTAACAAAGATGGTTGATTCTTGCAGGCATAATTTTGATTAAGCTGCTTGAAGCTTCTGTTGTGTTTGATTCTCTTTGAAGGGGATGTGACCTGATAAGAATCAGTTAAAGGGGGAGGGGTAGAACCTGGCAATCTGGTGTAACGACTTTTAAACTCAAACTGTGGTGGTCTGAGTTTGGGGGAAGGGACAGTCTTATTTAAAATTTTGGTCTTTTAATTCTGAGTTAAGTTGCGATGTTCAGGAAGACAAGGGCTTTGGTGTTTTAATTTCTTTTTTCTCTTTCCTCTCTTTTTGTGTAATTTGATTTTGGTTAATTGTTTTATGTACTGGATAGAGGGAAGAACTTTTAAGATGCGATGGGGGTGTTAGTTTCTCCAAGAAGGATGGTTGATTCTTGCACAGGCATTTAAACCAAGTGATTTCAACTCACTTTTTTAGGTGCATTACCACAGCTACATGGATCTGATAAGTCAGATGGGGGAGATAAATGCCACTAAGGTCACACACATTATATGAGACCGAATGCTTACATATTTTTTATTATTGCAATTAAACTGTGAGCAGCAAGTGTTTTTTTAAGAAAATATTTTATTGAAGCATTTGTAATTTTCACAATTTAACATATCAGCATTTCTAAAATATATCAAAATACCCCCTAAAATAACATCAAACAATAGATCACGTACCCCACTTCTCCCACCCTATCCCCAATTACCCGTATGCTAAATTCCCTGTCCTTATTTAACATTACCATGCCTCCTATTTTCCTCCCCCACCCTTTCCCCCCTTACTGCTGACGTTCAGTTTTTGTTAAAGAAATCGATGAACGGCCGCCAACTCCGGGTGAATCCCTGTATTGATCCTCTCAGAGCGATCTTGTTTTTTTTAATGACTAAGAAAGTATCATATCGCTGACCCACACTCCTGATTTCGGGGGCTCCGAGTCCCTCCATCTCAGCAAGATCTGTCTCCGGGCCACCAGGGAGGAGAAGGCCAGAATATCGGCCTCCCTCCCCCTTTGCCCCTGGACCTTCCGACACCCCAAATATTGCTAATTCTGGACTCTGAGTTACCCTACCTTCCAGGACTTCCAACATAACATCTGCAAATCCCTCCCAGAATTCCCTCTGTTCCGGACATGCCCAAAACACATGAACATGGTTGGCCGGGCTACCCCCACACCGCACACATGTGTCCTCTACCTCCTGGAAGAACCTACTCATCCGAGCCCTGTGGACTACCTTGAACTGAATCAAGCTAAGTCTAACACAGCCTTGAAAAGGGTAAATGCATCCTCGCCTTTCTCCCACAGTTCAGTTTCCAGCTCGCGTCCTAGCACCTCTTCATCTCTCTGATAGGGGCCCCTTCCCACTCTTAACAATTCCCTGTATATGTCCGAAACCATCCCACCTCCAACCTGTTTTTGACAGCACTTTATCCTGTAGTCCACTCGGGGAAGCGAGGAAAGCTTGGGACCTGTATCTATACAAAGTCCCGCACTTGAAGGTACCGAAACCCATTCCTACCCGGCCAATCAAACTCCTCTTCTAATGCCTCAAAGGTCGGGAAGCCCTCCTGGATAAATAGATCCCCAAATTTCTCAATCCCTATCCGCTGCCATATCTTAAAGCCCCCATCCAGCCCCCCCGGGACAAACCGGTGATTGTCACAGATCGGTGACCACACTGACTCCCCCTCCAGTCTCATGTGCTGCCTCCATTGCCCCCACACGCTCAGGGTTGCCACCACCACAGGACTTGTGGAGTACCGAGCCGGCGAGAACAGCAGGGACACCGTCAGTAAAGCCTCCAGACTCGTACCTTTGCAGGATGCTGCCTCATCCGCTCCCAGACCGACCCCTTTCCCAGTACCAATTCTTCACCATCGATATGTTGGCAGCCCAGTAATAGTTAATAAAACTCGGTAGAGCCAATCCCCCTTCCCCGCGGACCCGTTCCAGGAGTGTCCTCTTTACTCTCTGGGTTTTACCCGCCCATATAAACCTCGATACCGCCACACTCATACTTCTGAAAAAAGCCTTTGGGACAAAAATCGGGAGATGCTGAATAAAGAAAAGCAGTCTCAGAAGGACCGTCATCTTCACCGCCTGAACCCTCCCCGCCAGCGTCAGAGGGAGCATGTCCCATCTACAAAACTCCCTTCTCATTTGATCCACTGCTTTGCCCAAATTTAACTTGTGAAGCTGCCCCCAATCCTTGGCCACTTAAATCCCCAGATACCTAAAACTCTTCCCAACCACTTTAAAAGGTAGCTCCTTCAGCCTTCTTTCCTGCCCCCGTGCCTGAATCACGAACATCTTGCTTTTTCCCATATTTAACTTTTAGCCTGAAAATCGCCCAATTCTCCTATTACCTGCATGATTTTGGTCATCCCCCCACCAGGTAGGTCCATGATATAAAGCAACAAATCATATGCACAGAGAGAGACCCTGTGCTCCACCCCCCCTCTCTCACTATACCCCTCCAGGTATTCGCTGCTCTCAGAGCCATTGCTAAGGTTCCTATGGCCATGGCAAACAGTAATGGGGAGAGCGGGCATCCCTGCCTTGTTCCCCGACAAAGACTAAAGTATTGTGACCGAACTCGGTTAGTTCTTACATTTGCCACCAGGGCCTGGTACAGTTGCTGGACCCACTCCACAAATCCCTGCCCAAACCCAAGCCTGCCTAAAATATCCCACAGATATTTCCACTCCACTTGGTCAAAAGCCTTCTCCGCGTCCACGGCAACTACCACCTCAGCCTCGCGCCCCTCCACTGGCATCATAATTACATTAAGAAGCTGTCTAATGTTGGATATCAGGTGCCTGCCCTTTACAAATCCCGTCTGATCCTCCCCAATTATCTCCGGGACACAATCCTCTATTCGAGTGCCCAGGATCTTTGCCAATAATTTGGCATCTACATTGAAGAGGGAAATTGGCCTGTACGATCCACAGCTCTCCGGATCCTTGTCCCGCTTCAGGATGAGAGAAATTGCTGGCTGTGATGACGTTGGGGGAGTACTCCCAGCTCCTTGGACTCGTTGAAAGCCTGAACCAGGAGCGGCCCCAGTAACCCAGAGAACTTCTGATAAAATTCCACTGGGAACCCATCAGGTCCCGGGGCTTTACCCGATTGCATCGCCCCCAGTCCCTCTATCACCTCCCCAAGCTCAATTGGGCCCCCCAGGGCCTCCACCAGCACCTCATTTACTTTCGGGAACTCTAGCCTCCCCAGGAATTGATTCATGCCCTCCTCCCTAACCGGGGGTTCCGACTCGTATAGCTGGCTATAAAATTCCAGGAACACTTCATTCATCGCCCCCGGGTCCGTCACCATCTTCCCCCTCAAATCCTTTATTTTCCCAATTTCTCTCACTGCCTCCTGTTTCCTCAGCTGATGTGCCAGCATCCTGCTAGCTTTCTCCCCATGTTCATATATTGCCCCTTTTACCCACCTCAGCTGACCCTCTGCCTTTCTTGTGGAAAGGAGCCCAAACTCCAGTTGAAGTCTCTGATGCTCCTTCAGGAGCTCCTCATTTGGAGACTCCGAGTATCTCCTGTCCACCTGTAAGATTTCTCCTACCGCTCCGACCGCTCAGTTTTATCCCTGTGGACTCGAATCGAAATACATTCCCCGCACATTCAGTGCCTCCCAGACCACCCCAGCTGCAGTCTCTCCCGTGTCATTGACCTTTATGTACCCCCGAATGGCCTCTCTCACTCACTCACAGATCTCCTCATCCGCTAACAGCCCTGTATCTAGTCTCCACTGTGGGCGCTGGGACATTCCCGTGTCTGCCCGTAGGTCTATCCAGTGTTTGATATAAGTTGTTGCATATTTGTGAATGTTGATTGGTAGCTGGTAGATCTCCATGGTCCATTGCCATTGGATATTCCTGTGGTAGAATACTGCAGCGAATACCTTGGTATTTCATCTTGCTGATTACAAACTTCACCCCCAATATAATCAAAATCTAAATGCATGCGTTCTGTCTCCATGTCTGAGTTAACATGCATCATTTCTGAGGGTTTTTTTGAGGATTTAGCTAATATGATTGGTTGGCATTGAAAGGACAGAAGTACAATTTGACTTGCAGGATGTGAATCAGATGAAGCTTCACCATTTTGTTGGCCTGAACAGAATGGATTGAAATAGTGGCCAAACCATATCAGATGTTTCATTTCACAGGAATGGGTCTGTTTGTGTGGGAATGAAATGACCAGGATTACAATATTTGGCAAAACAGGAAATTAATCTTGTACTTTTTATTAATTTATGACAGCATTTGTCTCCGGTTGTTCACCAATTGTAGCTGGTCTCCTTAAATTGTACACCCCCATTTAGTTAACAGCAATATAATTTATCATATACCACATTAATAACTGCCGTTTGAATCTGGCCAGTGGTTCTGAAATAGATATGATTTGCCTTTTTAAAAAAACCTGCTTTGACATGTTAAAAAAAATTGGGCTTTTAAATTTGTAGCCAGTGCTTTTCTCGGCCCATGACTAATTCTGGAAGCGCCATTTTAAAGGTCTGTTCTTTATTCCCTGTGAAGGTACTTGCTGAATAAATCCTTCTATTAGTAGTCCTCTCTCAATGGCATTGCATTGGAAGGCCCAGAGAATGACCCATGCTCATGGTGTGTGACTTTGAAGATCATTGTAGTCCCACTCGTGGCTTCTTGGTGGGAAAAACAAGAGAAGGGAAAGACTGTCAAAGTAACCGTAAAACGTTGCTGCATATAGTGAATATCATTCCTGGTGGCCTGTGGAGGGAAAAGAGTTCTGATTATTCTAATGGCCATTTAACTGCGGTGGTGAAGATCTTAGCAGAGGTGAGCCGAGATCACCTCTCTCTATCTCCTGCCCCCCCCCCCCCCCCCCCCCCCCTCCCCCAGTTCCATATGATTTTTTGACTTGACTATTACCGACCATTGTAATCAAATGAGGAAAGGCAGATGGGTATTTTGTGTATCCATGGGGCCAATGTGATGCACGTGATCGCATTTGGATGAAGTGGGAGCAATACACCGACTTGTGGGATATGTTGGATGATGTAAGGAAACTTAAGAACAAAGAAAAGTACAGCACAGGAACAGGCCCTTCGGCCCTGCAAGCATGCGCCGACCATGCTGACCATAAGGTGAGAATAACTAGCAAAACATCTTGAGTTTAGTCCAGTTTAATTCCAAATTGTGTTTACTTGGGCCATTATTTGAATCAGCTGTCGTTTAAATTGAACAATGTAAGTAAAACAGCATGTGGAGTGATGTATTTGGAAAAATGGTATTTGATTTAAATAGTTAACTTTGGATTCATACAATCCAATACAGTCTAAATTCAATGTGACGAGGGTGTGATCACTACTGAGGAATTCCTGTAAATATTAATGTTGCCAGGGAGATGTTTATCTTTGCATTCAGTTAACACAACCCAGAGCAGGATGGGTGGTGTTCCTGAGAGTAATGCAAGAATTTTACTGAATGAAGCAGATTTTGCTTGAGCAATTTTGAGCAGGATCTTGCAGTCAACTGACTTAAAATGAAAGCAGCAACAAACCAAACAATATTCAAGTTTATGAATGAAATGGCTGCTTGCCTTGAGACTTGGTGCAGATCACTGACATTGCCTAAATCACAGAAACCATTGTGTACTTTGTATATATCTGAACTTTGACTGGACATGTCCAGGTACCTTATCCCCAAGGGAAGAAGTGCTGACTATGATCCCTCACTGCTATTTCCTGAACTCAATATCATCGATACAAGTCTTTGATCAATTCCATTCAATAAATAATTTGTGCACTAGACAGGAAAAGCTATGGGCTCTTGAAAATGTCCCGGCTGTAATGTAGAAGACTTGTGCTCCAGATATAGCTCATCTAGTATAGCTCAAACACTGGGATCTGCATAAAAGAGCAGGCGTTTGCCTACAAAAGGCAGGACAATTCCAATCTGCAGTAAATACTGGTACGGGGATATGGTAGTTAGCCACGCTCCACCATAGACCAGAGGCATATCTCACCATTAGAGAGACATAATCGATTGTGTATAACTTGAGGGGCATCAGTCCCAAAGCATGGGGTGAGGTAAGGTGGCAGGCCTTCATGGTGGTATGGGCATTGACCCCACACCGTTGGAGTTACCCTGCATCACACACTAGCCATGAGTGAATTAACGCTCCAAAACAATGAAGGAGTCATGAACCAGTGTTCCAAAGTGGCTGATTAATCCCAGAAACCTACTCCTCAGATTGGATTTTGGGGGAGATGGTGGCATAGTGACCATGTCATTGGATTAATAATCCAGAGGCCCAGGTAAATGTCCTGGAGATGTGGGTTCAAATCCGAACATAGCAGCTGTAGGAATTTGAATTCAATAAATATACTGAATGGAAAGCAAACCTCAGTAATGGTGACCAATATTGATTATTGGTTTAAAAAAAAAAAAACATCTGGTTTCACTAGTGTCCTTTTCGGGAAGTAAATCTGCCGCCCTTACCTGGTCTGGTCTACAAGACCCATAGCAATATGGTTGACTCTTCATTGCTCTCTGAAATGGCCCAGCAAACCACTTGGGCCATAGACAGTTGCGAATGAGCAACAAATTCTGTCTTTGTTAGTGACCCCCACATCCCATTAAAGAATAAACAAAACATTACCAAAAAATTGCAAGAGCTACTGGTTCCACATCTTGGTCTAAACATGGGCATGAGTTGAATTACTTTTTTTTTCTAAATTTAGAGTGCCCAATTCATTTTTTCCAATTAAGGGGCAATTTAGCGTGGCCAATCCACCTACCTTACACATCTTTGGGTTGTGGGGGTGAAACCCACACATACATGGGGAGAATGTGCGGACTCCGTGAGGCAGCAGGCTAACCACTGCGCCACCGTGCTGCCCTGTGAGTTGAATTCCTGACGAGGAGAGAATGACTGCCCTCAATCAAGCTTGAGGCAGCAAATTTGACTACGTGGCATCAAGGAGTCCTCGCACAATTGAAACCATTAGAATCAGGCAGATTCTCTGATTGGTTGGAAACATGTTTAGCAGAAAGGAAGATGATTGTGGTTGTTTAATGGGGTAGGTACACAAAAACACAAGAGATAGGAGTGAACCATATGGCCCGCCATTCAATGGCCGATCTGGGGCTTCAACTCTACTTTCTTGCCCATGCCCCATATTCCTTAATTCCTTGCGACACCAATACCTTTATAAGAACTAGGAGCAGGAGTCGGCCATCTGCCCCTTCGAGCCTGCTCCGCCATTCAATGAGATCATCGCTGACCTTTTGTGGACTCAGCTCCACTTTCCCACCCAAACACCATAACCCTCTATTCTTCAAAAAGCTACCTATCTTTATCTTGAAAATATTTAATGAACGAGCCTCAACTGCTTCACTGGGCAAGGAATTCCATAGATTCACAACTCTTTGGGTGAAGAAGGTTCCTCCTAAACTCAGTCCTAAATCTATTTTGAGGCTTTGGCCCCTAGTTCTGCTTTCACCCGCCAGTGGAAACAACCTCCCTGCATATATCCTATCTATTACCTTCATAATTTTATATGGTTCCATAAGATTCTTCTCTTCTCTCTCTCTCTCCCCCCCCCCCCCCCCCCCCCCCCCCCTCCCGGGTTGTGGGGATGAAATTCCAACAAGTACAGTCTTAGTCTACTCAACTTCTCTCGTAATCCAATCCCCTCAACTCTGGGATTAACCTAGTGAATCTCCTCTGCACACCCTCCAACGCCAGTACATCCTTTCTCAGGTAAGGAGACCTAAACTGCACACAATGCTCCAGGTGTGGCCTCACTAACAGTTGCAGCATAACCTCCCTAGTCTTAAACTCCATCCTCTGGCAAGAAGGACAAAACTCCATTCGCCGCCTTAATCACCTGTTGCACCTGTAAACCAGCTTTTTGCGACTCATGCACTAGCGCACCCAGGTCTCTGCACAGCAGCATGTTTTAATATTTTATATTTAAAGAATCCCTTTTGCTGTTATTCCTGCCAAAATTGATAACCTTGCATTTCTCAACATTGTATTCCATCTGCCACACCCTAGCCCATTCACTTAACCTATCCAAATCCCTCTGCAGACTTCCAGGATCCTCTGCACTTTTTGCTTTACCACTCATCTTCGTGTCGTCTGCAAACTTGGACACATATTCTTGGTCCCCAACTCCAAATCATCTATGTAAATTGTGAACAATTGTGGGCCCAACACTGATCCCTGAGGGACACCACTAGCTACTGATTGCCAACCAGAGAAACACCCATTGATCCTCATCTTTGTGTCTTCCACTGTGAAGACTGACCCAAAAAACCTGTTCAGTTCCTCAGCCATTTCCTCATCTCCCATTATCAAATCTCCCTTCTCATCCACTAAAGGACCAATATTTACCTTAGTCACTCATTTTTGTTTTATATATTTGTAGAAACTTTTACTATCTGTTTTTATATTCTGAGCAAGTTTACTCTCATAATCTATCTTACTCTTCTTTATAGCTTTTTTAGTAGCTTTCTGTTGCCCCCTAAAGATTTCCCAATCCTCTAGTCTCCCACTGTTCTTTGCCATTTTGTATGCTTTTTCCTTCAATTTGATACTCTCCCTTATTTGCTTAGTTATCGACGGTCGAGTTTCCCTCTTTCTAATGTCCTTTTTGTTGCTATAAACTTTTGCTGAGCACTGTGAAAAATCGCTTGGAAGGTTCTCCACTGTTCCTCAAATTTTTCACCATAACGTCTTTGCTCCCAGTCTACCTGAACCAGCTCTTCTCTCATCCCTTTGTAATCTCCTTTGTTTAAGCACAAAATGCTAGTGTTTGATTTTACCTTCTCACCCTCCATCTGTATTTTAAATTCCATCATATTGTGATCGCTCCTTCCGAGAGGATCCCTAACTATGAGATCATTAATCAATCCTGTCTCATTACACAGGACCAGATGTAGGGTCGCTTGTTCCCTCGTAGGTTCTATTCCACACTATTCTAGGAAACTATCGTGGATACGTTCATTATCATGGCCTTAAATGCGTTCAATGATAAATCAGCCACAACCCTTTGAAATAATTTCTCCTTGTCTCGGTATAAATGATCAACCCCTTTCCTGAGATTGTGCCCTTGCGTTTTAGATTCCCTGACCGGTGGAAACAATCTCTTACCCATTCAAGCCCCTTCAGAATCTTGTACATTTTCGATGGGCCGAATTGCCGCCTTCTGCACTGTAGGGATTCTATGATTTCAATGAGTTCACCCATCATTCTTATAAACTCCAGAGAAAATAGACCCAATTTGCTCAGTCTTTCTCTAAAGGATAGACCCATGTCCCAGGGACCAATTTAGTGAAGTTTTGGTGTACAACCTCCAATACAAGTATATTCTTAAATCTGAAGTCCAAATGTGGTGTCTCAAAAGCCCTGTACAACTGTAGCAAGACATCTTTATTATTGTACTCCAAACCCTTTGCAATAAAGGCCAACATGCCATTTACCTTCCTAATTTCTGCATGCTAACGGCTTTCATTTCTTATACAAACACACCCAAGTCTCTTTGAACATTAGTGCTTATAAGTTGCTCACCCCTCAAAATGTATTCAGCATTTTAAATATTTTGACCAAAGTGAATAACTTCATACATCCTTACATTATACTCCACCTGCCATCTTGTTGCCCACTCACTTAACCTGTCTGTATCGCTTTGCAGCCTCCTTACAGCCTACCGTCCCACTTTGCTTGGTATCATCAGCAAATTTAGATAGATAACTCCTGTCTCATCAAAGTCACTAATATAGATTGTGAATAGCTGAAGCCCCATCACTGATCCTTGTGGTACTCTTAATATTCATTGTTCCAAAAAAAGCCCTAATCATGGCCACTCTGTGCTACCTGCCTGCTAACCTATCCTGTATCCATGCTAATATATCACTCCCAACTTGTGCTCTTTTCTTTCCAATTAACCTTTTGTGTGGCACCTTATTGAATGCCTTTTGGATACTACCTCAGCTACTGATTTCCCCCTTTTAATAATAATAATCACTTATTGTCACAAGTAGGCTTCAATGAAGTTACTGTGAAAAGCCCCTATCTACTTTTAATCTTTTATCTACTTTACTGGTTACATCGTCAAAAAACACCAGTAAATTTATTAAACGGGATTTCTCCTTAATAAAACCATCTTGACTTGTTCCAATCACATTTTGCTTCTCTTTTTTTAAGAATAAATTTAGAGTACCCAATTTATTTTTTCCAATTAAGGGACAATTTAGCATGGCCTATTCACCTATCCTTCACATCTTTGGGTTGTGGGGCGAAACCCACTGTTGTGGGCCAGGGTTTAGAGAACCCCAAAGTGTATCATGGAGTTCACCTGACCCACAACTTTTAATAGATTGTGGTATGGGGAGCACACGGCCCACTCTACAGGTGTGGTACAGCAGAAATGGACAAGTATTTTTTAAAGCAAAACAATGTTTATTCTATGAACTCATGTTCACCTTTTTAAAACAAACAGTGAACATCTTAGCAACCATTAATTCAAATACAACCCCCAAAGAGTACAACACTAAGTAATGCTTACGCTGTCCTTTTCACACCCAGAAGACTTACAAAATACACAACCTTTAACAGAAGCACATCAGGTTAAAGTCACTACTGAAAACAGTTATAATTCTGAATTCACCAAATGATAAAGAAATAGTCTTTTCATGGCAGAGAGAACAGCAGCTTTGTCTGACTTCAGCTCCAACACTGAAAACTAAACCGAAAAAACACAGACACACACTAGCTTTTCTCAGTGAAACTAAAAAGCAGAGCCAGAGCTCAGCTCCACCCACACTCTGACATCACTGCAGTAACATGAGCATTAAAACATTTCTTAAAGTGACATTCTCATGACACCTCCCCCCAAGAAAAAGAAATAAACCATCAACTTCAAGATGGTTTCATTTTTCACATTTTCACTATCCTTTAAGAAATGCACACAGGTTTTTTTAAAAAAACACACACAAACAGGTATAATAATGGTAGGTAGATAATACAACCAAATACCCGCTCAATATGGAAGGTTTAGAACTGAAAAAGCAAATAAGAGAAGCAAAGTTGACAGTCTGAGAATCGACTGGCAACAAACCAATAAGGAAATCCCCAAGTCTTCCCGAGGCAAATATATGGTAAAAAGAGTGTGGTCAATTTGGGACTAAAATGTGGATTTACACATGACGATAGAGGACCTAGCTGAGATATTAAATGCGTACTTTGCATCTGTCTTTACCAAGGAGGGAAATGCTACGTGGGTTATGATGATAAAGGAGGCAGTTCAGACACTTGAATGGTTTAAATTAATAAGGAAGAGGTATTGGATAGACTGTCTGTACTTAAATGTCGATAAGGCAACAGGACCAGATGAGATGAATTCAAGAGTACTGAGGGAAGCGAGAGTGCAAATTGCAGAGGCACTGGCCATAATTTTCCAATTTTCTTTGGATTTTGGTGGTGCCAGATGAGGATATAATTGTGAATGTAACACTCTTGTTCAAAAAAGGCTGCAAAGTTGGACCCAGGAACTACTGGTCGGTCAGTTTAACCTTGGTAATAAAAACGGTGCTGGAAATATTCAACCGCACTAGCACCATCTGTGATGAAAGAAACAGAGGGTATAATTTTAAGGATAGAGAGAGCTCGGCGCTTGCCACCCTGAGGTGCCTCCTTCGCTTTTTCTCTTTCTCTCCCCCACTCCGAGCTTCCCACCCAAGATGGAGGAAGGTTTTTTCTGTTTTCTATCTTGCCTGCAACCTCCAGCCTAACAATATTGTTAGGGGTGGGAAAAGGCCCTTAAGTGCGCCCCCGCTTCAGAACCTGTCTTGGGAGATGATAAAATTCTGCACACATATATGTTTTGCATTTGATATTCTTCTGTTTTGAAGAAGTTATATTCGACTCCTTCATTCAGTTTCTTTCTCCACAGATGTCTGACCCGAGTATTTCTAGCACTTTGTTTTCATTTCAGATTTCCAGCATCTGCGGTATTTTACTTTTATTTTGGAGCATAATCTTGGTGAGGGGGGGGGGGGGGGGGGGGAAGCTTCTAGAAATGATAATTTTGGGCAAAATCAGTAAGGACTAAGATAATTTTGGCTAATTAAGGAAAGTGAACAAGGATTTGTTAAGACTCTTGAGACAAGTCGTGTTTACGATAGCCCAGTGGTTAGCATTGTTGTTTCACAGCTCCAGGGTCCCGGGTTCGATTTCTGGCTTGGGTCACTGTCTGAAGAGAAGCAAAGTTGACAGTCTGAGAATCTACCTCAGAACTGATTATGGGAAGACCGTTTAAAGCACTCTGTAAATAGCTGTTTATAGTTAAAATAAATCGTTATTTCCTAAGTTAACTGGTGGAGTCAGTTTTTGAAATTATTGCACTCTGCCTCAAAAATGTCACCTTGCCTGTATCACTTTATTGGGAAGAGGGTTCCAAATATTCACAACCCTCAGAGAACAGAAAATCCTCTCATCTCCGCCTTAAACGGGAGACTAACATCTGGAGATCCTAATATCAGTAAGATATTTGAAGTGGCAAGTAATGTTTGCACTAAATGTTAGTCAGTGACCATCTTCAACCAGGAACAGTCTATAACCACCTCCCCAGGAAGTTCAATGACAATACCATCACAAAATCACCCATAGTCAACATCCGTTGACCAAAAACTGAACAAGAGCAGTCACACACATACTTGTTAGCAAAATGGGTCAAGAGGCTGGATATTTTGTGATAACTCTTCTCTTGGCTCATCTGTGTCATTCCATCACCTTTGACGCACAGCCAGGAGTGTAATTGAATATTCCCACTTGTGATGAGTAGAGTTTAACTACACGCTAAGCCAGTGATTTTCAAACCTTTTTTTCCGGGGTCCCGTTTTTACCAACCTGCCGACCTTCGCAACCCACGCCGGCCAATCTTGATCCACCATTTTCTCATACCTTTAACGCGAGAGGTGAGCCTGCTTGGTCCTCATGATCTCACTCCAATCAGATTCACAGGAGGAGAGGGCTATGCACATATCAGGTGCAGGATTCTGCTGCTTCCTTTGTGCCGTCTTCATCTTTGTGAGGATGGAAAATCCAACCTCGCACATGTAGGTTGTTGTGAAGGACAAAAGCAACAAAATTACTCCGCTCCAGATACTTCTAGGAGACGCTACTTCAGAATGCTGACAGTTTCATTGACTTGTGCCGTGCTTTTAATGTGCTGTCAGAGCTGAGGCGCAGTTCAGTCAGCTTCATTTGGAGTCAGGCTTGCCAGTCCATTGACAGTTTCCTTACTAATGCTGTTTCCTTTGATGTGTCTTAGTATTACATAGAACATAGAACGATGCAGCGCAGTACAGGCCCTTCGGCCCACGATGTTGCACCGAAACAAAAGCCATCTAACCTACACTATAGAACATAGAAAGGGGAACATGTGGTAATTTTGGCTTTACACTCGCAATTGCCAAACTTTGATTGACTTTTGGAAAGCTGCGATTTCTTCAGTGCCGAAAGCAATCATCATCCTTCCCTTGCAATTTGAGGTTCAGTTCATTCAGAATTGAAAAGATGTCTGCAAGGTAAGGCATAGTTAGTATCCAAGTTTCATCAGCAAACTAATCAGCCAGAGAGGACAATTTCTCGAGGAGGAGAGCGTGGCTATCGTTCCTCAGTTTGTAAACTCTGAGTAGCTCCTCTGTTGATTGACCATTACAGTAATTCTTCAAGCAGATGAAGTCCACCCTCATTGGGAGTGACTGGTCACTGTTCGATTCAATGCTTTAATATAGTCTAAAAGGTCAGCAAAAACTTACAGCCACCCTTCAGTACACAGCGGGTGAGAGGTGATGATTTCCCATGGCTTTCATTATATCCCTTACCAAACATTCAGTTCTGTCCATGATTAAACCATGAGGAATATATACTCTCTCCAGATCATTTGAGTAAATTGTTTAGGGATGCAAAACAGATCTCGGTCATAGCCCTGTTCATCATCGGTGATCACCACGCAGTCAGCAGCCGCCATGCCGCAATTGCGCTTTGACCCCGGGTTCAGGTCCCAACACTCCCGGGCCATGTGCACTGATGAGCGGGCACGCATGCGCAATGCGGCCGCATTTTTAAATTTTTTTAAAGCCGCTCGCAGCCATTGTTAAATGCTGTTGCGCGTGAATTCCCGCGATCGGGAACGCTGAGATGGGTGGCTCTGCGACCCTCCCGACACCCACACGTGACCCAGCCGTGGGACACGACCCCCACTTTGAAAATGCCTGCTCTAAGCTCTCTACCAACCAGGATAAAAGTAGCAGTTAAATGTTGGTTTTCTTAGTTATACTTTTTGTCACGTTTGCAGTTGTTTTAACCATTTTCTACCCGAAAAGTTCTCGATAGTTATTTTAAAATGTGCCGCTGAATTTTCCCCCTTTAAAGCTAAAACTCAGAAATCAGCAGTTTTGGCATGCGCCTGAAATCATCCCTGAGACATTCCAGTAACTTTACACTGCACCTATTATCTATTTGAACTGTGGTATTCTTAGCAAGCTGGGCAGGAAGATTCTACACACGAGGGGACAATGAGGGGAGTCGGCTTTACTTCACATCGGCTGCTTGAGACTTAGAAAAAGGACACCTCTACCAAAAAGTCATACTGAGTCTTTAGAAGCCTAGCCTATTCTGTCTGGGTCTTTAGAAGCCTAGCCTATTCTGTCTGGGTCTTTAGAAGCCTAGCCTATTCTGTCTGGGTCTTTAGAAGCCTAGCCTATTCAGTCGGTAACAAATCTGAGAAACAAGATTGTTCCTCCTTGGGACACAGAAGAATGACGATGTGCTTAATGTTAGCAATGTTATTTAGTCTTATTATATGAGCTGATTGAATGAAGCAACTTTGACCATATCTCCTGCTTTGTATGTTTTACCTTCCTGTGGAACAAAGCGGCTGACCAGAATTGGCTTTTTGTGTCTTGTGTGAGCTTGGTCTAGTTTGGAGGAACTAAGAAAAACATGACTAGAAATGCGTTACCAGTCCACATCACGAGAGGAGTCTTTTTTTTAACATTTTTACATCCTGTGGTTGTGTGAACATTTGGTTAGACTCGGGCACAATGAACTGATTTCCATATAAGTAATAACACTCTTGACTATTTCCTGGCACAGTACATCTGCAAACCTGAATGTTTAAACCAAGGTCTTCACTACATTGAGATCTTTATTGTGCCTTTTACTATATAAACATGTATAATTTTGCTATTTTCTTTTTGCAGGTTGAACAGTCAAAGGTATTTGTTAAAGAAGGTGGTGTTCAGTTGCTACTCACGATAGTCGACACACCAGGGTTTGGAGATGCTGTGGATAATAGTAACTGGTAAGGTTCTGTAAACGTGAATAGTAAAGAATGAACTTCTGTTCATAGAGCGTTCCTTTCGCTTCTTTTCGAGACGCTTTCACAGCTCGTGAATTACTTTGAAAGCTAGATATTGTTAGCTAAGTCAGCATTTTATGTCTTTCAACATGTCACAAATCGCAGTGAGAAAAATGATCAGTTCATTTGGTTTTGATGTTGTTTAATGGTTAAATATAAGCCAGCATATGAGAAGAATTGAATACTCATTGAACAGTGCATCCACATGGCAGATTGATGACAACACACTTTAAGATATTAGCTAAAATTTAGTGATCTAGTATTCTCAGTAGTGTATTGAAGTGCTAGCCATGGAGTGGGTCTTAACCCATAATCCTTTGGATCAGGAACAAGTGTTAACCGTGAATCAGGGTGCTCGCAACTCATTATCTATTAGACCAATGGATCAAATCTATACCAATGTTTAAAACCAAAGCAATGTTTGCCCTCAAGTGTTTGTAAAATCTCTCTTTTTAAAAAAAATATATATTTTATTAAAGTTTTCAAACACAATTTTTCCCCCTTACAAATCAACAAAAATGGTAACATGATAACTGATAGATAACATTGTTTAAATGAAATCGTGAACTAACAAAATAACACTAAATAGTGCTCCCCCCCCCCCTTCACCCCATCTAGAACAAAAACAATTCTCTCTCTCTCCCCGCCCCCGGGCTGCTGCTGCTGGCTATCTATTTTCCCCCTAATGTTCCGCTAGATAGTAGAGGAACGGTTGCCACCGCCTGGTGAACCCCTGAGCCGATCCTCTCAGCGCAAACTTCATCCGCCCCAGTTTTATGAACCCCGCCATATCGTTTATCCAGGCCTCCACGCCAGGGGGTTTCGCTTCCTTCCACTAAGATCCTTCGCCGGGCTACTAGGGAAGCAAAGGCCACAATATCGGCCTCTTTCGCCTCCTGCACTCACGGCTCATCCGCTACCCCAAATATAGCTAACCCCCAGCTTGGCTTGACCCGGACCTTCACCACCTTCGAGATCACTCCTGCCACTCCCCTCCAGTGCCGGACACGACCAAAACATATGTGTGTGGTTCACCGGGCTTCCCCCGCACCTCCCGCACCTGTCCTCCACTCCGAAGAACCTGCTCAACCTCGCTCCCGTTATATGTGCTCTATGTAGCACCTTAAATTGGATCAGGCTAAGCCTGGCACACGAGGAAGAGGAATTTACCCTAGGGCATCAGCCCACAAACCCTCCTCAATCTCCTCCCCAAGCTCCTCTTCCCATTTTCCTTTCAGCTCTTCTACCAGCTCCTCCCCCTCTTCTCTCATCTCCCGGTATATTTCGGACACTTTGCCCTCCCCGACCCACACCCCCGAAAGCACTCTATCCTGGATCCCCTGTGTCGGGAGCAGCGGAAATTCCCTCACCTGTCTCGTAAACGCCTTCACCTGCATATACCTAAAGATGTTCCCCGGAGGCAGCTCGTACTTTTCCTCTAGTGCTCCCAAGCTCGCAAACGTCCCATCTATAAATAAGTCTCCCACTCTCCTAATTCCAGCCCGGTGCCAGCTCTGGAACCCTCCGTCCAATCTCCCTGGGGCAAACCTATGGTTGTTCCTGATCGGGGACCACACCGAGGCTCCCAACACACCCCTCTGTCGCCTCCATTGCCCCCAGATACTTAATGTTGCCGCCACCACTGGGTTCGTGGTGAACCTTTTCGGGGAGAGCGGTAGTGGCGCCGTCAACAGCGCTTTTAAGCTCGTTCCTTTACAGGACGCCATCTCCAGCCTTTTCCACGCCGCCCCCTCTCCCTCTATCATCCACTTACGGATCATCGCCACATTGGCGGCCCAGTAATAGTCGCCCAAATTCGGCAACGCCAGTCCCCCTCTGTCCCTGCTATGTTGCAGGAACCCCCTCCTTACCCTAGGGGCCTTCCCTGCCCACACCAAGCTCATGATGCTCCTATCTATTTTTTTGAAAAAGGCCTTGGTGATCAATATAGGGAGACATTGGAACACAAATAAGTACCTCGGGAGGACCATCATCTTAATCGCCTGCACTCTGCCCGCCAGCGACAGCGGCTGCATATCCCACCTTTTGAAATCCTCTTCCATTTGCTCCATCAGCCGAGTCAGATTGAGTCTGTGTAAGGTTCCCCAGCTCCTGGCTATCTGAATCCCAGGTATCGGACGTTTCTTTCCACTCTCCTTAGCGGTAGGCCATCTATCCCTCTACTCTGGTCCCCAGGGTGTATTACGAAACGCTCACTCTTTCCCATGTTAAGCCTATATCCCGAGAAATCTCCAAACTCCCTCGATATCTGCATAACCTCTGTCATCCCCCCCACTGGATCCGCCACATACAGCAGTAGGTCATCTGCGTAGAGTGACACTCGGTGTTCGTCTCCCCCTCTAACCACCCCTCTCCATTTCCTGGAGTCTCTCAGCGCTATGGCCAGTGGTTCAATTGCCAGCGCGAACAGTAATGCGGACAGTGGGCACCCCTGTCTTGTTCCCCTATGTAGTCGAAAATACTCCGATCTTTGCCGATTTGTGACTACACTTGCCATTGGGGCCCCATAGAGGAATTTAACCCAGCTGACAAACCCCTCCCCGAACCCAAACCTCCTCAGCACCTCCCATAAATACTCCCACTCTACCCTATCAAATGCCTTCTCTGCATCCATTGCCGCCACTATCTCTGCCTCCCCCTCTGCTGGGGGCATCATTATCACCCCCAATAGCCGTCGCACGTTGACATTCAATTGTCTCCCCTTTACGAACCCTGCCTGATCTTCGTGCACCACCCCCGGGACACAATCCTCTATCCTCATTGTCAGCACTTTTGCCAACAACTTGGCGTCCACATTCAGGAGCGAGATAGGCCTATAAGGACCCGCATTGCAGCGGATCTTTATCTCGCTTCACGATTAGTGATATCGTCGCCTCCGACATTGTCGGGGGTAGGGTCCCCCCCTTTGGCCTCGTTAAAGGTTCGTACCAGAGGCGGGGCCAACAAGTCCACGTATTTCCTGTAAAATTCCACCGGGAACCCGTCGGGTCCCGGGGCCTTCCCTGCCTGCATGTTCCCCAGCCCTTTGGTCACCTCGTCCACCCCAATTGCCGCCCCCAGGCCTGCCACCTCCTGCTCCTCCACCCTCGGGAACCTTAGTTGGTCCAGAAACTGCTGCATCCCCTTTTTCCCTCCGGGGGTTGGGACCTATATAACCTCTCGTAAAAGGTCTTGAACACCTCATTTACCTTCCCTACTCTCCGCACCGTGGTTCCCGTTTCATCCCTAACTCCCCCTATTTCCCTCGCCGCTGTCCTCTTACGAAGCTGGTGGGCCAGCAGGCGACTCGCCTTTTCCCCATATTCATATCTCATCCCCTGTGCCTCTGCCTTCCCTGTGGTCAGCAGGTCAAACTCCGTCTGGAGTCTTCGCCTCTCCCTGTATAGTCCTTCGTCCGGGGCCTCCGCATATTTTTTATCCACTCTCAAAATCTCCCCCAGCAATCTTTCCCTTTCTTTGGCCTCGGTTTTCCCCTTGTGAGCCCTGATGGAGATCAACTCTCCCCTGACCACCGCCTTCAGCGCTTCCCATACTACCCCCACTCGGACCTCCCCATCATCATTGGCCTCCAGGTACCTTTCGATACATCCCCGCACCCTTTCGCAGACTCCCTTATCCGCCAATAATCCCACATCCAGTCGCCAGAGTGGACGCTGCTCCCTCTCCTCTCCTAGTTCCAGATCCATCCAATGTGGGGCATGGTCTGAAACGGCTATGGCCGAGTACTCCGTTCCTTCCGCCCTCTAAATCAGTGACCTTCCCAAAACGAAGAAATCTATCCGGGAGTACACCTTATGGACGTGGGAGAAAAAGGAGAACTCTTTGGCCAGCAGCCTAGCAAATCTCCACTGATCTACTCCCCCCACAATACTCCAGGTGCAGCCTCACCAACGTCCTGTACAACTGCAACATAATTTCCCAACTTCTATACTCAGTGCCCTGACTGATGAAGGCCAGCATACCAAAAGCCTTCTTCACTGCCCTATCTACCTGTGCCTCCATCTTTAGAGAACCGTGCACCTGAACTCCCAAGGTCCCTCTGTTCCACGATACTCCCTAAGGTCCAACCATTCACCGTGAGAGTCCTCCCTTGACTTGACTACCGAAATACAACACCTCACACTTGTTTGTATTGAACGCCATTTGCCACTTCTCAGCCCACTTCCCCAGCTGATCAAGATCCTGCTGCAATTTTTGATAACTTTCCTCACTGTCTACAATACCACCTATTTTAGAGTCACCTGTATAGTTTTGTAAACTTTGTTCGTTTTTTTAATAACATAATATTGTACTTTCTGTAATGTCCGCTTTTCCATGTTGTGTACTTACTTACTTTGTTGCATAAAAACTTTCATAAAAATATTTTATAAAATAAGATCGTGGCCAGTTCTCCTGTCCTGTGCACCTTTGGACAGTGGGAGCACCCGGAGGAAACTCACACAGGCACGGGGAGAATGTGAAAACTCCACACAGACAGTCACGCAAGGCCAGAATCGAACCTGAGTCCCTGGCGCTTAGGCAGCAGTGCTAACCACTGGGCCACCATGCTATTTCTATGGAAATAATTGCATTTTTAAACAATTCAATTAAAGTTCAGAAAATGCTGCAATATTTTTTCCCCTCTTCAAAATTGCTGCATTTAACAAGTGCTTTCATTTAGGGATTTTCTTTCAAAAGGAAAATAGCCTACTCAAGCTTAAGAGAGAAAGCTGCATTTCAGCGTTTCATGCTTAACATTGGCTTGTTTGCCGGTTTTCGAGTTGGCTCAATGTGAATGCCAATGGTTGCTTTGTGGCATCCGCTTCCAAAAAAGTTGTATATTACTTGTAACGCTTTTTGTGGGAATATTTTTCCATGCCTCTTAACAGCTAACAAGACAAAACAAATATTCACGGTTGTATCTTAATTTTTTAAGAATAATATTAAGGCGCAGGAAAAATGATGCAGCTGAAATTCATTGTTTTAATGTTCACCAAAAATACATGTATTTGAATTGAAACTGCTGTTGTGGTTTAGCGTTTAAGACCTTGATTAACTGATTGTTGCACTCCTGTTTAACTTCCCAGCTGGCAACCTGTCATTGATCACATCGACAGCAAATTTGAAGATTACCTTAATGCCGAGTCCCGTGTTAACCGCCGCCAGATGCCGGACAGCAGAGTCCATTGTTGCTTATACTTTATTGCTCCTTCAGGACATGGGTTGGTGAAAGATTTAAAAAAAAAATGTTTTTGTTGAAGCTTTTACATCTTATACACTGTACGTTTGGTCAGGATATACGAGTCAGTTACAATAGACAAGCCACTTTCCTCTGTACTGATCCGCTCCTCCATTTGTTGGTTCAGGGCCCTTTCCTGGGTCACTTACTGTACAATGGGCAGTTGTCTGCTATTAACATGTGTGCAGTATCTTCCCCTACCCTTCTCTCTCTCTCTCTCTCTCTCTCTCTCTCTCTCTCTCTCTCTCTCTCTCTCTCTCTCTCTCTCTCTTCTCTCCCCCCCCTTATCGATTGGCCTCACCCCTTCCTCTCTTTCCACCCATACCCCAATCCTGTCTTTGGGGGTACCGTATCTTGTGGCCTTATTCTGGGGCCTCTATCAGTTCCTCTAGGGCCGTGTCCAATCTCCATATGGTGCGTTGGGCACGGCCCATCTCCGACCTCACATCCCTGTAATGTGGAGCATGGTCGGAGATTACAATTGCGGAGTATTCGCTCTGAATATCTCTGGAAGCACCGATTTTCCCACTACAAAGAAGTCTATGCAGGTGTAGACCCTGTGTACTGGCAAGAAAAACGAGAATTCCTTCTCTTCAGGGCGCATGAACTGCCTTGGGTCCACCACACCCATCTGTTCCGTTCCATATACGTTCCCAGTTCTCTAGCAATGCTTGTCGTTTTCCCCATTCTGGGGTTCGAAGTGTCTGTCAGTGGGTCCTGTACACAGTTAAAGTCTCTCTCGCTCTCTCTCTCCCTCCCTCCCTTCAATGATCTCGTCCACCTCTGTGGGGGCAGTAAAATTATGTACTTTGCCCTGATATGTTACCCAGAGCCTGGCTGGGATTAGCATCCCGAATCTGACCTTGTTTTTTTTATAGGGCCGACTTTGCATGGTTAGATTCCACCCTGCGCTTTGCCACGTCCGCCCCAATGTCCTGGTAGACCCTGATTTTATGTCCCTCCCAGTTGCATACCTTCATTTGTCTAGCCCAGTGATGGTCCCTTTCCCTGCCCTGGTACTTGTGCAGATTGGCTATTATAGCCCTTGGCTGCTCCCCGGCCTTGGGCTTGGGTCGGAGCGACCTGTGAGCCCTGTCGTTCTCCGGCGGCTTGGGCAAACTGCCCCACCCCACTAGGTTGCCCAGCATTTGCGCCACTTAGTCGGTTGGGTCCCTGCCTTCGATTAGCTCTGGAGGGCCCACTATTCTGATGTTCTGCTGCCTCGACAGAGTCTCCTGGTCCACGACCTTCCCTTGCAGGCTCCCCTGGGTCGCCACCAACCTCTTGATCTCGGCCTCCAGGGTGACGATTAGGTCACTCTGGTCCATCGATGCCTTTTCCAGCTCCCATATCGTGCTTCCCTGGGCTTCCGGCCTCGTTCCCAAGCCGTTGAAAGCCGTCTGTTTGGTGGATAACGCCACCGCTACCTTGGCTGCCGCCGTTATCTCGGCCTTGATGTCATCTCGCATTGCTTTCCGTTCCATGGTGAAGAACATCTTCCATCCATCGCCTGGCGGGGAGTGGGGCTGCGGTGGGGGTGGGGGGGGATCAAAAGTGCCTATTTTGTTGCATTATGGAGGGAGGAGAGCCACCTGATGTGGTACTGCTCAGCAGTCACCAGTCACATCCCCGTTACCAGAAGTCTGGTAAAAGAGTTTACACAGTCACAAATATTGGCTAAATGTTAGCTAGTGTCGAATCCATTCTAAGTTTAACTGTTCTTGCAATGAAGTCCAGAGTTTACTGATTATGTTTACCACTGACAAATCACTGTAATAAACCCTTCCAAATTTTAAATAACCTAGAAATTAAAACCTAGGAACAGGCCTTATGACCCAACTATGTGTCTGCTTATTCTTCTCATCAGCAGAATATACCTGACTTGTTGAATACCGTTATTGCTTTTCTTTCTGCCACCTCTTGAACTTGTTCTTCAATGTTGACATGGCCTCGACGTCAATCACAAACTCTGGCAGTGGTTCCCCACCTACTTGTAAAGTACTTTTTCTGCTCTCAATCCCAAATATTTTAGCTATTTTTTCCCTATCCTAGCTGCCCCACTCACTGAAAATGATCTGTTTCTATCTATTTTGTCTTGTCCCATCAAACAATTCTCCCAAAATACACCTTCGTCGCCTCTGTTCCAAAGAAAAAGTTTCAAGTCTGTCTTTGTACGCGTGTTTTCTCATACCAGGCAGCATCCTTGAGAATCTGTACTGTACCCGCTCACTGCCTCCGCATCCTCCTTTGTGTTGAGGATAAACAGCACACAGGAGGCCAACTGTGGTCTTGCTCAGGTTTTATGTAGGTTCAACATTGCGTCGTAACTTATTCTCCATACCTGCTCTACCCAAAGTCCCATTAGCTTTTTGTTTAAGACTTCGTCCACTTGAGGTACTACTTTTAATGTCTTGTGAGCCTAAGCCCCTTTGGTCTGCTTTCCTCCACCACCTAACCATCCTGTTCGTTGTATTAATTTAGTTTTTTTGTGTGAAAACATGTGTGTCAGGATGCAAAGATAATTCACATATCAATTTGTTTGATTTACTGATCAATCCTCTAGTTCCCTGATACATATGCATTCTCAGTCTTAATGGAACATCTGTTTACTTTTGGAAGTTGTGATTTGAAATGCTGTCTTAATTTAAAGTTGTGCTTTCTACACAAGTTTTAAGAACGCAATATTTGAGCTTAAAGAAAAACATTCTTTGGGTTAATTTTCTTAAATTCAGGAAGTTCAATGCTGCTCACATCGGAAAGTGGCTGACTGCTTTAATATATACAAGTCTACTGTAGGATAGGTCCCTTAATCTGCACTCCCAGGCGGCTCACAGAATTGTAACTGCTTCTTGTGACATTGGTGGTTTCTTTAAATTTATCAATGCGCTAAACTTTTATTTGTAATCTTATTGTTGGAACATAAACCATCTAGGAAATGGTTGGAGTGTGGACGTTTCTGTTACACCTTTGGGCCCGCCAAATCGAAGCCAGCTACATAGCAGTGGATCAGAATGTCCATACCAGGATAACATAACATTTTCCTGGTACAAATTAATACAGCTTCGCATTGCCAGTATAGCTGCTTCCTATCTCTTATTTATCTCTGCTATGGTGGGTGTACAACTGTGGGTTTGCAGTATATTTATGTTGGGTCTTCCATGCTATTTAATGCTTTTTGTGAATGAGTGGATTAACGGTTATATGAATTCAACTGCCGTAAAAATCTGGCAGCTGTAAGAAAAACATTTTGTTTTCCATCGTCTCTGAAAGCTGGACAGCTCTGACGTTGAATTAACTACGAGTGTACACGGCACCTGATACCCTTTGTGGTATATGCAGCCACATATTTCCAACAGGGGATGCAATTTCATCAAGAGTGGGAGCTACCTGTTACCAAGGAGACTTGACAACTCTTGAAAAAGTTCCTGATGTCGAACTACACCATATTCAACAATAACTACAGCCAATTCAATGGAATAAATTTTGGTCAGCTTTCTTACTTGCTCTAGATGAGACCGGCTAAATAGATATTTTTTGAAAAAGGAATTATGCCGAAAAGAGTTTGTATCCATCTTTACATTTCACTGAACTTTATTTTAACATCAGCTGAGAGGAGGCTGCAGACTCCCAAATGCTAACTACTGGGGCGGTGGGGGGGGAGATGCTGACCTTCATGACATGTTTTTAGGAGTGCTCATTGTGAAGGGAACATGCTACACCGAGAAGGCTAATTGGCAGATTTCTCAATGTTTGACAATTGTATGGCATGAATGGTAAACCTATCTGATGTCTTGTTTTGAGTTTGTTGAACACATACTTCCACTGATGGATTATAATCAATGCTAACTTGCATGTTATATTTCTACAGACTAAAGCCTTTGGATATTGAATTTATGAAACGCCTACACGAAAAGGTCAATATCATACCACTCATAGCCAAAGCAGACACCCTCACTCCTGAAGAATGCCAGCAATTTAAGAGACAGGTGAGAAGACCGTGGTTAATGGACAGTGGCAAAACCAATTCATCAATGCGTGTACAGTTTCAGCCAAAACAAAACTGATGTACTTTTATTCATCTTCATGCATCCTATTATAGTCGAGCAAATAACTTTCACAAGCGTCTGCAAGTGCTATCCGGCTTTTATAATGAACGAGATTCTAGAGAATCTTGTAGATATTTAAATCCCAATATCTTCAATTCTGCAAAGATAGAACTCCAGTTTCACTTGGGGCAGTTTGAAATTCCTAGTGAATCATAGAGGAACATTACAAAGCTGAACGGTTGTTGTAAAGCAGAAAGTGCAGGAAGTTAACAAGATGCCAATAACTTAGTTGGCTGTTTTAAATAGCCAGTACACTTGCTTTTTCTGATGAAACTGTGCAGCACAAAAAAGGAGGGGAAGTGGGGAGCCCTTGGTCCCTGTGCCAGCTCCTGGCTAGAGCTATCCAATTCATCCCACTGTCCTGTTGCAAGTTACGATTCAATCTGATTCCATTATCCTTTTGGGCAGCATATTCTAGATCACAGCAACTTCTATATTGAAATAATGTTGAATTTTCTTTTTGAAAAATTCTCCAACTAATTTTACAGGTGATGAGGGAAGTCCAGGAACATAAAATAAAGATCTATGAATTTCCAGAAACCGATGATGAAGAAGAAAACAAGTTGGTGAAAAAGGTTAAGGTAGTGTATCAATGGAGATATTAATTCCAGCACACTCCCCATATTAATAAAGTGAATAGAGCCTTCCCGAAAGAGAGAAACTTTAATGACAACTTTTCGAACTTTAATAATCAGTGGAAGCATCATTTCACATTGATGGGAACATTTGAGGAAGTGTAAAACTGTATAACTTTACAATGAGTTTTGAAAAATGGATCCACATTTTGAAGAAAAGCCTGCCACCAATAACTGACTATGTTTCAGTAGTGACAGACCAGTGCTGCAAATGACATCTTGCTGCAGGGTTTTCATTCTGTAAACACAATTGCACTCATTGTAGAGCAACTTAAATTATGGAATTACATGTTCTCTTTGGCAAATATACAACTAATTTTTGCCATCTGTAAATTGGCCTGAATACTTTTATCGATGGGTTAAAAATCCATATTGTGGTTTCAGCTTGCGTGTTATTTGAATAGAACCTGGGAAGCATGCAAATTTTTTTTTTAAAAAGCTGCAGAAGATTCAAGTCACAGGGGACTTTTCCAGCCACCTGGTTATATCAGACAGTGGATACGAGGAAAGCCAAAGGAACAATAGTCACAATGCAGTGTGTGATAGCAAAACGGGTAGAGGAGAAAAGACTGATAAATGGGCCTGAGTTGTAAATCAGTGGAAGAAATAAATAATTCATGTAAATTTTGAAATGGAACCAAATGTTGTTTACCAGCAGGAGCTTAAATTTGGCAGCAGTTGCACCCTGCCCAAATGCCTTTAGCAAGGAGAAATAACTACAGCATCAGATGTAAGCAGCAGAATGGACTCAGTACAGCTTGCTAGAAGTTGACAGGAGATTCTCTGCTCACTTTCTAGTGGAGATGATGGTGTGTTACCTTTAAGTATACCCTGACGTGTGCATTGTGCTGTCATTGTGTAACGATGGGGAGGGAGTATGATACATCTTGGTGCTGCAGACAGGCCATGTGCCCAGAACAGAGAGAAAATCAAAGTGGTGAGGGGGGAATTCCTTGCCTGAGACCGGACTAGATGGGGAAATGGAGGAAGCAGGCGAATGCAATATTGGGAGATGCCATTGCTTTGGTCAACAACTATTTGGCCACCAAACATCTGGAAATATGTGTTTTCCTGTGTTCAAAAATTAATTTTTAAAGATTGCTTTTTAAAATAATATCGCATCGCAGTCAGAAAACTATTTCTAAAATCTATGATTTACAAATTGATCAAATATCAATCCTTAACTATTTTAAAGGTGCCTTTTTTTAAGCACATGAGCATCCATGTTACATCTTCAAAGCCTCACTCTGCCATAGTGCTAAAATATTGCTAGTGATTTAAATAACCATACATCTGTTGAGGTATCAAAGATGGTTAAGTGTGAATTAATGAAATAGTAATATACCAGTGAGAAGCCTGAAATTGGCTAATATTTAAGCAAATGAATGTTCCCTCACACTCACAATTAATATCCATTAATCAGCAAGTACACCGAACCAAGCTAATTCCTCAGATCATTTCCTGCTCTTTATCGGCTTTGCTTACTTGCCTCTATTTTATTATCTGAGTCCAGTCCTCCAAGTTGTTGGTCAGATCTGGTTAGGGACCAACAGCATTAGGTTTAAAGTAGACAAAGTTTGAGATGCAAAACACTTACCAAGAGAATAAAGCCACATGATTCTTCAGGTTTTGAAAAAACAAAAATAAACGTTATTATACAATGTCAGAAAGACAAACAACTTACATTATTTATTGTATGCTGTAACGTTCAGGGTATATGTCAATTAGCAGACCAACTGTAGTCAAACAAAGCACTGAACAATGAAAAGCAAATGTAAGCCAGACAAATCCCATAGCTTTCTCAGCAGCCCACCCAGATGTCAGTAAACACTGAATCATCTCGTTGAAACTCTGTTTCCCTCCTAAGGGACTCCGAAGTTTTCACGTTCTCAAAGATCAAGCCCCTCAATTCCTTCAAAGCCACTCCAACTCAGGCTGCCTCAAAGACTGCACGCCTCCCAGGGTTTCAATCCAGTTTCCGAAGATTCTGTTCCCCTGGATTTCCCATTGTGCACTCCAGCCTCAAACTGTGTAATTTCAGCACTTTAATAATAATGATCTTTAGTGTCACAAGTAGGCTTACGTTAACACTGCAATGAAGTTACTGTGAAATTCCCCTAGTCGCCACACTCCGGCACCTGTTCGGGTACACCGAGGGAGAATTCAGAATGTCCAATTCACCTAACGTCTTTCGGGACTTGTGGGAGGAAACCGGAGCACCCAGAGGAAACCCACGCAGACACTGGGAGAACGTGCAGACTCCACACAGACAGTGACCCAAGCCGGGTATCGAACCTGGGACCCCGGCGCTCTGAAGCAACAAAGCGAACCCACTGTGCTACCCTGCTGCTCCTGGCTAGCTAGCTTCACTGGACTCGCACTGGCCTTGGATTTCGCCAATGTCCTCAATTACACCAAGCTTTAAATGGCTCCCAAGGCATGTGACCTAACTCTTCCAGCACAGCCTCCTTCTGCACTGTATATTCTATGATAGCCAGTGACCTTTTTCCAATTCTCAGCTCCACAGGACTTAGCCCTAACTGCACAAAGCTATCAAATGGCTTCTGGGACTTCTGAGCCTCAGCTACACACAGATCGCTCAGCGGCACTTTTGCTGCCTGGAGCAGCACCGTTTCAGTATAGCATTTTCCCCCGCTGCAGAACACTCACTAACACAGCAAGTGTCCAGATAAATTAAAACCCTAGAACTTTGTTATCTCCACCCATCATCTCTTCGGCATTGAATGCTGCTAAATTAATTAGAGTTCTAACTTCCAAAACAAAATTACTCTTGTAGGCTATATTTTTACAATCAGTGCAGACACCTTGTCTCCAATTCTCCAGCTAAGTAAGCCCACCTGCTGTTTAATGATCTTGCCTTTCTAGCTCTTAACCCCTTAAGACAACATGGCCTTCAAACTGCTTTCGTTGTATTTATCCCACTTTCCAGAATTAAACTTTAATTTTCTCAGAACCAAAAAATAACTTTAAAATATTACTATGAACCACAAACTAGGTATTTATAAGAATTTGTACACCTGGAAATTACATGTTAACATTAAAAAGAAACAGCTTTGTAGGAGAAAATCACAACTTAGCGATAAAACTGATGAGCTTATGTTTAAGTGTCTGCAGGGATTTTCAGGCAGATGGGTCTCTAGATTCTGAATATCAAATCATAGATACTTTATTTGAGCCTTCTCGTGAAAGGTATTTCCAAAATGCTCTTGTTTTTTGCATCCACTCCAATGACCTCTGCATAAGGTAATTGGAAATGAAATGAAATGAATAGCTTATTGTCACAAGTAGGCTTTAAATGAAGTTACTGTGAAAAGCCCCTAGTCGCCACATTCCGGTGCCTGTTCGGGGAGGCTGGTACGGGAATTTCCATTGACCTGCAATTATTACCTGAAAATCTTTCCTTACCCAATATTATTCCAATTTGTTTTGAAAGATACCATTGAATTTGCTTCCTCTGTTCTTCCATGGCAGCATTCCAGATCATAACTCTGAGAGAGAAAAAAATCACTGGTTCTTTTGCCAATCCTCCAATTTGTCTCCTGGTTACTGATCCCCCTCAGTCGAAAGCGTTTGTCCTTATTCGCTTTATAAAAAACATCTCTATGAAATCTCCCTTCTCTGTTCGAAGGTGAAGATACCCAGATTCTCCAGTTTCTCCACATAATTGAAGTCCTCCATCCCTGACATCATTCTGGTTAATTTCCCCGCGGGTGTTTTCTATATACACGCATACACACACAAACAAATTTGGAACCGTGAAGGCCATTCAGCCCCTCGAGCCTGCTCTGCCATTCAATAAGATTATGGCTGATCTGATTGTGGCCTCAACTCCACGTTCGGCCTCCCCCTGAACCTTTCACCACCTTGTTAGTCAAGAATTTATCTGCCAATGCTGCTCTCCAGGGAAGGGAGTCCCAAAGTCTCCAGAGTGAAAAAAATCTTCTCACCTGCCTTCAATAGGAGATGCATATTTACAAACAGTCCGCTAGGCATCCATCAAAGAACAAACAAAGAACAAAGAAATGTACAGCACAAGAACAGGCCCTTCGGCCCTCCAAGCCCGTGCCGACCATGCTGCCCGACTAAACTACAATCTTCTACACTTCCTGGGTCCGTATCCTTCTATTCCCATCCTATTCATATATTTGTCAAGATGCCCCTTAAATGTCCCTATCGTCCCTGCTTCCACTACCTCCTCCGGTAGCGAGTTCCAGGTACCCACTACCCTCTGCGTAAAAAACTTGCCTCGTACATCTACTCTAAACCTTGCCCCTCTCACCTTAAACCTATGCCCCCTAGTAATTGACCCCTCTACCCTGGGGAAAAGCCTCTGACTATCCACTCTGTCTATGCCCCATATAATTTTGTATACCTCTATCAGGTCTCCCCCTCAACCTCCTTCGTTCCAGTGAGAACAAACCGAGTTTATTCAACCGCTCCTCATAGCTAATGCCCTCCATACCAGGCAACATTCTGGTAAATCTCTTCTGCACCCTCTGTAAAGCCTCCACATCCTTCTGGTAGTGTGGCGACCAGAATTGAACACTATACTCCAAGTGTGGCCTAACTAAGGTTCTATACAGCTGCAACATGACTTGCCAATTCTTGTACTCAATGCCCCGGCCAATGAAGGCAAGCATGCCGTATGCCTTCTTGACTACCTTCTCCACCTGTGTTGCCCCTTTCAATGACCTGTGGACCTGTACTCCTACATCTCTTTGAGTTTCAATACTCTTGAGGGTTCTACCATTCACTGTATATTCCCTACCTGCATTAGACCTTCCAAAATGCATTACCTCACTTTTGTCCGGATTAAACTCCATCTGCCATCTCTCCGCCCAAGTCTCCAGACAATCTAAATCCTGCTGTATCCTCCGACAGTCCTCATCGCTATCCGCAATTCCACCAACCTGTGTGTCGTCTGCAAACTTACTAATCAGACCAGTTACATTTTCCTCCATCCTGTCCAGTCCCCTCAGGACCTCATGTTTCGGTAAGATTACATCTTGGCCTTCTGATGGATGCACGCCCAACTTGTTTAGCCTTTACTCAAAGATAAGCAGCCCCATCCCAGGGATCCGTTGAGTGAGTCTTCTCTACTGCTAATATATTACTACTTTTATATTCCATTCCCATGGCAATAAATGATAACCTTCCATCTGCCTTCCTAATCACCTGTTCATGTTTACTAACCGTTTCAAATGTATTACCAGGACACCCAGATCCCTCTACCACAAAGTTCTGCAATCTCTCTCTATTTAAATAATTTGCTGCTTTTCTATTCTTCCTGCCAAAGCGGACAAATTCATATTTTCCCACATTAACGTTTCTCACATCCCTAAATTGCGTTACCCAGAATTGGAGGTCGTGTTCCAGATGGGACCCAACTGGTGTTTTATAAATTCTGTACTTTTCACTGTCCTATGTGCAAGTATCAGCAATGCTGACTTAATCCCAATTAAATTGTGTGGCGGTTTAAGTGTAATTAGACATCAAGTCTTCACAAGGTTATTTTTGTTCCACCATCTGAAGTATTAATTTTTTTCTTGGTTATCCTTGCACTGATCTTTGTGAATGTGAATCTCTTCTAGGATCGTTTGCCTCTTGCTGTTGTCGGTAGCAATACTACCATTGAGGTGAATGGAAAACGCGTTCGAGGAAGACAGTATCCTTGGGGAGTTGCAGAGGGTACGTCTCTTTGCTACTTGCTTTTAATCTGTTGAAGCTCCTGTCCATAATTTATTTGCAATAGTATTTTTACAAGTATATTGCCCCTTGAACTGAGTGGCTTTCTGAGCCGATTTCATACGGCAGTTAAGAGTCAACCACATTGTTGTGCACCTGGAGCCGCATGTAGGCCAGACCGGGTGAGGACGGCAGATTTCCTTCCCTAAAAAAACACTTGTGAACCAGGTGAGTTTTTACAGCAATTCATAGTTTCATGGTCACCAATACTGAGACTAGATTTCAATTTCAGATTTTATGAATTGAATTTAAATTTCACCAGCTGCTGTGATGAGGTTTGAACCAGTTCCCTGGGCACTAACCAGGGCCTCTAGATTCCTAGCTCAGTAACATTACCACTGCACAAATTCTGCACTGTAAATTCTCGGAGTACGACACTCGGCCTAGATTATGTACTTAAATTTCTGGAGTGGAAGCAAGCTAACAATGAGCAGAAAATCAATTCTCAGAAAGCCGTTTGATTTGTTTAGTCCATGAGGTAATACCCAATGATGCGTGTTCACTGATTCTGACCTAAGGATGACAATCCAAAATGCATTTGGAAAACTTGCTTAATTCTTGGATATAAATGTTAATTATATGAAATAGGCCAGTTGATGAGAATCAGTAATTTGTTTCTTTTTAAATTGTCTTTTTGACTGTTCCACATTACACAAATCAACATATGGTTCACGTTCAGCGGGAAACTGAGGTTATTTTTAGCATTTTGTGTAGAAAAATGTAGATTTTGACATGGAATTTCAATTTCTTGGCAGGACTCTTAGTTTCAGTCATAGTGTAATTAATGACTTGCATGGGCTGTATATTTTGCCATTAATGCAAATTCATGCGTGTTAGAATTGGATTAGATTTTAGCATTTAAGTGATGAACAAAACATCATATCTGTACCTCAAGGTGCTTGTTTATTATTGCATATGATTTTTCACATTTGGCTCTGTTTCCTTCTGTAGCACTGTGTAGGTTCTATCAGTTCTGCACGGCTTGTATTTGTTTTGCTATTTGTGTTGCTCCAAGTGATTTGGAACATGGGACGAGGCCTTTCAGCCGCTCCAGTTTCTAGTCTTTCTTGTCACAAGTAGGCTTACATTAACACTGCAATGAAGTTACTGTGAAAAGCCCCTAGTCGCCACACTCCGGCACCTGTTCAGGTACACAGAGGGAGAATTCAGAATGTCCAATTCACCTAACAGCACGTCTTTCAGGACTTGTGGGAGGAAACCCACGCTGACAATTGGAGAACGTGCAGACTCCGCACAATGACCCAAGTCAGGAATCAAACCTGGGGCCCTGGAGCTGTGAAGCAACAGTGCTAACCACTGTGCTCCCGTGCTGCCCACTTCTCTGCCATTTGATAAGAAAATGGCTAGTCTGTTTGTGGCCTCAACTCCACTTTCCTGTCTTCTTCCCTTACAACCTTAGATTCCTGATTGACTAGGGAGTCAGTCTAACAGCCTGAAAAATATTCAGTGACCAGTCTCCATCTCTCTGGAAAAGAGAATTCCACAGACTCAGGCCCCTCTGAGAACAAAGAACATTACAGCACAGGAACAGGCCCTTCGGCCCACCTGCGCCATCCAGATTTCTTATTTAGACCTACTACCTCACCACCTCCACTGGCAATGCGTTCCAGGCACACTCCACCCTCTCCGTGAAAAACTTTCCCCGCATACCTCCCCTAAACTTTCCCCCTCTCACCTTGAACCTGTGCCCCCTTGTAATTGAGTCTGCCACCTCGGGGGGGCGGGGGGGAGCTCCTGACTATTCACCCTGTCGATACCTCTTGTAATTTTGTAGACCTCAGGACACCCCTCAGTCTCCGGATTTTCCAACGAAAACAATCCAAGTTTATTCAACCTCTTAGGTCAAGAGAAAACAAATTCTCCTGTTCTCCATCTTAAATGTTTTTAAACTGTATCCCCTCGGTCTAGTCTTTCCCATAAAGAGAAACATCATCTCTGCATCCACCATCCGGGCAGAAGTTACCTTTCTCATGGACAGAGGAAAGTCCTCCTTGTTTATTTTGATTAAGTTTTCCAAGCTGCCAGTTCTGGCCTGATCGTCAGAGGATCAGACGAGATGGTTATTTACGTTGCCTGGAATGTCCCTTTGTGCTCGAGACCATGGCATCAGTTGTTATATTGGGAACCCCCTAGGTGATCGTTGTACTTCAATCTGAAATTTAACCGGTCCAATATTCTCCAGTGAAAACAAAATAAAGTGAGACTTTATAGCATATGAGACTTATAGTACTAGCCAGAGTGTAGTTGGAATGTGGAACTCGTTACCACAAGAAGTGGTTGAGGCAAAAAAAAATGTAAGTGTACTGAGGAGGGGGAGGGGGAGTTAAAAAATGGGAGAAAGGAATAGAAGGATATTTTAGGGTGAGACAAATAGACAGGAGAAGGCTCGTGTGGAGCATGGACCGATTGCCTGTTATTGTGCTGTACATGCTCTCCGTTCTGGGTATAAATCTCACCATATCCCGGCCTCTAACCTCTGGCAAGCGTTGCTGAGATTTTTAATGGCACCTCCCTCTTCCATCGGGCTATTTTTTTTCTTTCGCTTTGTGTGAGGAATGCATTCATCTCTCTTTGCCAGATTGTTGTGGCTTGCTTTGATGATTCAACACTATTCTTGTGTAATGGCATTAAAATCAAATTAACATTTCAAGCAGTTCATCTTACTGTTAATTACAGGCTCTGCCTCTTTTAAGCAATCCTACGTGGACCTGCTGCAGAAGTGCTGCATCTGTATTCCATCTGATAACTATTGTGTGTTACCGAAGCACACCACTGAAGCAGGGGATTCACAATATATGTGCAGAGACTAAAGTAAAACCATTTGCAAGTCATTTGGGAATGGTGATGTCGTTGTTTAAAATGTTTGGAGTGCAAGCGATGACCTCAACCAGTATAACTGCAGCAGGAAATGCCAAATAGCATCTCTGTGCACTAGAGTTCTTTTAACAGTTCCAAAACAAATGTGGTGGGCATTGGTTTGCATTATATATAACTAAATGATCCATCTCTTCCCTGGAATTTGTTGTACAGATTTTGGGGATATAAAGTGCACAGATTTAAGGTGCTTTAATGGCAGAGTGTAATATGTTTTTTTTGGGTGTGGATGTAATAACTGCACAAATATATGAATGTAGGTATACATATATAGGTGGCACGGTAGCACAGTGGTTACCACTGTTGCTTTACAGCACCAGGGACCTGGGTTTGATTCCCGGATCACTGCCTGTGCGGAATCTGCATATTCTCCCTGTATCTGCGTGGGTTTCCTCGGGCACTCCGATTTCCTCACACGGGGTTACGGGGATAATGGGCTTAAGGAGGATGCTCTTTCCAAGGGCCGGTACAGATTTGATGGGCCAAATGGCCTCCTGCACTATCGGGATTCTATGAAAAGTCCCGAAAGACGCGCTGTCAGGTGAATTGGACATTCTGAATTCTCCCCCTGTGTACCCGAACAGGCGCCGGAATGTGGCGACTAGGGGATTTTCACAGTAACTTCATTGCAGTGTTAATGTAAGCCTATTTGTGACAATAAAGATTATTATTAATGAAATATTCACTATTTTTAACTAATGACTGTATGATTATACTGGAGGTGAAGCCAAAACAAATTCTGGATAATAAAGCTCTATGCTGTGCTATTCTATTCTACACTGGGGGGCAAGTTAGTTTGTGACGTGGCATTGAAACTGGATGGCCACTATGTTGGTTTGCTACTTGTATAACTCGATTAGAAATTTAATTATCAGCCTGACTTGAATTTTCCTTGAATTTAAAATGAATCCTGTGCTTGTGTAATTTGTGAATCTGGTATAATGTTTTGGGGAGTACAAATTATATTTTTAATCACCCAGTTTTAATATGGGTTTACAGCAGCTTTGCAAATGGATCTACACATGCCTGACTGAAAAAATTAATTCTCGGGCAAGTGTTTGTGTTTGTTTATTTTGCTGGAATAAAAGGCAGGTAAAGAATGTGCATCTTTGAATTTAAACTAAGCTGCCTTCATCCAAAGGAGTTGAATGTGGTGAACACACAGCAGTGTTTCCAGGCAGCAGCTCCAGAGGAAATGCTTTCCAGTGTTTGAAGTGTGTTACTGTCAGGAAATTGAGGGGCCTGGTTTTGATGCAGTACCGACTGCGCCAGTGCAAAAATGAGGTTGGAAGATTGTATCTTGTCCCCGTAGCTTGCTGTTAAGATCAGGAAATGGCTTGTAGATTGTATTTTCTGTTAATGGTGGCAAGACTCTGAAAGGGCAGTTGTGACCATGGCCATGACTATTGATCGAGGGGGGCATGATTTAAGGAAGCAGTGACTGATAATTTTGTGGATCCTGTGTCTACCATGAAAATGTAATTGTGTTGGGAAAGATGAAACAATAAACTGAAGTTGACTTGCAAATGAAAAATCTTTTGATCTGCTCACAGCCACGTGATGTCTAATGGTGTTCTACAAATCAAATTTAAGGTCAGCTGATTCTGGTTGAAGTCATCTCGAGGGAGATTTGTGTCGGTTTGATGAAAGTCTCTCCTCTTGCTGGGTACAGACACAGAACAAAACCTCATCTTGGCACCATGTTGGTGGATAACTGCACAACATTTTATGCCAATGTCTGAAGGAAGTTTATACTCCTTTTCTGACACAAGAATAAAGATTGCTAGAATTGACCTCCATGCCCTTGCAACCAGGAGGGTTGATTGGTGTCCATTGAGTTTCTCGGATGTGTAATGTTAACATTGGATAAATCCAGAATCGGCTTTCCATAATCGAGTTATTTACCACTACTCACCGTGCAGGTTCACCGAAAAAGAATTGACAAGGGCACTCGACTGTATCTGTTGACCCACACTCCAACAAGAGTTGGTATCTTTCGGAAGGGAACAATGGCAATTCTCGCATGCTGCTAAAATTATTTTATGGGATGGGAGTGTAGCTGGCAAGGCTTGCATTTGTCGTTGAACTGAGTGGCTTGCTGGTAGTTAAAAGTCGCCCTCATTGCTATGGGTCTAGAGTCACATGTGGGCCAGGCAGGTAATGACGGCAGATTTCTGCCCTAAAGGGCATTAATGAAACCAGATAGGTTTTAACAACAATCAATGTTAATGTCATGGTCATCATTACTAAGACTAGATTTTAATTCCAGATTTTAATGAAGTAGAATTTAAATCCACCAGCTGTTGTGATTGAATTTGAAGGCGTGTATCCAGAGTATTGGTCTGGTCCTATGGACTGCCAGTGATGTTACCACAACGCACCATCTCTATTTGGGAAATTTGATGTGATTCGGAGTTCTGTGGGATGATTTCCTGCACAGCCCAGATTTTTACCTCCGAAAGAATAAACTCGGTTTGTTCTCACTGGAACGAAGGAGGTTGAGGGGCAACCTGATAGAGGTCTACAAAATTATGAGGGGCATAGACAGAGTGGATAGTCGGAGGCTTTTCCCCGGGGTAGAGGGGTCAATTACTAGGGGGCATAGGTTTAAGGTGCGAGGGGCAAGGTTTAGAGGAGATGTACGAGGCAAGTTTTTTACACAGAGAGTAGTGGGTGCCTGGAACTCGCTGCCGGAGGAGGTGGTGGAAGCAGGGACGATAGTGACATTTAAGGGGCATCTTGACAAATATATGAATAGGATGGGAATAGAGGGATACGGACCCAGGAAGTGTAGAAGATTGTAGTTTAGTCGGGCAGCATGGTCGGCACGGGCTTGGAGGGCCGAAGGGCCTGTTCCTGTGCTGTACATTTCTTTGTTCTTTGTTCAAAGGTGCCTTGCCACCTTGATTTCCCGGAGAAATCTGAATCTTATTGAACTGCTGACCTTGATCTGGAATTGAAGCACGTGAAGTCGTGCTTCGCCATTCTGATGCTGATCATGTGTGACTGCCACATTTTGTGCTTTGGGCCAACTCTTGCAGACCGCCACGGTGAGGAATGTTAGCGATGGAGGACATGCACCATGTCGGGCAATCCACATCCACAATGAGCGCTGCCAGACTCCTAAAGCTCCACCTCTTCCTTCTCAGTGTGTCTCCACAGGAGTACGATCATTTCCATTTCTCACAAATTGTGTGGCCTCAGAGTAATGTAGGACAAAGATTAGCAACAGTTTTGTGCTGTGGTCTGTACCCAGCAGGAACAGGAGCAAGCTCATTTCATGTAGAACAGTTAACACTTTGCAGAAAAGAGACTTTCATTACTGCAGTGTGGTCTGGATTGTAACCCAAATGCCAGAGACGAAAGTTAATCAAATGATGAATTACTCTATCCGTTTCCCAAATTTTATTTCCCCTATCATTAATTGGATCCTTTTGAAGTGTAAAGGATAATTCATTGTGACGAGCCTAATTTTCTGTGTGCTGCACGGGGCATTTCATACTCAAACTGGATTTAATAAACAAAACCCCCTGTCTTGAGCTGGTCACTACTTGTTGTGAAGAGTGAGAGCTTGCCATACGCTTCTCACTGAATCAATCATTTATTGTAGTGGGTGATACTTCTCCACATGGCACAGTTGGGAAAAGGAACAGTAGAATATTTGGCATGGAGAGATTTACTGACCTGTAGAAACTGAATATTTCACATGTATAAAAAAACAATTGTTAGGTGATAGTGCAATTGAGCGATTAGGACAGTTAATTACTTTGTGCATATAATTCATAATGGAATTTAGTATGAATAAATGTGGAGAAGAGGAAGGGCAGGAGATGAAGTTGTCCAACTTTTAAATCCCTCTATCTGAATGTTTGGCAGGAAGCAAGCCGCTAAAAATTGATTATAATTTCAATAATGCTGGCATCTTTTCAAACGCTGTACATTACCATCGCAATTTTCTGTTTTGAAGAGATCACTAGCCCATTCCCGTTAAAGTTATTGACATTCTCCAGTCAGTTTTGCCCTTTTCTGGGATTTTATTTTAAACGGACTTGCAACAATGATTTTCACTTTTTTATATAGTTTGTAACACTTTTTGTAACCAGAAGAGGAGCACGTCTTCAAGGTCAATCCCTATTGACAACAATCTGTAATGGGGGTTTAACTGTAATGTGATCAAATTCTTGTTGAGGTAATGACAAGACAAAGCCGTGATTTGCTGTTGTGACTACCTAGTAATCTTGTCTTGTGTAGATGACTTTTATTTTGTCCCAAAAGCACAAGTGTTGTTGGCAAAACATATAAAATGGGGACAATTTTAAACCCCAAAAGCTGTCCGGTTTGGCTCGGGTGCGGGTTGAAACATTTAAATCCTGACTCCAGACTGCCTTTCAGCAGAGGTGGGAGCTGGGGTTTGGGGACAACCAACTGCTCCAGGAAAACGGGGTGGCTATTTAAACATTCTCCTTTTAAAAATAAATTTAGAGTACCCAATTCTTTCTTTTATTCCAATAAAGGGGCAATTTAGCGTGGCCAATCCACCAACCCTGCACATCTTTGGGTTAAGGTGTGAGACCCACGCAGACAGTGGGAGAATGTGCAAACTCCACACTGACAGTGATCCGGGGCTAGGATCGAACCCGAGTCCTCGGCGGCGTGAGGCAGCAGTGCTAACCACTGCATCACCGTGCCACACTAAAACCTGGTGGTAGCTGCAGGAAGTCGAGGATTGCTGGTTACAGGGAGTATGTGGCTTTCCTGTTGCTTGCTGGACCCAGTTTCCTGATTCACCAATCTCCCCACAATCGGATATCCAATCCACCTTATCCGTACCATATCCCTGGAACTTCCAATCTCTCCTTCTGGGTTTCTTGACCCCCAAAGCAACGATTGCCCAGCTCACTCCCTGCTTTGAGTTACTATCCTGCCCAACGTCTCAAGAATTCTGTTGTGCTGTTTTTGTAAATTTAACATTTCTGCTCTTCTGCACAAACGGTTCACTTTACTGCTTTGGGCTGCTATTGTCATCTTCAAGTGAGGATGAGCCAGATTTGGTGGGGTTCCTGCACAAAAAAGTGATGGCTGACATTCCCATTAACCTGTTTCACTTTAATTACTGTGTGGAACTGTATCCTGGTAGGAATTTCTGCCTTGAGGAAGGGAGAAGGTTGCGCAGGGGTCCGGAGAAATACAAAGGTCTATTTCAAGGAGGTGATGAAATTGGTCGTTCTGCTTTTATGGGTCATCTCATGATGGGAAGCTTTTTTAAATGTTGTGTTTTCATTGTAGGAGTTATTGTATTTCTTTCAGTTGCTGACCTTGTGATTTTTAGCTTCCTCCTGTTTCTGTGAAAAATGTTTCCTGGACCCTGTTTAGTTACTTGCATTGATATTGCCAGTCATTGCTCATGTCTCTAGCAAGCTAAGTACACAACATGGGGTACGATGGTTACTTTTACATAGTTTCATCAGGTAAATACATCAGTATTTTGTTTTGTTATTTTGTTCATCAAATTTAATTTGAAGTTGCGTACACTCAGAATCTGTCCTGATTTGTTGAAAATATACTCTAAGCTTTTGGCTATTTTGTTTTTCTATTTGTTCTTTAATGATTTTTAATATGATACAATGCTGAACTGCAGACTGCAAGTTTAAGACAACATTGTGGCCTTGAAGCGTTTTGTTTTAGATTTTGATGCAACTTAAATTTGAGCAGTCATATCAGTGTTTGCTTAATATTGAAGCAGCTGCCTTTCTGATGATGGCACAGTGGTTAGCACTACTGCCTCATAGCGGCAGGGACCCAGATTCAATTCCAGCCTCGGGTGACTGTGTGGAGTCTGCACGTTCTCCCCGTGTCTGCGCGGGTTTCCTCCGGGTGCTCCGGTTTCCTCCCACAATCAAAAGATGTGCAGGTTAGGTGGATTGGCCATGCTAGAATTGCTTGTTGTCTAAAGATATGTACTTGGGTGGGTCGACAGGGGTAGGGGCGCGGGCCTAGGTAGGGTGCTCTTTCGGAGGGTCGTGAAACCCAATGGGCCGAATGGCCATCTCCTGCACTGTATGAACCTGCTAAGTAAAGTCGCCGTGTCCCAGGTGACCACAGGCTGCTTTCAGGTTAATCAGGTTACCACTCCTCAGGCGAGGAGCAAGGTTGAGAAGGAAGGGCCTTCCATGAATAATCTCAGTCGGTACGGGAACTGAACCCACACTGCTGGTCTCGCTCACGAACCAGCTAATCTAGCTAACTGAGCTAAACTGAGCAAAATTCTTGTAGGGATTCTATGGACTTGCTACCACTGAGGTAAATACCAATGAAAATCCCCTCCAACAGCAAGCAAATCTTTGTGCAATACAGTGCATTTAGGCCTGGGGTCCATTCAAGTTACCACTGAATGTTCTTTAAAAATGTTTTCTTTTGTATTTCTGCTCGCTGAAAAAAGGTGTATGAAGAAAATACATGACTTTAGTACTGTGTTTACAAACAATTGCTGTACTACTGTTGCATGTGACACCTTTTATTCTGCACTATACAGTGCATCTGACTCAACGACCAATATAAATCTCACTTCTCCAATATTTTATTTTTTGCAGTTGAAAATAGTGAGCACTGTGACTTCACAATCTTACGAAATATGCTGATCAGGTAAGGTGGACACATTTGACTGCTATATAGATGCTTTAGCCTCATGTAACTGATGTTCTTAAGATAGTTATTATTTGTTCACACAAAAACAGGTAGAATAAAGTTCTTAAGTAATCGTGTATGAAAACTGATCCTCTTAAACTGATCTTTTCAAATGCAGTTTAATGTTAGAAATGCCGTAGGTTCTGACAGATTTGCACTGCAATACTTCCAAAAGCATGGTCCCTCCTTATACCAAGTGTCCCAACATTAGTCTGCGTGGACATCTGTTTTTCCCTTGCACTGCTACAGTGATTGGCATTGTGCATTGTCTTTAGGTGCCATGAGTTCCCTTACACATGTGCAAAGCAGCTCACTCACTAGCACTGTTGCAACTTTGGCTTCAACATCTGTCATTGTAATAAACAATACTGCTTTACAAAGCATTTTTTAACAAATGATTTTGAACCTTCTGCGAAGCAGGCATATTTAAATTAGGAGCAAATTAATTCTCTACGAATATAAAATGATTTTCTACTTGTTCTTCACTGGTGTTTGTAGGTATTTGAAAGTGAAACAATGCTTTATAAATTATACAGCTGTAGGTTTTTGTTGGAACATTACAATGCAAAAACTGGAAAAGATGATTTGGCCATCCCAAGAGTTCAAAAACTGATTATGCAGTTCACAGCCTGTATCCCTCAACTGATTTTCTAGCCAAGTGCCTATTGGATTTGATTGGATTTGTTTATTGCCACGAGGTAACAGTGAAAAGTATTTTTCTGCGAGCAGCTCAAACAGATCATTTAGTACATGAAAAGAAAATACGTAATAGGGCAACACACGGTACACAATGTAAATACATAGACACCGACATCGGGTGAAGCACACAGGAGTGCAGTACTACTCAGTGGCGAAGATGTGTGAAGGGATCAGATCAGTTCATAAGAGGGCCGTTCAGGAGTCTGGTAACAGCGGGGAAGAAGTTGTTTTTAATCTGTTCGTGCGTGCTCTCCGACTTTTGTATCTCCTGCCCGATGGAAGGTTGGAAAGGTGAGTAAGCTGGGTGGGAGGGGTCTTTGGTTGTGCTGCCCGCTTTCCCCAGGCAGCGGGAGCTGTGGATAAAGTCAATGGATGGGAGGCGGGTTAGGTGATGGACCGGGCGGTGTTCACGACTCTCTGAAGTTTCTTGCGGTCTTGGGCTGAGCAGTTGCCATACCAGGCTGTGATGCAGCTCGATAGGATGCTTTCTACGGTGCATCTGTAAAAGTTGGTATGAGTCAATGTGAACTTGCCGAATTTCCTTAGTTTCCTGAGAAAGTATAGGTGTTGTTGTGCTTTCTTGGTCGTAGCGTCGACGTGGGTGGAGAAGGACAGATTTTTGGTGACGTGCACACCTAAGAGTTTGAAGCTGTCAGCCATCTCCATCTCAGTCCCGTTGATGCTGACGGGTGTGTACGATACTTTGCTTCTTGAAGTCAGTGACCAACTCTTTCGTTTTGCTGGCATTGAGGGAAAGATTGTTGTCGTTACACCACTCCACTCTGTTCTCTATCTCTCTCCTGTATTCTGACTCGTTGTTCGAGATCCGACACACTGTGGTTGTGTCATCAGCAAACTTGTAGATGGAGTTGGCGCCACATTTTGCCACGCAGTCGTGTGTGTGTGTAAGGGGCTATGTACGCAGCGTTGCGGGGCCCCGATATTGAGGACTATCGTGGAGGAGGTGGGTGTTGTTTATTCTTACTGATTGTGGTCTATGGGTCAGAAAGTCGAGAAACCAGTTGCAGAGTGAGGAGCCAAGTCCTAGGTTTTGGAGCTTTGATATGAGCTTGGCTAGGATTATGGTGTTGAAGGTGGACCTGTAGTCCGTAAATAGGAGCCTGGCGTAGGAGTTCTTGTGGTTGAGGTGCTCCAGGGATGAGTGTTGGGTCAGGGAGATGGCGTCTGCTGTGGACTGGTTGCGACGGAATGCGAATTGCAGTGGATCAAGACATTCTGGGAGTATGGAGTTGATGTGTCTCATGACCAACCTCTCGAAGCACTTCATCACAATCAATGTCAGGGCCACCGGACGATAATCTTTGAGGCACATTGCTTGGTTCTTCTTTGGCACTGGTATGATGGTGGTCTTCTTGAAGCAGGTGGGGACCTCGGAACGGAGTAGGGACAGGTTGTAGACATCCACAAACACATCTGCCAGCTGGTACGTGCAGGATCTGAGTGCATGACCAGGGACCCCGCCCAGCCCCATCGCCTTCCGAGGGTTCACTTTCAAGAAGGCTGATCTGACTTCGGAAGCTGTGGCAATGTGTATGGGTGTGTCTGGAGCTGCTGGGATAGCCAACAGCGGTTTGATGGTTTCCTGCTCGAACCGAGCATAGAATGCATTGAGTTCATCTGGGAGGGTGCTCTGCTACCGGAGATTCTGCTCGGCTTCACTTTGTAGCCCGTTACGTTGTTTAGGCCTTGCCACAACCGACGGGAGTCTGTAACGCTCGTCTATATCCAGCTCACTCGTAAAATTACTTGGCAGTCCATTCAAACATTCCTCGCTCTTTGTGAACATTTGATCTCTCCATTCTGCTCCTGAGATCCATCCCATGCTGCCTCATTATCATTCTTGGCACTATGGTTTCTTAGGGTTGAGCTTGTCAAGCTTCAGGATCTTGTATATTTGTAAGATTTATTTATTATCTCCTTTTCTTTGTAAGCAAACTCTATTTCCTTAGTCTCTGGTCGCTTGGGTGTCTGAAGGCAGGTATTGAATGTCCTCTGCACCAGGATACCTTTTTTGTAATCTGACAGCCAAAAATGCACATGATATCCCCGTAACCAATAAGCTCCAAGTTACCCTCTTATCACATCCTGAAATTTATGCTGTGTTCCATGCGATTGATTAATGAATACCCTCGGCATCTTATCTACACTGCCACACAATGCAAATATGTTCAATCATTACACAATATTTACAAATCCTTTATCTTGTAGACTGACGCTTAAATGGTTCTAATGTTTATTGTTCCCCAGTCCCATCATGGTGTGCCACAGACCCATTAAAGATTACAGCACTAAAAACAGAAAATGCTGGAAATACTCTGCTGGTCAGGCCGCATTTGTGTAGAATGAAACAGAATTGACATTTCAGATCTGTGATCTTTCATCAGAACTGGAAAAAGTTAGAGCGTTAACAGGTTTTATGCAAGTACCGAGGGAGAGAAAGTGGGGAGAGGAGGATAGAGGAAAAGGGAGGGTCTGTGATGCGATGGAAGACTGGAGAGATTATATGACAATGGGGTGATGGTGTAAGGCAAAAGGAGATGGTAATGGGGCAAGGAAAGAAACAAAAATGGTTCGCTGAGGTGGAAATTAAAAATCAGCGTCATTGCCAACCTGCTGTCTTGAGAAAATGAGGGAAATAGTTTTGACCTAAAATTGTTGAATTCAAATGCTGAGGTCGGAAGGCTGTAAAGTGCTGAATTGAAAGATGAGATGCAGCCGTCTATGCTAATGTTGAGCTTTGCTGGTACATTGCAGAAGGTCAGAGTTAAGATGGCAGGCAGTTGGAAGCACGGGGTCAGGCGTGTAAATTAAATGAGAGTTTTCCACAGCAAGTGACCAACCAATCTGCATTTGGTCTTCCCAATGTAGAGGAGACTGCATTGCACATACAGTTTGCAAAATTGAAGCAGGTACAAGTAAATCACGGTTTCATCTGGAAGGAGTGTTTGGGCCCTGGCGAAGAGGAAAGGGTTCATTCTTCCTGCCTGACGCCGCATCATAAACTTGCTCTTTTGTTCTTTCCTCCCACTTACCATCCCCCGTGTCATGAATTTGTCCAGCAACAACAGTAAAACAAATTTAACAAAACATAATAGGATGTGACCTGCCCAACAACAGGTAGGAATCTGCCTAGAGACAGCAGTAGCCAGTATTCAAAAGGCTGGTGAGATGCATTTCTCTCGTTAACAAGGCTGTATGGCATTTGGATTGGATTTGTTTATTGTCATGTGTACCGAGGTACAGTGAAAAGTATTGTTTTGTTTCCAGTTCAGACAGATCACTCCATACATGAAAAAACTACAGAAGGCAAAAATAAATACATGATGTAAATTCATAAACACAGACATCGGGTGAAACATGCAGTGTGTAGAGAAGCATACTCAGCAGAGAAGATGTGTGAAGGGATCAGTTCAGTCCATAAGAGGGTCATTTAGGAGTCTGGTAACAGCGGGGAAGAAGCTGTTTTTGAATCTGTTCGTGCGTGTTCTCACACTTTTGTATCTCCTGCCCAACGGAAGAAGTTGGAAGAGGGAATAACCCGGGTGGGAGGGATCTTTGATTATGCTGCCCGCTTTCCCCAGGCAGCGGGAGGTGTAGATGGAGTCCATGGATGGGAGGCGGGTTCGCATGATGGACTGTGTTCACGACTCTGTAGTTTCTTACGATCTTGGGCTGAGCAGTTGCCATACCAGGCTGTGATGCAGCCCGATAGGATGCTTTCTATGGTGCATTTGTAAAAGTTGGATTTTAGATCAGAATGATCTAGATGATGAAAGAAACAGTTTACCTCGATTGAGAAGATCAATGAGGTGTACTTGGGTCATGTCTGGAGTCCAGTAATTTGATTTGCAGACAGCCAAATACACAAGTGCAACAAAGGTATAATTGGCTGGACCCTCGAGCAATATTGGCCAGTTAACATTTGGCAGACAGAAGCAGTTCCCAGCTACCAAGCCTGAAGGTCAAGTTTTATATCTAAGCCTCTAAGTCTTTGGACCAAGGCAGTGCACAAACCCTTCGCAAAGGTAGTTTAAATATCTTTGCCGGGCCACGACAAGATGTTTCCCCGACTGGATTATCATCCCGTATTGTGTGGCAAAAAGCTGGTTTCAACTTGTAGATTTATTTAATTTGGATGTTGTTTGGGGGAAAGGGGGAAGACTGGAGTTCAGGGATTGTAGATATATTTTGGAACAAGGGGTACATTCTACATAACCTGCGTGTTTGTTTAGTAATTGATGAACCTAATTGTCACAGAGTTGAGTAGTCTTGTTCATGGTCATTTGTCTTTTCTTTCCTTCAAAAAATAGTCTTGAATAATTTACACACGACGACTTGGGCTTCACCAAACCAAAACAAAACTATACACCCCCAGGAACTAGTGTTCCACGTTGGGGTACACTCGCAGATAATAGCAGCATGCTCCGTGACACCAGTCTGTATTTGTTTGAAACCTGTTACAACTTTACCTTTTTCCACTTCTAATGAAGGGTCACGAGCTGAAAGGTTAACTCTGTTTCTCTCTCTACCGATGTTGAGGATTTTCTGTTTTTATTTCATATTTCCAGCATCTGTAGTTTTTGTATTAATGTTTACAACACAATCGGGGACCATTGTGTCCATGCCATCTCTTTGCTGGACCAGTCCAAACCTAATTGCACAACCCTGATTTCTCTCCACAGCCCCTTTATATTTCTGTCTCTATAATCTGGTCCGGTCTTTCGTTTGAACCAGCAGTGGTCTCTGACTCCACTTCCTGCTGTGATGCATTCTACGCTCCAGCAACTTTCTACATCAAGATGTTTCTGCTAACCCCATTCCTCTTGGGCAATTTTAAATTGATGAACCTTTGTCATGGCTCAATTTGTAGGAAATGGCATTTTCTTATTCAATATTAAAAAAGCAGTTAAAAATTTGGTTTACACCTGTCAATGGTTTTCATTTCTTCCCCCTCCAAACCAGTCTGTGTCTGATCAGCCAGCTCATGATTGGTTGAAATCTTTCCCCCTCCCATCTTGATGTCACTCAAATATTGTCAACTTTGAACAATACCTGAATTGTAAGCTACCTTAACCGCCCTAAACGCCTGCATCTGTTTACCTCTTTTCTCTCTTAAAAGCACCTCTTTGACCAAGATTTTGGTTCAGCGAGGGGTGAATCTGAGAAGGTGGGGCTTTCATGAATAATCTCTGCCAGTACGGGAATTAAACCCGCGCTGCTGGCCTCGCTCTGCATCACAAACCAGCTGTCCAGCCAAGTGAGCTGAACCAGCCCTCGAGATGGCAGCTTGGTGCTGGAACCCTGCCATTGAGCACCAAGTTAATTATCATTGCCGTTAAAGCTTCATTTGTGTTGAATCAAGATGACAAACGATAATGTCCAGATTTAACAATCTGCATAGATTTCTATAAATTGCTGAAGATTTTCAACTGGAGCACCGACTACCTGAGGGCTTCAAACATCAGCTCCTGTACTATTCTAGATCAGCCTTACTAACCCAGCATCATTGGTGAAAGTGACTGAACTAATTTAACAAGTGGAATCAAAAACGGTCATTAGGTGTCTGCCGCATAAAATAAAGCTGTGTGCTATTGCACAGGTTGGTGCCAGCCATTGGAGTAGCTCAGTAACGGGATTATGGTATAGTATCCAAAATGCCAGCAGCTCTGTTCTGTAAAGCACATGGGATCGGTGGTAATGTATCAAGAACTGGTTGACAGACAGGAAACAGAGTGGGAATAAATGGGTCCTTTTCCAAGTGGCGGCAGTGACTTGTGGGATACCACAGGCATCAGAGCTTATGGCCTCAGCTGTTCATGATATATGTATAAATGACCTGGATGAGGGAACCAAATGTAACGTTTCCAAGTTTGCTGATGATGTGGAGATGCCAGCGCTGGACTGGGGAGGGCACAGTAAGATGTCTTGCAACAATAGGTTAAAGTCCAAGAGTTTATTTGAAATCACAAGCTTTTGGAGCGCTGCTCCTTCATTAGGTGAGGTGCAGGCAGGTTCACAAACGCGGCATACTTAGGAGAGACACAATTGCAAGATAATTACAGATTGGAATGTGAAGCAAGCGATTCGGAAGGCAAATGGTATGTTGGCCTTCATTGCAAGAGGATTTGAGTTCCGAAGTAGAGATTAGGGCCTTGGTGAGACCTCGTCTGGACGTTTGCATATTATTTGGTCTCTTTACCCAAGAAAGGATGCATTTGCCACAGAGGGAGTGAAGCGGAGGTTGTTGGCGGGACTGTCCTATGAGGAGAGATTGGAACTGTATTCACTCGAGTTTCGAAGGGGCAAGAGGAGATCTGATTGAAATGTCTAAAATTCTAACGGGGCTGGACAGACCTAGATGCAGAAAGGATGTTTTCTCCTGTTGGGGAATTGAGAACCAGGGATAGAGTCTCGGAATACAGGGTAGACCAGTTAGGACTGAGACGAGGAAACATTTCTTCACTCGGGGTAATGGACCTGTGGAATTCTATACCACAGAAGGCTGTGGAGGCCAAGTAACTGAATGTCGATAGATAAGATTTTAATAGCATCAAGGAGTATGGGGGGAAAGTGGGAATTATGTATTGAGATCGAGAATCAGCCACGATCATATTGAATGGCGGAGCAGGCTCGAAAGACTGAATGGGCTACTCCTTGTTTCTATGTTTCTGCGATGCCTACCGTTCATTGCTTTACCCTGAGGGAATGTGAAGTACCACCACTGCCCCTCCGTTACATATGTTCACATCAGAATAATATTTTGTCGTCTTAGGTCACGCTTAAGTTTGGTGCCTTTGTGCCTCCTGGCAATGAGCTGCTTTGAGGGCCGCTCTTTCAGAGGCTGGGGTTGTGATCAGAACAGTAGAACTTCCTTCCACCCTGACTGGAAGCTGTTACTCTTTGTTTCACACCATATGCATTGATTCCTGATGCTCACGGAGGAAACTCTTCTTGAGGAATAAATACTGCTTCACCCAGATTCCCAGAACAAGAAGACAAGGCAATACCTCAGCCGCTTGGTTGCTATGTCCAGTGCTGCAAAGCTCCATATCAAGCAAACCTGTCCCAAATCAAAACCACAAGGTCTTGAGAAAACAGCCCAAATATTGTGTTCAACTGCACGGTTTTAACAACTGTGCACTGATAATACATGGTAGAATTAAAATACAACCTTTCTTTTGCACAACTGGACAAATCCGTGCAGGCAGTTTTGTCAAAAACCATACCCATTGTCATTTCTTATTTCATGAATAGTTTCCATTCAAAGTCCATCCAAGTTCATGTGGTGAATTCAGCGGATACTGAATCATGATGGAAAGCCTGAGAGCTCCCTCGAGTGGGGGTGATTGCAGTAGCCTTGTGTCAAAAAAAAACAAATTGAATTGTAGATTGCAATGTGACATCAACACAAAACATATTAGCCAAGTAGTTTAAAGGAATATCACTTCAGTTTCTTCTGTCAGTGGCCTCGCCATAAACCTTTCTTCATGATTATGTTTGAGTTATCGGTTTGAGTTGTTAGGTTTATTTGGGCTGTCATCCTTGACAAAGCTGGGTGTTTGTTCGCAGCTATGTAGCTTTAAGCGTGATCACTCTGATCAGCTGCTTCTGTTCACATTCGTCTCACCAATAATTAATTTTTTGTTTCAGAACATCAAAAGCTGTCAAGTATGTCACGTATGTCAATACATAAGATACTTGAGTAACAAAGCTTGAATTTAAAATGAGCTCCATTTTGGTCAATATTTGAAGAGTAGTTTGTAGAACGAAGGGATTTTGATGTGTTTCGTCTTCATCGCCCTCTCAAAAAAACCCACCTTGTATTTCACACCTGTAAAAAATGGTGACAATTAATAAAAGGATCTGCTTCTGTTAAAAAATCTGCTGATGTTAATGAAAGTTATCCGCTTTAGGAACATTGTGCTAATTGAAGCTATAGTGGTGCTATTCCCATGTATTGTGTGCCATATGTAAGGAAGGGTCATTTTGAAGACCTATTCTTCCACAAGTCTTGAGTAAGATCATTAAAACATAGTAATTGGAGAGCAAATTGACGTGTTTGCTAAATTTTATTCTACCGTAATCACCCTCCCTCTTCCCTGCCCCCCAACAAATAAACTGTGATACATGGAAATTGCTCAATAATGTTCATTTGTAAAATCTATAGCATTAAGTTCCTACATCACTGCCAAATAAAATACTCACCAGTCACATCACATTACTGCTGCAATCAGTTTTTAAATATATATATATATCCCCCATGTTCAAATGTGATATATGTCTGATGTGAAAAATCACATACGTTGTTAACTAATTGTATTTTACCCTGGGGGTTTGGGGCACAAATGTTGCCAGTTCATTTTTAATGAACCACAGTTAAATCTGCTGTACCCGGTAAACCAGATTGTTTTCTGCAGTTTACTATGGTTTTTCAAATGTTAAGTGAAAGTTTGCATGTTTTTTCTGTATGGATGTGGGGAGAGCTAGAAAGGATTGGGACAACAAATCTACTGTCACAATTTAGTCAAGCAATTTTAAATCAATATGTAATCCTCCTTTTTTAATACATATTGATTAGTTTCTAACCAGCTGCAGTGTATTGATCCCAGTGTGGAGGAGCATGCACCAGCGTCAAAGCTGTTATGAACAATCAGATTTGGAAAATCACTAAGTGAACAGATTAATTTGCTTTTGAGAAGTTACTGTGTAATGTAGTCTCCCAACGCTTAACCTATTTTCCAGATTCTTGAAGGGCAGATGCTCGGTGCATTAATTCCTTACGCCTTTAGCTGGCTACGGCTGTCAGATTTGGGAATACAACTTTTTTTCTTCCGTAAATTGAATTTAGCCGTAAGCTTTTTAATTGATGCGTTAACAAATTAGACAGGAAAATATGATTGGATAATGTCCATGACCGTCTACACGTAACTTATTGTTTTAAATATAAACATATCTGAATATTAATGTAGACTTATTTAACATCTTTCCTCAAACCCTGAGGAATGATTTAAGGAATCCAACCCAAGCTGCGGTTGTCAGGTGAATGTCGTACAGGGAATAGCTTTAAGGATAAGTTGGAACGCTGATGCAGTTTACTTTGGCAACGTAACAGAAATAGGGATATAGAACAAACTCTCCTCTGTTATAAAACTGGCCTGTGTGGAAAGGATCAGACCACTGTATACTATGGTCTTGTATTCTTTATTTCATAGGTTTGAAGACGCCAGTAGTTAAAGTGCTATTTGTATTCTCCTTCAGTGTTACAAGAAAGACTAGAGTGAACAGTTCACAGGCTGAGTGCTGTGACTCAGTATAAAATCTGCTTGCTGGGAAGTGTAGCATAAAGATTTGATTGTAGGGAAGCTGTCAGCCACTTAGAGCTAACGAGTGTTCAGCCCATCTCCACATACAAAAGATTTTACTGTTTGAGGTTGGTGCGAAAAGCCTGAGTTTCTTTGCCAGCCCCTCTGAAGGTTAGTTAGACGGTTATCATCCTACACCTGATGGCAACCCATCTCCGATGAAAGCTGTTAAATGTGTTGGTTATTATAATGATGGAAACAAGCTGTTGGGAGCCAATTGTGCCATTTAGATTTGCTGAATGCACATTTTGTATGAACCAGTTTTTATTCAAACACACTTGGGGCCTGAGGGTTTGTTCGTTCTAAGATGGAGTCATGCCCTTTTAATATGTAGAACATTATAGTTATATGTAGCACAGACTGTTTGGGATGGGGTGGGGAAGCTCCTGGATGTCTGATGTCTAGGCAGCTTCGCCACAGTTTTTAGTGATTTTTCTCAGCACAATAGCTTTGAATTTGGCTCAATGAATTAGTTGTCCTGAGATTTGCTGCAAAAAATTAAATGTGAGTAAACGCCAAATGAGGCAGACTAAACTGAAGTACACTCCTAATGGAAGTTCTTGTTGTACCCGACAATACTTTATATTGAAGGTCGTAAAATTAAATCCTTGGATCGCTTTTTGGCTTTTATACCGATGGAACTTAGTTTGTGATGGTAATAGTAAGGCCGTGGATTATGTCCCAGGTTCGATTCCCGGCTTGGGTCACTGTCTGTGCGGAGTCTGCACATTCTCCCCGTGTCTGCGTGGGTTTCCTCCCGGTGCTCCGGTTTCCTCCCACAAGCCCCGAAAGTCATGCTTTTAGGTGAATTGGATGTTCTGACTTCTCCCTCCGTGTACCCGAACAGGGGCCGGAGTGTGGCGACTAGGGGATTTTCACAGTAACTTCATTGCCATGTTAATGTAAGCCTACTTGTGACACTAATAAAGATTATTAGTATGTGCCAGATTGTGTAACCTGTTGGTTTCTTGCTCCACACAGAACTCACATGCAAGATCTGAAGGATGTCACCAACAATGTTCATTATGAGAACTACAGGAGCAGAAAATTGGCTGCAGTTACATACAATGGTGTTGATAACAATAAAAATAAAGGACAGTTGACCAAGTAAGAAACCTGTTTTGTCCTCTTACCGTTTGGGCAAATTCTTAACCATTTCATTTCTTTACACAAAGTAAATGGTGGCCAATCAAAACTGCTGAGGGGATTTGCTGAAAATGTTCTACTTTCCTCAAAATTCTTTCTCTTTCTTCATGGTGTCCTCCGTTAACAAACATCTGGAAACCTTATGTAGTCTGCTGTGTCTAAAATGTCTTGCTTTTGTTCCACGTGCACAAAACAGTTTGTGATTTATGGTTTTCCTAAAGTTTGGCTATTCAGCATTGAAAGAGTGCAATATTCTGGAGTGAAATTATCTGTGGTAATAATTGTAGATGCTTTAAAATGTTTTATAAATGGGAAAACCGGTATAAAATGTATTGAATATATGTTGATCTTGTCTATCTCATAAGGCAAAACTCTTAGTTGTTTACTTGTGCCTGTGTTTCTCATCTACGTTTAGAGATGCAAAGCTTTGGGCCTCGAGCTCATAGATGTTTATTTCTGCAGAGAACCTTGACACATCAATATTGCTATCCCATGCTGCAGAGATTTTAACCATTTCTTCCTGTGCCTTACCCATGTCATTACCTCCTGTCTATCCATTTGGTCATGGCCAGCTCCAAGATCATGGCCAATGCCAATAAGTGACCTGCGGTATTCCCCAGTTCATCAGCTTGCACTGATGCTTCACTTGGTGTCGGATTACTGAGCTTGCACACTTACACTCATTACAGTGACGAGACTGAAACTGGTAGCTCATGATATGTCAATGACTGTGGTAATGAGCCAACTGTTTAGCTGTTATTGTTCGACTTTGATTTTTAATCTTTTAATTTCACATTTTTTAGTCAGCCAACTGATAGATGTGACTGTAAGATGATGTACATTTTGTGGCAGTGTTCTTGGGCCCAGATTTTTAACCATGTTATTTTGTATGAGTGATATAAAGGAAATACACATTTTAAAACACATGGAGTTTGAAGACAGTATTTCGGAAGGTATCGGATCTTTTCAAAAACTGTACAATTGTAACAATATAGAATAATTCAAATGTTTACATTGCATTTAATTGCTATCAAAATTTGAAGGCTGCTTTTTTGTAGCTTTAAAGTTCATATTGAGTGCGCTGGCCAGAAGAAATGCTGTCTTTGTAAAGCTGAAATAAGTTTTTAAAATATCAAAACTTCTAATAATTTGGAGTGAAAAGTGATTGTGAGTCAAATTGCTCCACACCAACTTTGTCAGAATATCTGTGATGTGCAAGGGAATATGTCGCAATTAAATGTCAACTCAGGTAAATATGGTGAGCAGCACTAGAATTGGAAATAGAGTTGTGCTACTTAATGGACGTAGGCCAGAGAAATGGAGCAGACAGTAGAATACTTTTGTCCATCTCGTTTCTTATCCAACTGATCAGTTTCATCAATAATTAGTGCAGCCAATACCTTAACCATTCAGATGTTATTCTGGCTTCACTGTCTCTCCACATAGCAAAACATTACTTTATGCCAATTTATTTTTCATGGGTAACAGTCTCCCATAGCTGAAACCCACGAACAGTTTACATTCGGAATTCTTTAGCCAATTCAATTAGTCCTCCACACGTTTTGAATTATAAGGCTGTGGGACCGGATGGTTCAACTTGCAGTCAGATACCTTGCACATCATGGGAAAATCTGAATCTTTGTAGAAACAAACTGTATTCTTGGATGTTACGCATTTGCGTCATTGAATGAAATTGCATAATGTCCGATTTTAAATGTTTTATTTCACCTTTATAACCCCTCCATGTAATTTAATGTAAAACTGTGTTTTCCTCATCCTAAGTGTCTGTGTATCTGTTTTTTTTTAGATTTGACACAGTTGAAGGCATGTAAGTGGTTGTTTAAATTATTTGAAAGAACTTTCCAACATTTTTAGCATCAACTTGAATTTCAGTTCCGTTGGACACGAGTATTAAATTTCTGACGTCGGGTGGGTTTTCTCGTGTTATCGCCACAAGTGGTCATAATTGTTTAAAAAAACATTGCTTGTTCCAAAAATATTCCCTGTTATCAATAAGATACTTGATTAGTGATAAAAGAAGTGAATGATCAAAATGGCTGGACCTGATGTCTTGGACCAGAGCGCCAATTTAAATATTTTCTTTCAAGTTAAGGCATTATCGGATTATATGGACATGTTAACAAAAGTTATGCAGATTGACTTTTTAAAATTCAGCAGTGTTATTTTTGGAGCAATCTTTACCAACTTTCTCTGCTTGTTAAACATTAATTTTCTGGTAATCGTAAGGGGAGCTGGCAGGAAGGATGAAAAGGCTTCCACAGATCGGTGCTTGTATGCAAGTCTTTGAACTGCTTCTTGCTTTTTTCCTCTCTCCCACAGTTCTACAAGTCCTTTTAGGAGTGGAGGCCGTAGCAGTACCATGCTCTGGACCTTCTGCTTCCAATCCCCTTTTGTTCAATGGAAGCCGTAAGGTGCAGCTTCAATGATTGCAGTTGATGTTAATGGCCTAGTTAATGATTGCATTCTTCTGATGGATATCTAGGAAAAGTGGAGCCACGTGATTTTAGTCAAAGGAAAGACGGTGGTGTCGTTCCCCAGCACTGTTCTACAATACAGCCAAATAACCTCTTGCTGGCCGACATTCCCTTTGATATGCTGTTCTTTGTACTAAATGGTTTCCATCAGGATGACTGGAACTTTTTCTTCAGGATTCAACTGGCTGGTTTTGCATTCCCTTTTTCCTCTTTTTGTTTTCCTTAGGCATCGATCACTTGGCTTTGGGAATGATGTGATTTTGTTAATAATTAGTTTTGAAGAGACTTGTCTTGAGAGTAAACTTCCAGACAATGTTTCTAAAAAACAATGGAGTGTTTATTAGATTGTGATCAAAACAGAATATAGATCTCGTGAAATCTGGATATGTTTTCATCGGGTGTCTACCCCACTGGAGCTCACTGCTTTACAAGACATTCCTTCACTCATCTCATTGAATCAAAAAATGTTAGTCGCATACTTTACATGTCACATTCTGTAGAAAGTTGAGCTAAGTTGTTCATGTACCAGATTTCCTGCATGAAGTGAGCATCTATTGGATTTTGGCTCCATACTGTTTTGCCTCAGTTTTCTGATATTTTTCATTCCATGCCCATCGATGGGTAGTTTAACCAGTAAAATCAACGATGGGGACTTCTGACTCGGACCTTACAGTTTCTCCAGGAAGTCATAGGTTTGTAACTGCAGGTATTGATCATAAAAAAACTTGTAAGGAAGCCTGGAGGGAGAATAAGCTACTTGAAAAGCTAAATTAAACAAGTCCGTGCATTCACGCACATGTTTGTAATGTATTCACAAGAGGCAAATCCCATCTTCCCATGAGCTTTTCATGCTGACTGGGAGTGAGGACAGTGATTTCTCCAGAGACTTGAAGAAGACTTTCCTATTCCATTGCCGTAGGTTTTGGGCTGAAGATTGAGATGGTGTGGTAATCATTTGGTGGAGTTGACATGCTTATTATGGCTTGGCACATTTGAAACAATTTCCTGATTTGGTTCTTCTACAACTCAAAATCACATTGATCCTATATTTTACATCTGCTGTTCATGTATTGTGTACATTGTGAAACTAACTCATTAATCCTCTTTACTGCCCATAGAAGCCCTCTGGCTCAGATGGAGGAAGAACGGAGAGAGCATGTTGCAAAGATGAAGAAGATGGAGATGGAAATGGAACAAGTCTTTGAAATGAAAGTCAAGGAGAAGATTCAGAAGCTGAAAGATTCGGAGGCAGAGGTATTTACCACTCATGAATGTAAACTCCTTTACAATTTGCAAGAAAGATTGTATTTCTGATGTCTGCATCCACAGATTTCAAAATACGTGTTGCTTATATTAATTTGCCTACGTGCGATCATTTCTCAAAGTACAGTAATTGTCGAGCTCTGAAGTTTTCTGGGGTGGTTAATTAAGAGTCTGTCACTCCAGATCTATCTCTCTGCTGGGGTGTTCCACTCAAGCTACTGGAGTTGTCGGCACATATTTTCAAAATATATAATTCTCAGGGTTTGCATGCTGCTGATGGGGCAGCCATTTATTTTCCACCCTGTGGGTGTGGGTCTGGAGTCACGTCCAGACCAGTTAAGGATGGCAGATTGTCTTCCCTCAAGGACATCAGCGAACCAGTTGGCTTTTTACAACAATCTGTGATGGTTTCATGGCCATCATTTCTGAGGTTAGCTTCACATTCCAGATTTATTAATTGAATTTAAATTTCATCAACCGTGGTGAAATTTGGACTCCTGTCCCCTGGGCATTAGCCTGGGCCTCTAGTTGACTAGTCCAGTGACATGACCACTACACCAATATGTCCCCCCAAAATACGTCAGCATTAATTACAACATTCTGACAGCTCATGGTCACACTCAGCTTTATAGAAAGATATTTTGATGAATTTGCCAGTGGAAGGATTTGAGCTCATGTTCTCAAAATTATTAGTCCAATAAGATCACCACTGTATTCTGTAACTGTATATTCTTGCCTAATGCGGAGTTCACATTCCCTCCCTGTGGGAAACCATTTCACCCACGTTTGTGTAACCTGTTTTTATAATTGAACTCTTTAAGCCGCGGTGTCATTCAGCTGAGTCTGTGCTCGATCTGTCTGCGTACCTCTTCAGAGGGTGGACCTGCTTTGAAACTTTATTTGCTGAACGTGCAAGCTTGTCCCCAGAGACTGAGTGGTTCCTTGATTGCTCCTCTTTTGGTTGTGGGCAGGGAGGGGCGTGGAAATTTGAGAAATCAAGATTGTGACATAAAGCTGATGATTCGTGTGGACATTGGCTCAAATTCCCCAGTACTGTTTTCAAATAAAATATTACATACATTACCATTGGAATGCCAAATGGAATAAAACCTTTGGCTGTTCAAAATTGGTACAATTTTGCCTTCTGTAATTCAGGTATATATTAATAGCTAAACAGCTTGTAAACTGTGAGCGTGAGTTGCACATTTCACTGGGATAATTTAAATTTTTGAAGAAATAAAACAGTAAATGGACTATGCTTAGGTGGTTGATAACTAACTTTGGAAAATGTATACATGGAGTTCCCTCAGCGTTACTTGATTTGAATTGACTTTTTAAAATAAAAACAATTAATTACCACTCGATCCTCAATATTGAATTGAAATTTTGAGATACTGTATTGATTCCTTCCCTAGAATTTTATTTGCTAGCATTATTTGCTCGGCCATTTAAGAGGGCATTTAAGAGCCAACCACATTGTTGTGCGTCTGAAGTCACATGTAGGACAGACCGGGTAAGGTCGGCAGATTTCCTTCCCTAAAGTACATTAGTGAACCAGATGGACCTTTACCGCAATTGGTGACAGCTTTTCATGGTCACCATTCCTGAGACCAGCTTTACATTCCTGATTTATTAATTGAATTGAAATTCCACCAGCTGCGGTGGTGGGATTTGAACCCTTGTCCCCAGAGGTGTAACCTGGGCCTCTGGATTACTAGTCCAGTGACCATTATACACTACCGTCGCTTTTATTCTCCTCCCCACCCCCCGAAGCAGGATGTACCTTTGTGTTCATTGTAGCACCACAGTACCCCATAACTAAATGAAAAGATAATTTAGAATGTAGAAAAAAATTAGCTTCCATCAAAACAATACATGAACATGGGAACAGGATGCGACCATTTAGTTCCTTGAGCCTGTTCCACCATTTGGTGGAGTCCAGGCTAATCAGCACCTTCGTTCCCTTTAATCAACTTTGCCCCATATTCCTTGCAAAAAATCATCAATCTCAGTATTGAAAATGTTTGTTGATCACTCCCTCCCCCTGACCCCCATCATGCGCATGTGGTATTTGGGGTGTGGAGAATTGTAAATTACAATGCCCTTTATGTGGAGAAAGTGCTCCCTGTTTTCACTTCGACATGGTCCAGCTGTCATTTTAATGTTATGCTTTCTTGTTTTAGACTTCCCACCAAAGGAAATAGTTTCTCTCTCTATTCATTGAATCCCTTTATCGTTTTAAAGACATTGATTAAAATATCCTTCAACCTTCTAAGCTCAGGAATGCGAGCTACGTTTCGATAATATTCATAATTTAGCTCCTTCTGGTGAATCTATACTCCACTTCTCCCTCCCAAGGTTGATGTACGCTTCTTGATAAACCGAGCATAGTGCTCCAGGTGAAAGGAGACCTCATCATGCACACACAATCCTGACTTGGAACTATATCGCTGTTCCTTCAATGTCACTGCGTCAAAATCCTGTAACTCCCTTTAAACAGCACTCTGGATGTACCTACACCAGATGGACTGCAGAAATTCATAAAGGCAGCTCACCACCACCACCTTCTCCAAAGGCAATTTCGGATTGACTGGCCTTGTCAATGATGCTCATGTCCCATGAATGATTTACGTAACTGTTGGGATTTCGTCCCCACAACCCAACGATGTGCAGGGTAGGTGGGCCCGCCACGCTAAATTGCCCCTTCATTGGAAAAAATGAATTGGACACTCTAAATTTATATTTTTTAAAAAAGGTTAGGTGAGGTTACGGAGTAACTGGGATTGGGCTTGGGTAAGGTGCTCTTTTGGAGGGTCGGTGGAGACCCGATGGACCGAATGGCCTCCTTCTGCACTGTATAGATTCTATGAATTGAGAGAGACAGCAGCTTTTATGCTGTGGCATTTATTTTAAATGTTTGCAGCCATATCAGTGCAGCTTAGGGATTCTCCGTTTTTAAAAAAAAAAAAAAGCTTTGTTAATCATCTTCAAAAGAAAATGCTTTGAGTGGGTGGTGAAGTGACAGCTTATCCTCACTGCCTCCTTCATCTTGTCTCCTGCAGTGAAATATCGAAGATTCATTGCTGGAGTGTGAATTGAAGAGTTCTGTATTTTTGTATAACATGGGTGTAAGAGGCAGTATGGGTTTGAGGGGGTATGATTTAAGCCTGCTTTAATGTAATTACTTTGTATCTTGTAGCTCCAGCGACGCCATGAACAAATGAAGAAGAATTTGGAAGCACAGCACAAAGAACTTGAGGAAAAACGTCGCCAGTTTGAAGATGAGAAACAGAACTGGGAGGCTCAACAGCGTATTCTGGAACAGCAAAAACTAGATTCTACCAGGTACACCACTTCACACACTCACGCTCACACTATCACTTTTAGGTTTAAATAATTGACACTGGCTTTAGTTGTTGCACAACACGACCCCTTGATTATGCCGTAGTCACTGCAATTGGCTTTTTGTTAATGGGAGTTTCCAACTTGTTCATCCAATCACAGAGCCTTGAAAGAGATGCAAATGTCCAGTGGATTCATCGGGGTTTATATGACCGGCGGTAAAATTTACTGCTCAACAATGGGGCAAAAAGTTTTCCTGCATTGTGCTGGCAGCAGCTGGTAACGTCCGGCAGTACCATGGGTCATGTTGAGCCTTCAGCTTAGGCTTCTGCCTTTGACCATGAATGAAAGAGAAAAGATGATTTGCATTTATATCACCCTTTTAATGATCTAGGAATATCCAGCAGTCAATGAAGTGTGGTCAGTATGGTAATGTGGGAAAGTAGACACCGACAATTTGCACTCGAACAAACAGTATTGTGAGAAACCTGGCAATCTGTTTCTGTGATGTTGGTTAAAGGATAAATGTTGGCCCGGATACTGGGGAGAACTTCTACATTCTTCAGAATAGTGCCACGGGATATTTTGCATCTATCCTGTGGGAACAAATGAGGCCTTGCTTTACTGTCTTAATCATTGGACCGCACCTCCAACAGTGCAGCACTCCCTCAGCACTCTCCTGGACAGTCAGTCTGGGTTTTTGTGCTCCGGTCTCTACAGTGGGACATCAACCCACAGCCTACTGACGCCAAAGGGGCACCGATGCCCATTGCACCTGGCTACAAGTGGAGGCTGATGCCCACAATGCCCCTGGTTACTTCCACAAATTGCTGCTTAAGAAAGAGCCTGACCCCAAGACATTTGTCCACCATTGTGCCTGTAACCTACTCCAGCTGAGACCAGCTAACTGATCAGGGATCAAGTGTGGATATTAATGCATGTGGCTTTTAAAATATATATATATATATATATATTTAGTTCAATTTTCCAGACAGTTGATGGTGATACAGAAATGTTCTTTTATTTCAAAGGACCTTGGAAAAAAACAAGAAGAAAGGGAAAATCTTTTAAAACATCTGAAGACCACCAAATTATGCCAATTTGCCAGCCCTGGACATTTTTTTTCTTTATTTTGAAAGGATTCAACTTTGCACCTATTATCTCTATAATGTTAATGTATTAGCATGTGAAATGGCCAACCTAATATTATGTTTGTACATTAATTTCTATTTTTAGTCTCTGGAATAGGAAGCTAGAAAAGTCTCGAGTTATCTGGGGTAATATATGTAGAGACACAACATCTGAATTTTTTAAAAAACCTGATGCCTCCCTTTTTATGCAGATAAATGTGTTACTGTCATGCAATCATGTTCTGGTGGTTGATTGTTTACAGAATATTAACTGTTCTTCCATAAATGTGGGAACTTTGAACGATGTTTATAAGAAACAGTGCTATAATTTGTTGCAGCTTCAATCTACTTCAGAAATCACACAAAACCTCATACAATGCAGCTATAACATAGTCTTGTCTTAACACATTTCGGTTCTGGGGGCAACACCAGTTTCTTTTCCACCTTTCAGTGTTTTCCTGTTCCCACAGCTAGGGCTAGGGCTTGTGTGGAATCTCAACCACTTCCATTATGTGTCGTCTTAGATTTTTGCTGTTTCCATTGAATAATTAACGTTCTCTAGCAAAACATTTACCTTTTTTTGTAACTGCTTCATTTATTGTAACAATTAATTTAGATATTTCATCATATATTGCCCAGCAAAATGCTGAAAAATTTGAAAAAAAGCATAGCTTTTGTATGTTAGGAAATAATGGGGTTCAACAACATGCTTTCTCTTGCATTTTATTGTAACTGACTAAAGTACTGCATTTACACGTAAGCGCTGGAGCCATAAATGCACCTTTCTCCAGCTAAGTGCAGTCAAGCTTGTATCTCCTTACTGAATGGAATTCCTGGTCTCCGAGGGTTGTGGGGAGGGTGGGTGGGAGGGAGGGGGAAAGAGTCACATTTAGCTGTATACATGTTACCCATCTCTGTATTTTTATTTGTATTGTACAGAGTCACATAATAAAACAATGTTGTGATGACGTAAATACTTTCTGCAGCAATGTGATTTTTCTTGGCGGTGACTGGCTTGCGGCCATGTTAACAGGAGTCTAATTTGAGTTTGCAATTGACCTGAAGATTATATTTCGGTACAGGGATGGAGATCAGTTCCAGTATGTCACTTAGGGCATTAGTGAGACTATAACTTGTGTAGTCCAACCTGCGATGTCATGCGTGTCACTGAAGTTTTCAGTGTGTGGTTGTTTTCAGTGTGTGCAGTGTGTAAGAAATGAAAAATAAAGATGGGCATTTGTACGTCTTTTATGACCCCAGCCCTTGACAGACACTCGGGTACTTTGAAGTGGAGCCATTTTGTAATGGAGAAAATGTGGCAGCCAATTTGCGTATAGCAAACTCCCATAGGGATCAATGTGATAGAAAACATAGAAAATACAGCACAGAACAGGCCCTTCGGCCCACAATGTTGTGTCGAACCTTTGTCCTAGATTAATCATAGATTATCATTGAATTTACAGTGCAGAAGGAGGCCATTCGGCCCTTTGAGTCTGCACCGGCTCTTGGAAAGAGCACCCTACCCAAACTCAACACCTCCACCCAACACCAAGGGCAATTTTGGACACTAAGGGCAATTCATCATGGCCAATCCATCTAACCTGCACATCTTTGGACTGATAATGATCAAATAACCGGTTTCGGGATAAATATTGGCCAAGGCACTGGGGGGAGCTCCCCTGCTCTTTGCAGTAGTACTGTAGGTCTGTGACATGTGCATGAATGGGACCTTGAATTAAGGTCTCATTAAAAGGCGGCACCTATGAAAGTCTGTAGCATCATTCAGCACCTCACTGGGGGTGTCAGCCTAGATTCTGAGTTTGTGTTCATAATGGGACTCAAGCTTGCAACTTCCTGCCTCTGGTGTTGCTCAATGGGGGGGGGGGGGGAAAGACTTCATGTTACTTAGAATTGTATCGTACTCCACTGCTGCCTCACGGTACCGAGGGCCCGGGTTCGATCCTGGCCCCGGGTCACATTCCGTGTGAGGTTTGCACATTCTCCCCGTGTCTGCGTGGGTCTCACCCCCACAACCCAAAGATGTGCAGGGTAGGTGGAGTGGCCATGCTAAATTGCCCCTTAATTGGAAAAAATGAATTGGGTATTTTAAATTATAAAAAAAAAAAGAACGGTATCCTACTCCCTGTGAACTACTGACCCACTCAACCACCACCCTGCTTCCCATGCTGGCTGATATTTTAAATAGTTCCCCTTTTTTAGGTACTGCCCCTTCTGTTTAAAAGTTGCGGTCATCAAGCACTTCCTCAAAACATCTACCTGTGACCCTCCCCTCCCCCCCCCCCCCCCCCCCCCCCCCCCCCCCCCCGGATCTTGCGAGCTGTCACCCTTTTCTGTTGAGTTCTTCAATCTGTTGTCTGCTAAATCCTTGTCATAATCCCTTTTCGCGGCACCATCTGCTGAGTTCTGGTAGGTAGTTTGTATGCCCCAAAGCTGCTGAGAAAAGGTAAGTAGGTGAGGTTGAAGGGATGGGCTGACGTGACGTGAGGTAAGTGGGCGAGGGAGTTGGGTGGTAGGGGGATGGGGGTAGAGTTGAATGGCACAGAGCAAGTCAGGATGGGGAGTTGATTATGTGGGGGGTTAGTCGGGGGGGGGGGGGGGGAGTCATCGATTTTTGGTTGTCTGAGTGACTAATGGGGGGGGGGGGGGTTCAGCGGTATAGTTTCGATTTTTGTGTTTTACATTCCCTCGGTAACCGTGCAGCTAAGTCAATCGGAAATATGCAAAGTCTCCACTCCTAATCCGATTTGGATGGGCAGGGTGCTGGGAAGTTGGGGAATTGCCCATTGGACGTTCAAACTTCCCAGACAATTCCCACAGTCCTAACATTGGGACTTCCAAGGGGTCTCGAGGCCGGTCTTCTGGGTTATGTCTGATCTCCTTCACCCTCCCGAAACGGCAGCTCAACCCAAACTCTGCCTCTTTGTCTTACCGATCTTTGGTTCCTAGTTCCTCAATGTTTCCATTTAAGATGATCATTCTTGTCTTCATAGCCTCTTCTTCTTTCTCCGTCTTGTCTTTGTAATATCCTCCAGGCTGCTATTTCTCCGAAACTTTTGTTCTGATTTCAGCTTCACCCTTGACCAGTAATTCTCTCTCTAAACTCCGATATTCTCGTTTTGAGATGCTCCTTCCTTCCAACCCACCCTCTTTGGCCAGCCTCTCCTAATATGGTCCTCATTTGATTTGATTTTTATCCAATTACACATCAGGTGCCTGGGATGTTTTTCTGTGCTAATGCACTCTGTTTAGAAACCCCCCAGAATTGAAGTGTGTTAGAGAAAGGGATTAAATGAATACCTCTTTGAGAGGCATGACTTGAGGATGATGGGCTGAAAGGCCTCCTTTGTGCTGTAAAATCCTATTGCTGCCCGTGTAGTTCCCTCCACAGTGATGTTTTCTCTCAGAACTTTGTCCGTTCTAATATTAAACGCAAAGTTTAATGTTCAGTATGATTCCAGTGTGACCCTTTCTGAGGGCTGCTGATGTTTTGAAGAAATCCGAAACACCCAACAATTAATTGACGGAACTCAAGATCTCACGTTTTCTTTTTTTTTTTAAATTAAACTTTGTTCATTTTTAATATATATATATATATAATATATATAAAATATATATTACAAAATCTTTCCGGTTCATTCACTTTCTTGGGACCAACTCAAAGGGTATATCACTGTTCCCTGGGGTTCATTCCGATGTCTCTTCAGTGGTCCAGCTATTTCCCAAGGTTCGAGATATCAAAGCCCCCTCCCCACTAGCTTTTGGCTCGGGTGACCCTCCAGCTTCTTTATCGACCTGTGCTCCTGAATCCTACAGCTCGAGTACAGGCCTCCCTTTGACTCCTGCTCAGCAGTTTAAAAACTTCGGAAAACACCCTTTGTTTCCAATAGATGTTACTATGGTTTCAAATTGCAACCAAGCTGCACAAGGTTAACTGCATTTCATTGAGAATTACTGTAGACTTTAAATCGGCCAGTCAATTTTCACCTGACCAATTTTGTCTTACGCTGAATCCCGACTCCCAAACGGCAGTCTGACATGCCCGTCAAAGGCCGACGGTTCTAATACTTACTCTATTAGACCCCATTGCGGTCTGCTTCTCGATCCTTGGAAGTCAAGAGACGCAAGTTTCGTAAGATGGGAACCTGTGCCGAACTCTTGGCTGCTGTTCAAAAACATTAGCTTGGAGGTCTCGTGATGTGAGCGTGGGAGCGGCTACGTTTCTGTGAGCTCCTGGCTCTGCTCATCTTTAAATCTGCCTCTTCATCCTCGTGCGCACTTCATATTTGTCTTTTCATGGTGTAGGGTGCCTTGCTCTATGTCCCAAGAAGTCTTGGTTCTACATGAAATGCATAAACCTGCTTGTGGCGGCTGGGGTGGGGTCCTGTTCTCAGTGGTGTATTTGCTATTGAGAGGTCTCCCGCCTTGGCGGTGCCCTGTGCATTGATGGGTGACGGCTGCCAATGTAGCTGCTGCTCTGGGTGAAAATCTCGACTCTGCGGTACAGATTGTCAGGGCTGGATTCCACGAGTTGCGAGGTACTTTTGTGGAGACGATTGGAGGCGCACGAGAAGATTGTTGCAATAGATGGAGCCACTGTTCCCGGTGATGCCCCGCTTCTGCAGTATCGAGACCCCTGCCGCATGGCTTGGTGTCCACCCTGACTGATTTCGGAGAGAGAGAGAAGGATAGAAGTGATAGACTGCTGAGCCTGGTCCTCATTGCGAGGTTGTGGAAGACTTCCCAAGTGTGAATTGGAGAATTGGCTGCCATATTTCGGGAATCTTGATTTGGAGGCTGGGGTTGGTTTGGCCTGCCAATCCCTGGTCCTGTTTTATCCTGTTCCTGTTGCTAGTTGTGGCGGGGGGGGGGGGGGGTTTGGAGGTGGCTGAATCGGTCGAGTTATCCCCCACCGGCTAGGACCTAGACAGCAGACTGCCTCAGTGCAGGTGAGATAGCATGTGGCATGGTGGAAGTAATGGTGCCTCGTGCTTCGAAGTATGTTCGTTGATCCTGTTTTATCTTGGCCTGTGCTTTCTTTTGTGCGTCTGTGAAGAAGTTTTTATCCGGGGGACTGCCCTAATCCTGGACATTGCTCCCCGTTGACCATGTTGCGGTTTGCTTGGTGTTTTTTCTTTTCCCCCCCATAGAGAAATGTGTAATAGGGGTGTGATTGCATGTACTGTTGATTATCCTGATTTAGCAAGTTCATGTCATGTTGAGACGGTCTTGAATGCGAGATTTGTGCAGTTTCAATCCAAAATGTAGTTCGGCCGTATAATGTCTGCCAACCTTTGTGGTGAGGGAGGAGGTTCCTTGTTATATCTCCCACTGACCTCCGTTTGGATGTAAGAGCTGAAGAAGGGAGAGGGTGAAAGGTTTGGGGTTGAGAGGGTTAAGTTGTCCCCTCTGATTGAGGACTGCCCCGCCCCAGTTGGAGCTTAATGAGTTTCATTTTTTGATTTCTGTTGGTTTTGGGGTTTGAGAATCTGCTTTTATCCTTCCTGACCCTGGGGAGGCTTCTTGTTATCCTGGGGAGGACTGGAATCTGTTTACTCTTCCTTTGGGTCGAGTTTCCGTTTTCTCCGAGTATGGCTTCTCTTTGGCTGTAATTTTGTCACCATTGGGGTGTCTGCTCTGTCTTTGGAACAGGCCATAGTGAGATGGTTTCCTGGTGTATCTTTGTACAATGGCGGTTTCCGTGATTCAATTGGGTTCCCCTCCTGGGTGAGTATGGCGTTGATCCTGGCTCTGGCCTGGTCCGTTGGGGGAGGAAATTTAAAAAGTAGTTTTTCCGGGGGGTTTGGGGGCGAGGGGGGTGGTGAGGGATCGGCCCTCCTCAGGGTGCCCATTTTGTGGGTGTCTTGACAGTTCTCCTTGTGGACTGTGGTCTCCTTCTCCAAAGATGTGCTGGAAAGGTGGATTGGCTATGCTAATTGCCCCTCGGTTGGGTTATGGGGTTAGCACAGGGGATTGGACCTGAGCTGGGTGCTCTTTCCGATAGTTAATGAGGACTCGATGGGTCAAATGTTCTCGAGCGCTGGAGGGATTCTATGGTTCCATGGACTGGGTAAGTATAGCCTCAGCAGGGGGCAGGTGTTGGGGTTGTGTGGATGATGCTCGGGTCATATTCTGGGTTTTGGATGGGTATGATGTATCTGTTGACTGGGTCCTGCTTTGGTGACTTTTTGTTTTGTGATATTTGTGCGTAAAAAAATAATCCAATAAAAATGTTTTATTTAAAAAAAAAAATAACTGCATGTTGGTATGGCCTAACTAAATTCACAAAGGTAATTCAAGCAATGTTTCATTTTCATTTCACTAAGTCGCCATGGCAACATGACATGCGAAGCCTGTTCCCATATAGAAATGCAAATTAACTACTTTTCATTCCAAAGCTTTCCTTAATTCTGAGAAAATCCACGACTAACATATATTTTACTGGAATAACTGCAGACATCATGTAGTAAGACCACCTGCCATTTTATGACTGTTACCTTTTTACTTCGACTTTACCCAATAAACATCCTTTTGACTGTAATTACCGTAGGTCTGTGTGGTTTAGCAGTTTCTAGATTGTTTACCGAGGTGTTTCCATTCTTTTTTTCTCTCTCTCTCTCTCTCTCTCTCTCTCTCTTTCTCCCCCCCCCCCCCCCCCCCCCCCCCCCCCCCCCCCCCCCCCCCCACGTCACTATTTTAAACTGAAAAGCCATCCCTCCAAAACACCTGAAACCATGACGTTGGGCATAATAAACTGCGGGTAAGAAATTTGGGTCTGTTCATACTCCTGTACAACTTTTCACAAGTATTTCCTTCCTCTTGCCAGGACGTTGTGAGATATATTGACCGGATTTCTGTTACCCATCACTACGCCCTGTCAGAACATTTTTATTTGCTTCCATTGTTTTCTGATGGTGTGACACAGCAGGAAACAGAGAGGAGAGTTTGTCGGTAATATAATTTAGCGATGACTAATTGTTCTTTGGAATATTATCTGTATTTGCTTTGTGTTGTTGACATTTGTGTCTGGCCTCGATTGTTGTGTTTAATTTGGCGCTGATGTTCCAGGACCTGTTTTCTGCTCCAGTCTTTCACTGTTACACTCGACACCACAAGAGGCATTCCTTTGTTAAACTTCAAAACTGAAAAGCTAAACCGGATGAACTTCTTTCAAGAGGGATGAATCGGAGGCTGTGAGCAGCGAGACAAGATTACATCTAGTTCCCTGCCTTAATTCAACATTTCCTGTGCATCTACTGATACAGCAGAAAACTCCCCCACCGACATACACAAAGAGCAAACCCAGACCAACACAGCAAGCCCACTTTGGCTAAAGCTGCCAATGGCATCAAAGTTCCATGTTAATTTTGGAATCTATGCAAGATATTTCACAATAGTTGATCATAAGGAGAATGCTGGTCCTTCCATTGGAACCTGCAATCATAACTATTAGTTTGAACTCCTAAATTAGCATCATTATCAATGGATTATCATTAATTGGTGTCCTTTATTCGTGCTACATGCTTGCTATAGTTTTGAGGGAAAAGTGTTCATCTCATGACAAATCTAATTGTGTTATGTTAGAATTTAATAGGCAGCACGGTAGCACAAGTGGTTAGCACTGTGGCTTTACAGCGCCAGGGTCCTAGGTTCGATTCCCCGCTGGGTCACTGTCTGTGCGGAGACTGCATGTTCTTCCTGTGTCTGCCGTGAATTTGCTACGGTTTCCTCCCACAGTCCAAAGATGTGCAGGTTAGGTGGATTGGCCATGATAAATTGCCCTTCGTGACCAAAAAGGTTGGATGGGGTTTTTTGCAATCATAACTATTAGTTTGAACTCCTAAATTAGCATCATTATCAATGGATTATCATTAATGGTGTCCTTTATTCGTGCTACATGCTTGCTATAGTTTTGAGGGAAAAGTGTTCATCTCATGACAAATCTCATTGTGTTATGTTAGAATTTAATAGGCAGCACGGTAGCACAAGTGGTTAGCACTGTGGCTTTACAGCGCCAGGGTCCTAGGTTCGATTCCCCGCTGGGTCACTGTCTGTGCGGAGACTGCACGTTCTTCCTGTGTCTGCGTGAATTTGCTCCGGTTTCCTCCCACAGTCCAAAGATGTGCAGGTTAGGTGGATTGGCCATGATAAATTGCCCTTCGTGACCAAAAAGGTTGGATTGGGTTACGGGGAAGTGAGGGGTTACGGGGAAGTGAGGGCTTAACGTCATTGATGCCTGCCTCATTGACGTAATTGATGCCTGCCTCATTAACGCCATTGATGCCTGCCTCATTGATGCGTCAGGGGCTGTTTAGCACAGGGCTAAATCGCTGGCTTTGAAAGCAGACCAAGGCAGGCCAGCAGCACTGTTCAATTCCCGTTAAAGCCTCCCCGAACAGGCTTTGAAAAAGAAACGAGTTAGCAGAACAATGGCAGGAAAAAGCCAAAAGGAGATAATGGCTGCTTTTAAATATGTGCTAATGATGACAGCATAGAGACAGAAAGAATGCAAGTACAAACTGGTGTACTGGTTTGTACTGGGGGCTGGTTTAACACTGGGCTAAATCGCTGGCTTTGAAAGCAGACCAAGGCAGGCCAGCAGCACGGTTCAATTCCCGTACCAGCCTCCCCGAACAGGCGCCGGAATGTGGCGACAAGGGGCTTTTCACAGTAACTTCACTGAAGCCTACTTGGGACAATGAGCGATTTTTATTCATGCTTGCGTCATTAACGTCATTGATGTCTGCATCATTGATGCCTGAGTCATTAACGTCACTGATGCCTGCGGCGTTAGTGTCCATGATGTCTGCGGCGTTGACACCTCTGTCATTGGATCAATTCTTATTCTGTTGGAGGGAAAATCTCAGTGAAACTGAAGCAAAAACAGATAAGCTAACTGATATTAGTGAAATGAGGTGAAGCAGATTTACAACAGGAAACGGGGAGGCTGAAGGAATTGGCTAACATGATAGGGCCACAAGGGAGCCACCAGCCAAAAACCGGATATGTGCTTTGGAAGATGAAAACCAAAAGTTTCAAGAAAAGTGGTCTGATGGGATTTTCATGTGCTTTGATGAAACTTTTCTGAAGATGTATCGTTTAATTTGTCAAACGCAGCAAATTAGAGCGTCACTACACATCAGCTATTATATGTGTCGCTCTGTAACATTACATCACGGAGTAGTGAGCAATGATAATTTAATAGTCGATGTGGCTCTCACATTGCCACCCTTGCTGAGCTGATCCTTGCTTGAAAAATAGGTACGATTGTGGCGCTATTCACTCTATTGTCTACTATGTACGGACTGTGTACGTTCCCTCGGCCGCAGAAAAATACTTTTCACTGCACTACGGGACATGTGACAATAAATCAAATCAAATCTATTGGCCGAGAGATGGAGTACAATCTGGTACGTCCAAAGGAAATCGGAAAAACATAGAGCACTAATGGAGGCCATTCAGCCCGTTGTGTCTGTGCTAGCTCTTTGAAAGAGTCGTAGCCCCCGCCCCCTGCCCGCCTGTTCTTTGTAACCCTGCAAGTTCCTCGACCTTCAAATAGTTACCCAATTTCCATTCAAAAATTGTTTATGGATTTGGTGTCCTTTTCAGGCAGTCATAGTCATAGAAGTTACAGTGCAGAAGGAGGCCATTCGGCCCATTGAGTCTGCACCAGCTCTTGGAAAGCGCATCCTACCAAAGCCTACACCTCCAGCCTATCCCCATAACCCAGTAACCCCACCAAACACTGAGGGAATGCTGCACTGTCAGAGGGTCAGTACTGAGGGAGTGCTGCACTGTCAGAGGGTTGGTACTGAGGGAGTGCTGCACTGTCAGAGGGTCAGTACTGAGGAAGTGCCGCACTGTCAGAGGGTCAGTACTGAGGAAGTGCCGCACTGTCAGAGGGTCAGTACTGAGGGAGCGCTGCACTGTCAGAGGGTCAGTACTGAGGAAGTACCGCACTGTCAGAGGGTCAGTACTGAGGAAGTGCCGCACTGTCAGAGGGTCAGTACTGAGGAAGTGCCGCACTGTCAGAGGGTCAGTACTGAGGGAGTGCTGCACTGTCAGAGGGTCAGTATTGAGGGAGTGCTGCACTGTCAGAGGGTCAGTACTGAGGGAGTGCTGCACTGTCAGAGGGTCAGTACTGAGGGAGTGCTGCACTGTCAGAGGGTCAGTACTGAGGGAGTGCTGCACTGTCAGAGGGTCAGTACTGAGGGAGTGCTGCACTGTCAGAGGGTCAGTACTGAGGGAGTGCCGCACTGTCAGAGGGTCAGTACTGAGGGAGTGCCGCACTGTCAGAGGGTCAGTACTGAGGGAGTGCCGCACTGTCAGAGGGTCAGTACTGAGGGAGTGCCGAACTGTCAGAGGGTCAGTACTGAGGGAGTGCTGCACTGTCAGAGGGTCAGTACTGAGGGAGCGCCGCACTGTCAGACGGTCAGTACTGAGGGAGTGCTGCACTGTCAGAGGGTCAGTAGTGAGGGAGTGCCGCACTGTCAGAGGGTCAGTACTGAGGGAGTGCCGCACTGTCAGAGAGTCAGTGCTGAGGGAGTGCCGCACTGTCAGAGGGTCAGTACTGAGGGAGTGCTGCACTGTCAGAGGGTCAGTACTGAGGGAGTGCCGCACTGTCAGAGGGTCAGTACTGAGGGAGTGCCGCACTGTCAGAGGGTCAGTGCTGCACTGTCAAGTAACTGAATTTAACTCAACAGTCAATCCAAGTAACCTATGGGCATTATGTAATCATCTGATCAGCTGGCCCTGCTAAGTTTGAGAATTTGTAAATGTGGATATCAAGCTCTCTGCACATCTTCATTTTCTGCTATTCACAATGAACCACCTCCAAATAGATACTCGTGGCTGGCTCCGTGTCACTGCAGTTCTGTCCGTGTGGAAAGGTGACACTGTCTGAGGTTGGTGTTTATGTCCAGAACTCAAGGTCAAGTGCTGATCTCTCCTAATCTTGTTGAGCACACACCAAGCCTCCAAACAATAATGTAAGATGGGAAAGGAAGTGGCCAAGGAGACAGACATGTTGAATGTCCTGTGGTACACTTCGATCTGTGGGACTTTCTGCACACGCATGTGCACACGCATCTATATCGTAATTGTTGTTTACACCAAAGTGCAGAACTTGAATGAGCCCAGATTGCACAAACTTTTTATGAATTTGAGGCTAATTAAGTTTGTACTTTGCTTGGCACAAAGATGGAATAGGTTGCTGCTAGTTCAGTTGCTTAATCGGGCACTGATTGCACCGTATCTTACTGCACCTAATCTCTGACGTACACATGTCATAGTTTGGTTTCATGTCTCAGCGTTTCCTCTCGCTCTGCATTGCCGAGTGTTTCTGCTGCAGTTACATTTATCTACTTCCTGTCCCATAAATTCAGTTTGTTATCTGGGACCACAAAAATTCAGTTACTTGACAGTAGAGCACTCGTCACACGTAGGCTTCAAATGAAGTTACTGTGATAAGTCCCTAGTCACCACATTCCGCCGCCTGTTCGGGGAGGCTGGTACGGGAATTGAACCGTGCTGCTGGCCTCCCTTGGTCTGCTTTCAAAACCAGCTATTTACCCCAGTGTGCTAAACCAGCTAAACCTCTGACAGTGCGGCACTCCCTCAGTACTGACCCTCTGACAGTGCAGCACTTCCTCAGTACTGACTCTCTGACAGTGCAGCTCTCCCTCAGTACTGACACTCTGACAGTGCATCACTCCCTCAGTACTGACCCTCTGACAGTGCGGCACTCCCTCAGTACTGACCCTCTGACAGTGCGGCACTCCCTCAGTACTGACCCTCTGACAGTGCAGCGCTCCCTCAGTACTGACCCTCTGACAGTGCGGCACTCCCTCAGTACTGACCCTCTGACAGTGCAGCACTCCCTCAGTACTGACCCTCTGACAGTGCAGCACTCCCTCAGTACTGACCCTTTGACAGTGCGGCACTCCCTCAGTACTGACCCTCTGACAGTGCAGCACTCCCTCAGTACTGACCCTCTGACAGTGCGGCACTCCCTCAGTACTGACCCACTGACAGTGCAGCACTCCCTCAGTACTGACCCTCTGACAGTGCAGCACTCCCTCATAGAACATAGAACATTACAGCGCAGTACAGGCCCTTCGGCCCTCGATGTTGCGCCAACCTGTGAAAACACTCTAAAGCCCATCTACACTATTCCCTTATCGTCCATATGTCTATCCAATGACCATTTGAATGTCCTTAGTGTTGGCGAGTCCACTACTGTTGCAGGCAGGGCATTCCACACCCTTACTACTCTGAGTAAAGAACCTACCTCTGACATCTGTCTTATATCTATCTCCCCTCAATTTAAAGCTATGTCCCCTCGTGCTAGACATCACCATCCGAGGAAAAAGGCTTTCACTTTCCACCCTATCTAATCCTCTGATCATCTTGTGTGCCTCAATTAAGTCACCTCTTAACCTTCTTCTCTCTAACGAAAACAGCCTCAAGTCCCTCAGCCTTTCCTCATAAGATCTTCCCTCCAAACCAGGCAACATTCTGGGAAATCTCCTCTGCACCCTTTCCGATGCTTCCACATCCTTCCTATAATGCGGCGACCAGAATTGCATGCATTACTCCAATGCGTCCGCACCAGAGTGTTGTATAGCTGCAACATGACCTCATGGCTCCGGAACTCAATCCCTCTACCAATAAAAGCTAACACACCGTACGCCTTCTTAACAACCCTCAACCTGGGTGGCAACTTTCAGGGATCTATGTACATGGACACCGAGATCTCTCTGCTCATCCACACTGCCAAGAATCTTGCCATTAGCCCAGTACTCTGTCTTCCTGTTATTCCTTCCAAAATGAATCACCTCACACTTTTCTGCATTAAACTCCATTTGCCACCTCTCAGCCCAGCGCTGCAGCTTATCTAGGTCCCTCTGTAACTTGTGACATCCTTCTGCACTGTCCACAGCTCCACCGACTTTAGTGTCATCTGCAAATTTACTCACCCATCCTTCTACGCCCTCCTCCAGGTCATTTATAAAAATGACAAACAGCAGTGGCCTCAAAACAGATCCTTGTGGTACACCACTAGAAACTGGACTCCAGTCTGAACATTTACCATCAACCACCACCCTTTGTCTTCTTCCAGCTAGCCAATTTCTGATCCAAACTGCTAAATCACCCTGAACCCCATGCCTCCGTATTTTCTGTAGTAGCCTACCGTGGGGAACCTTATCAGTCGCTTTACTGAAATCCATATACACCACATCAACTGCTTTACCCTCATCCACCTGTGTGGTCACCTTCTCAAATAACTCAATAAGGTCTGTGAGGCACAACCTACCCTTCACAAAACCGTGTTGACTATCTCTAATCAAATTATTCCTTTCCAGGTGATTATACATCCTATCTCTTATAAACCTTTCCAAGACTTTGCCCACAACAGAAGTAAGGCTCACTGGTCTATAGTTACCGGGGTTGTCCCTACTCCCCTTCTTGAACAAGGGGACAACATTTGCTATACTCCAGTCTTCTGGCACTATTCCTGTAGACAAAGATGACTTAAAGGTCAAAGCCAAAGGCTCAGCAATCTCCTCCCTAGCTTCCCAGAGAATCCTAGGATAAATCCCATCCGGCCCAGGGGACTTATCTATTTTCACACTTTCCAGAATTGCTAACACCTCCTCCTGATGAACCTCAAGCCCTTCTAGTCTAGTAGCCTGAATCTCAGTATTCTCCTCGACAACATTGTCTTTTTCCTGTGTGAATACTGATGAAAAATATTCATTTAGCACCTCTCCTATCTCCTCGGACTCCAAGCACAACTTCCCACTACTGTCCTTGACTGGCCCTACTCTTACCCTAGACATTCATTTATTCCTGACACATCTATAGAAAGCTTTAGGGCCGTCTATCATACCTGCAAAAGACTTCTCATGTCGCCGCCTGGCTCTTCTTAGCTCGCTCTTTAGGTCCTTCCTCGCTAACTTGTAACTCTTGAGCGCCCTAACTGAACCTTCATGTCTCATCTTTACATAAGCCTCCTTCTTCCTCTTGAAAAGTGTTTTGACTGCTTTAGGAAACCACGGTTCCCTCGCTCGACCACTTCCTCCCTGCCTGACAGGTACATACTTATCAAGGACACGCAGTTGCTGTTCCTTCAACAAGCTCCATATTTCCATTATGCCCATCCCCTGCAGTTTTCCTCTCCATCCGATGCATCCTAAGTCTTGCCTCAATGCATCATAATTGCCTTTCCCCTAGATATAACTCTTGCCCTGCGATATATACCTATCCCTTTCCATCACTGAAGTAAACGTAATCGAATTGTGGTCACTATCACCAAAGTGCTCACCTACCTCCAAATCTAACACCAGTCCTGGTTCATTACCCAGTACCAAATCCAATACGGCCTCGCCTCTCGTTGGCCTATCTACATACTGTGTCAGGAAACTCTCCTGCACACATTGGACAAAAACGGACCCATCTAAAGTATTCGAACTATAGTGCTCCAGTCAATATTTCGGAAGTTAAAGTCCCCCATAACAACTACCCTGTTGCTTTCGCTCCTATCCAGAATCATCTTTGCAATCCTTTCCTCTACATCTCTGGAACTTTTCGGAGGCCTATAGAAAACCCCTAACAGGGTGACCTCTCCTTTCCTGTTTCTAACCTCAGCCCATACTACCTCAGTAGACGAGTCCTCATCAAACGTCCTTTCTGCCACCGTAATACTGTCCTTGACTAACAATGCCACCCCTCCCCCTCTTTTACCACCTTCCCTGAGCTTACTGAAATATCTAAACCCCGGCACCTGCAACAACCATTCCTGTCCCTGCTCTATCCATGTCCCCGAAATGGCCACAACATCGAAGTCCCACGCAGCAACCCATGCCACAAGTTCACCCACCTTATTCCGGATGCTCCTGGCATTGAAGAAGACATACTTTAAACCACCTTCCTGCCTGCTGGTACCCTCCCGAAGAACATTAACAAATTTCCCCCCCAGGATATTGGGTGCAGACCATCCCGTTTGTAGAGGTCCCACCAACCCCAGAATGAGCCCCAATTATCCAGAAGTCTGAAACCCTCCCTCCTGCACCATCCCTGTAGTCACGTGTTCAACTCGTCTCTCTCCCTATTCCTCGTTTCGCTATCCCGTGGTACGGGTAACAACCCAGAGATAATAACTCTGTTTGTCCTAGATTTAAGTTTCTACCCTAGCTCCCTGAATTCCTGCCTTACATCCCGAACCCTTTTCCTACCTATATCGTTGGTACCTATGTGGACCATGACTTGGGACTGCTCCCACTCCTCCTTACGGATCCCGAAAACACGATCCGAGGCATCACGCACCCTGGCACCTGGGAGGCAACTAACCAACTGCGAGTCTCTCTCGTTCCCACAGAATCTCCTATCTATCCCCCTCAGTACTGACCCTCTGACAGTGCAGCACCCCCTCAGTACTGACCCTCTGACAGTGCGGCACTCCCTCAGTACTGACCCTCTGCCAGTGCGGCACTCCCTCAGTACTGACCCTCTGACAGTACAGCACTCTCTCAGTACTGAACCTCTGACAGTGCGGCACTCCCTCAGTACTGACCCTCTGACAGTGCGGCACTCCCTCAGTACTGACTCTCTGACAGTGCGGCACTCCCTCAGTACTGACCCTCTGACAGTGCGGCACTCCCTCAGTACTGACCCTCTGACAGTGCGGCACTCCCTCAGTACTGACCCTCTGACAGTGCGGCACTCCCTCAGTACTGACCCTCTGACAATGCGGCACTCCCTCAGTACTGACCCTCTGCCAGTGCGGCACTCCCTCAGTACTGACCCTCTGACAGTGCGGCACTCCCTCAGTACTGACCCTCTGACAGTGCGGCACTCCCTCAGTACTGACCCTCTGACAGTGCGGCACTACCTCAGTACTGACCCTCTGACAGTGCGGCATTCCCGCAGTACTGACCCTCTGACAGTGCGGCACTCCCGCAGTACTGACCCTCTGACATTGCAGCACTCCTTCAGTACTGACCCTCTCACAGTGCACCACTCCCTCAGTACTGACCCTCTGACATTGCAGCACTCCCTCAGTATTGACCCTCTGACAGTGCGGCACTCCCTCAGTACTGACCCTCTGACAGTGCGGCACTCCCTCAGTACTGACCCTCTGACAGTGCAGCACTCCCTCAGTACTGACCCTCTGACAGTGCGGCAATCCCTCAGTACTGACCCTCTGACAGTGCGGCACTCCCTCAGTACTGACCCTCTGACAGTGCGGCACTCCCTCAGTACTGACCCTCTGACAGTGCGGCACTCCCTCAGTACTGACCCTCTGAAAGTGCGGCACTCCCTCAGTACTGACCCTCTGACAGTGCAGCACGCCCTCAGTACTGACCCTCTGACAGTGCGACACTCCCTCAGTACTGACCCTCTGACAGTGCGGCACTCCCTCAGTACTGACCCTCTGACAGTGCGGCACTCCCTCAGTACTGACCCTCTGACAGTGCGGCACTCCCTCAGTACTGACCCTCTGACAGTGCGGCACTCCCTCAGTACTGACCCTCTGACAGTGCGGCACTCCCTCAGTACTGACCCTCTGACAGTGCGGCACTCCCTCAGTACTGACCCTCTGACAGTGCGGCACTCCCTCAGTACTGACCCTCTGACAGTGCGGCACTCCCTCAGTACTGATCCTCTGACAGTGCGGCACTCCCTCAGTGCTGCACTAATTGTGTTCGCTTGGATTATGTTTCTGTGTCCCAGATATCAGGCTGTCCACTGAACCAGATCTAAATCCTTTGATGTTCACTTCCACTTGTCTGTCCCCACGCTTGTATTTAGAACTTGCAGCGCGATTGGGAGCGACATGATTGAAGTGAGTTTACCACCTGGTACAGCTTGCCCTCGTGGAGCAGCCCGAGGGAACACTGAGATGTGAATGCATTAACCCTCAGTCCACTGGAGCAATAAGGGTGGAGGAAGTGGAGCACTGATCCCACATCCACAGGGACACCTTTATTTAATGGCAGCTCTGATTACACAAAAGCAGCAACCGATTATTTGAGTGTTTGTTGCCTCATTTCACCGTCCTCAAAAACGAAACAATTCAGCACAACCCTTGCGGAATGGGGGCTAAATTGCAAACGTTTTAATGGATCATATGAACGAATACAGATCAACTCTTTTGTATCATGTTTTATTTAACACGTGAAAAATGTAACATGAAAAGACTTTTAATTAAAATCACATATCAGCAAAGTTTTATATCAAAGCAAAGTCACTCCAGTACTGTTGATTTTAATTTGATGTATTTTACAAGTCAGAACAGTTCTCGGTATTAGATGTTGAGATGGACACGGAGCAGGTTGTCCTAGATTAGTGTCTAAATTTATTATTGTTGCTTCATTTATATTAAATCTGCAGTAACATCCCTCACATTAATCACAAGTGAAAACTGCATTGGAAAATCTTCATCAATGAATAGACATGAGAGCAAAGAAATGAAACTCATGTTTTCAAGATTTAGTTTGAAGTGAATCATTAAAACACAGAAATACCAGGTCCTGAAAATAGAAGATCTTCAGAGTTCATTTGTTGCTTCAACTTTGGCCAAGTTGGGTTACCCTGTTCTGCAAAACAATTGGTTCAATTTTAAATATTGAAGTGAATATTTAAATTAATGTTGAAATATTTATTGTAGGTATAAAAGATATAAACTTGCTATGTGGTAGTAGCCAGCCACAAAACCGCTCCAGATAAATTAGCATTTTTATTGCAACAAGTATTTCTTTAAATTCAGGATTTCTACTAATTCTTCCAACAAGGACTCGAACAGCATTCAAATTTCTCAGACTGGAGCAAGCTCTATGAAGCTGTCCGTTATGTAAAAGCAGATCGAGGAATATAAATGCAGAAGTTGTCAAGAAACTGACCTTGTGACTTGTTTATCGTCACAATCTGAAAGTCTAATTGAGAAGTGTTTTCTTTGAAAAGGCAGGTTTCCATCCGGCGATCCTGATGTTATTCGAGCAGAAACACTACATTTCTGAGACATCTACCTGTTATAATTTCAGCATCTATCGTCGGAGCAGACAGCTTCCTAACAAACTATCTCGTTCCATGACAAAGTCTTTGTTTGGGATTCAAGTTTCACAGCAACACCATCCATAGCCGCTCGTTGAGTCTTCAGTTGTGCAGTGGGATAGCCGGTGGAGTTTGGCTGGGCAGGGGCAATGGGAGGGGAGGGGGTGAAACCGACCAAGTTCCTGAGGACAAGCCCAGAGCTCCAACATGAGAACAGGTGTTGACCATTCAGCCCCTCGAGTCTGCTCTGACATTCAATATGATTCTGGCCTTAATTCCACTGTCTTTCCTGCCTCCCATAACCCTCAACACTCTTGTCGATCAAAACTCTGTCTAACTCAGCCTTGAATATATTCGATGGCCCAGCTCCACTGCTCCCTGGAGCAGAGAATTCCCAAGGTTAACCGCACCGAGAGGAACAAATCCTCCCCGCCTGAGTCTTAAAAGGGAGACCCATTATTTTGGAACTGTGTTCTTTCGTTCTTGATTCCCACACGGGGAAACACCCTCTCAGTATCAAACCTGGGAGGGAGTTGCAGAATGGTATTGTCACGGGGCGAATAAATCAGAGACCCAGACACATGCTCTGGGGACCTGGGTTCAAATCCCATCAGGGCAGATGGTGAAATTTGAATTCAATAAAAATCTGCAATTAAAAGTCTAATGATGACCATGAAACCGTTGTCGGTTGTTATAAAAATCTATCTAGGTCCTTTAGGGAAGGAAATCTGCCGTCCTTACCCGGTCTGGCCTACATGTGACTCCAGACCCACAGCAATGTGGTTGACTCTTAACCACAGATATTGGACAGCAGGAAAAGAGGTTGGAAAGAAAACTGCAAAAGGCTGCATTCTTTACTTAGCCAGGAGTAGCACAATGGAGTTCTTTTTACCAAGTTTCCCGCATTGAGCTGGTCAGTTTTGTACAGGTGGGATTGTGTACACTGCTCTGTTAGCAGCTAATTCGTCCACTTGCATCTTGTCTTGTGCTGACCGGGGAGAAATCTGAATCTTCTTGGTGTTTGCTGCAGATAAAGATGACAGCACAGTGTGAAAAGTCATGAACCCGATCAGTAACCCCCCCCCCCCGGAGCTGTGTCAGAACACGGGATGAATTGTCACTGGGATGCGGTGTGGCTCCATACCATGGTACATTGGTTCACTGATTATGTAGAAGCTTGGCAGTGGCTTTTTCAGGCATCCTAAACTAAACTTCCAGAGTCACAGAATTGTCACAGTGCAGGGGGAGACCATTCCAAATAGGGGCTGGTTTAGCACACTGGGCTAAATCGCTGGCTTGTAAAGCAGAACAAGGCCAGCAGCGCGGGTTCAATTCCCGTACCAGCCTCCCCGAACAGGCGCCGGAATGTGGCGACTAGGGGCTTTTCACAGTAACTTCATTTGAAGCCTACTTGTGACAGTAAGCGGTTTTCATTTCATTCAGCACATTGTGTCTGTGCTAGCCCACCGAATGAGCCGCCAATCCCTGCCTTCTCACCACCACCTTCTCAAGGGCAATTAGAGATGGGCAACAAATACTGCCCTTACTGGTGACACCCACATCCCGATAATGATGAACATCTACATAATTAGGTCACTGCTCTGTCCGGATTACATCAGAGATATTTGAATGACAGCAAGCTGGTGTTAATGTTTCAAACTTCATGGAATGAGCTAGCAGCTCAACATTGACAATCGATCCCTGTCCCTACCTTTTAAAATCCAGGTTATACCAACGATGAAGGTGATGAGCAGGAGACCTCCCACAATGGAGCCCCCGATTATCCCTTGGGTGTTAACGTGGAATGAGTCTGGGCTGGGGTCTAAGGGTTTGCCTGATGTGCTGTCTGTCTGTTCAACAGAGAAGGTGCGAGAACGAGCTTGAATGGACTTCAGTTGGAACACTAGGTTGTAGCTGGTTCCTGTGACAGAATAGTTAACAAACACAGATCAGACAGAATGTTTTGGAGCCAATTAGTAATTGACAGAATTTTACTTCACAGACACAGGCCATTCGATTCAGTCGCTTCATGTTGCGGTTCGACATGACACTCATAGATAGCAGAATCCCTACAGTGCAGAAGGAGGCCATTCGGCCCATCGAGTCTGCACCAGCCCTTGAAAAGAGCACCCCACTTAAGCCCATGCCCCCACCCTAACCCCGTAACCCCAGCTAACCTTTTGGACAAGAAGGGGCAATTTATCATGGCCAATCCATCTAACCTGCACATCTTAGCACCCCTCCCTATCTACATAGCCATTCTCTTATTTTCCCCCACATGTATTTATCTAGCTCCCATTAAATATATCTTCAGTATTCACTTTATCCCGAGGTAGCAAGAACCACATTTTCATCACTAACAACAACAACTTAAACTTTACAAAACACCTTTAATAGCCGCACACCCCAAGGTGCCTTCGAGGAACATTGTGAAACAGGAAACAACATCAGAGCACTCAAGGGGATGTGAGGTCAGTTTTACAGGAAGAAAATGAGGTAGAGGGGTTTCGGGAGTGTCATAATATACACCAGTATATCATGGTGCAGACACACACTGATGGACACACAGTGGGACCAATCAACACACACAACACCGCAGCCAATCACCAGTTAGAGCACACTCACTATAAAGATAGGGGGCATCAGAGTTCCTGCTCATTCTAGTAGCAGCCAGCTCAGAGCACAGAGCTCACAGCCTGCAACACAGACATTCACCATGTGCTGAGTGCATTGACTGGTTAGGACAAGGCAAAGGTCTTTAGTTAAAGCTAGTATTGTATTAACCCACAGTTCAAGTATGTTTAAATAGTTAATGATTCAATAAAATAGTGTTGCACTATTTCAAGTGTTGGTGACCTGTATGTGATCCCGAACACCCAACACATTAGGGAGGGAATACCAGAGCTTAGGCCCAGCAATTGAAGGTATGGACACCAATTAGAATTGAGAACGTGCAAGAGACCAGAAACATAGAGGCAGATACCTCGGAACTCCAGAATTAGAGGAGGTTACAGAGATAGGGAAGGTTGTAGGGACTGGAGGAGGTTACAGAGAGGGGTGTAGGGGCTGGGGGAGGTTACAGGGATAGGGAGGGGTGTAGGGGCTGGGGGAGGTTACAGGGATAGGGAGGGGTGTAGGGGCTGGGGGAGGTTACAGGGATAGGGAGGGGTGTAGGGGCTGGAGGAGGTTACAGGGATAGGGAGGGGTGTAGGGGCTGGGGGAGGTTACGGAGATAGGGAGGGGTGTAGGGGCTGGGGGAGGTTACAGGGATAGGGAGGGGTGTCGGGGCTGGGGGAGGTTACAGGGATAGGGAGGGGTGTAGGGGCTGGAGGAGGTTACAGGGATAGGGAGGGGTGTAGGGGCTGGGGGAGGTTACGGAGATAGGGAGGGGTGTAGGGGCTGGGGGAGGTTACAGGGATAGGGACGGGTTACAGCGATAAGGAAGTGCCTGGATATTGGGGAATGGAGCTGTAATGATGAGTTTTATTCCACCTCTCAACGAAGACACTTTGATTTTAACCCTGTCCTTGAAGGGTAGATGGGTGGGGGATAGGGGTGAGGGCGTGCCTGTTTATTTCCCCTCTCACATACTGCAGGTTTTGGGTCATGGAGTCCCTGACAGGCCCTCACCAGCCCCTCACGACACCTCTTCCTCCTGATTGAGATTCCCATTGTCCATTCCAGCACAGTCCTCGCCCATCTTCCCCCAAGGAGCAATGATGAAAACTGCCACCCAAATCCTGCTGGAAGTTGGAAATCTGACCTGGAAATGTAGCCGTGAAGTCAGATCGTGTCCAGCCCACAGCGGGACCACTGTGGTCAGCTCGGGTCACCACACTACAGGAAGGATGTGATTGGACTGGAGAGGGTGCAGAGGAGATTCACCAGGATGCTGCCTGGGCTGGAGAGTTTGAGCTCTGAAGCGAGGCTGGGGTTGTTTTCCTTGGAGCAGAGAAGGCTGAGGGGGGCCTGATTAACGTGTATAGGATTGAAGGGCATGGACAGGGTGGGCAGGAAGCACCTGTTCCCCTTAGTTGAATAATGAGGGCGCATAATTCTAAGGTGACGGGCAGGAGGTTGAGGGGATTTGAGGAAAACCGTTTTCACTCGGAGGGTGGTGTGAGTCTCGAATGCACGGCCTGGGAGGGTGGTCGAAGCAGGAATCCTCACCACCTTTAAAAAGTACCTGGATGAGCATTTGCAATGTCAGAACATTCAAGGCTATGGGCCAAGTGCTGGGAAGTAGGATTAGTGTCGAGTTAATGCAGTTTTGTTGGTGCCGGCTGGATGGGCCGAATGGCCAGTTCTGTAGTCTACTTAGGGTTCGTCAAACTACGAGTCACGACGTGAATTGTGAAGTTCGGCTGGCGTGGGTCATGAAGGCCAGCGGGTCGATAAAAGTGGCTCCCGGGGAAAAAGGTTTGGGCAGCACGGTGGCACAGTGGTTAGCACTGTGGCTTCACAGCTCCAGGGTCCCAGGTTCGATTCCCGGCTGGGTCACTGTCTGTGCGGAGTCTGCACGTTCTCCCCGTGTCTGCGTGGGTTTCCTCCGGGTGCTCCGGTTTCCTCCCACAGTCCAAAGATGTGCAGGTTAGGTGGATTGGCCATGCTAAATTGCCCTTAGTGTCCAAAATTGCCCTTAGTGTTGGGTGGGGTTACTGGGTTATGGGGATAGGGTGGAGGTGTTGACCTTGGGTAGGGTGCTCTTTCCAAGAGCCGGTGCAGACCCGATGGGCCGAATGGCCTACTTCTGAACTGTAAATTCTATGAAAACTCTGGGTGGAAGTTTCCCAATAAATGACAAAGTTCAATCACAAAACCAACGTGTTTCTCCCCAGAGAAATAACTAGGTCTCCTATCTTCCCAAACCCTGCCGTTGTGAGGGGCGGGACCGGCTACATGGAGATTGGGGCGCTGTGTTTAAAGGGCGTCTTGATGTCAAATGAAGTTAAAGACCCCCCCCCCCCACCCCAACCAACCCCGCCCTCCCACTGCCAGGGGGCACTGCCCATGTCCCTGTCCACGGGGTGCGGGTTGCACTGGTCCCCGAGGCCCTGGCGTGGTCACCATGACTGGTCTACATTTTTGGAGACCAATCGCGCTTCCTGCTGATGCCGTGTCTGGTGGTGGGAACATGTGACGTTCCCGGAGGATTTGGTGTTCAGCTGATTTTGAATAGTTAATTAAAGTGTTTGGTAATCGTGTTCACATCAGCAAGGCATGAAGCGGATGATGTCACCGGCGAGGGACAGGGAGGACCTCATTCTGAGATTTCCTCATCGCCAATCCCGCTATGGCCCTCTTCCGAGAGTTTCCAACCATAACGGGATTTGCGCTGGGGCCGGAAATCCCCCCCAAATACTCTGCAAGATTCTTCACTCACTCTGCCCTGCCCCCTCCTTTCCCTTGAATTAATGACGGGTGGGTGTGAGGGAGTTAGAATCTGTTGGGGTGCCAGGCTGGGGGTGACAGTATCACGTTTCAATATAACACTCCCTATCCAATCTCACACTCAGATTTGATTCTGTTTTGTGATAGCGAGTTGCTCCCTCTCTCACTCACTTTCCTTTCATTTCAATTTTGCGGTTTCCTTAACACAAACCCAGAGGAACAATATGATTGGTCATAGAAATAACATCAGTATCAGCCAAGAGAATCAGTCAGACTGAGTCCAAAAAGGAGGAGGTGTTGGGCATCTTGAAAAACATTAAGGTAGCCTGGATTTGTGAAGGGGAGGTCGTGTCTCACTAACTTGATCGAGTTGTTCGAAAAAGTGACGAAGATGATTGATGCAGGTAGGGCAGTGGATGTTGTCTATATGGACTTCAGTAAGGCCTTTGACAAGGTCCCTCATGGTAGACTAGTACAAAAGGTGAAGTCACACGGGATCAGAGGTGAGCTGGCAAGATGGATACAGAACTGGCTCGGTCATAGAAGGCAGAGAGTAGCAATGGAAGGGTGCTTTTCTAATTGGAGGGCTGTGACCAGTGGTGTTCCGCAGGGATCAATTCTGGGACCTTTGCTGTTCGTAGTATATATAAATGATTTGGAGGAAAATGTAACTGGTCTGATTAGTAAGTTTGCAGCCGACAGAAAGGTGGAATTGCGGATAGCGATGAGGACTGTCAGAGGATACAGCAGGATTTAGATTGTTTGCAGACTTGGACGGAGAGATGGCAGATGGAGTTTAATCCAGACATATGTGAGGCAAGGCATTTTGGAAGGTCTAATGCAGGTAGGGAATATACAGTGAATGGTAGAACCCTCAAGAGTATTGACAGGCAGAGGGATCTAGGTGTACAGGTCCACAGGTCACTGAAAGAGGCAACACAGGTGGTGGAGAAGGCATGCTTGCCTTCATCGGCCGGGGCATTGAATATAAAAATTGGCAAGTCATGTTGCAGCTGTATAGAACCTTAGTTAGGCCACACTTGGAGTATAGTGTTCAATTCTGGTCGCCACACTACCAGAAGGATGTGGAGGCTTTAGAGAGGGTGCAGAAGAGATTTACCAGGATGTTGCCTGGTATGGAGGGCATTAGCTATGAGGAGTGGTTGAATAAACTCCGTTTGTTTTCACTGGAACGATGGAGGTTGAGGGGCGACCTGATAGAGGTCTACAAAATTATGAGGGGCATAGACAGAGTGGATAGTCAGAGACTTTTCCCCAGGGTAGAGGGGTCAATTACTAGGGGGCATAGGTTTAAGGTGAGAGGGGCAAGGTTTAGAGGAGATGTACGAGGCAAGTGTTTTACACAGAGGGTAGTGGGTGTCTGGAACTCGCTGCCGGAGGAGGTGGTGGAAGCAGGGACGATAGGGACATTTAAGGGGCATCTTGACAAATACATGAATAGGATGGGAATCGAGGGATACGGATCCCGGAAGTGTAGAAGATGTTAGTTTAGACGGGCAGCATGGTCGGCACGGGCTTGGAGGGCCGAAGGGCCTGTTCCTGTGCTGTACATTTCTTTGTTCTAACTCAGAAATGTTAAACATCAGAAATGTGAAATAAAGAACTCCCAGAGGTGACAGTTTGAGGAAATCGATATGTTATGATGGAGGAGTTGGAGAGAACTGTTCTGGTGAGGATTTGGAGCTCTTACCATTTGCAGTGAGGGAGAGGTCAGTGTAATTTGCCCAGCAGCCCGTGAACAAGACACTTGTTGTGCCATTGAGTCCTGGAACAGCCACATTCTGAGAATCCATTAGGATCACGTTCAGCTCCCACACGGTAACACCCACTGACACACAGTTACCCTAAAATACAAAACAGAACCAGCAGATTAAAACAGAGCACACTGCAACATCACAGTGTCACAGAGCTCAGTGTCCCAGAGCGCAGTGTGTAGCCACTTAAAATGGCTAACTCCCGATTTAAAATGGCGAACGGCAAAGGCTGATGGGAAAGTCAGCCAACAGGACAAAAACCAGCTGCAGGTTGACTTGTGTATTTACCTCTGGGAAGGCCAGACAAGATCGATACCAGCAACCATCAGCATAACAAAACACCAGCCACCTGCATATTAATGAGCAATCCCCGGGAACAATGAGCAACATTTAGACACACAAAGCCAACCCAGACTCTTTGGCGCCAGCAGAAGCCTACACAATGGGAGGTGAACGACCACCTCAGGACCGCCCATCGATCAGGGAACCGCTCCAGCATTGGAGAAAATCGAACCAAGCGATTGGGACAAAGTCCAATCGCTTGGGACCAGGTACAGGGTCCGCCCCGAAAGACGGGAAGCCCCTGGGGACTATAAGAATCAAGTTCAAATCGGCCCTCTGCTTCTCTGCTTGACCGGGTCACTCAGCAACGCGAACCAACCCTTGACAGTGACCGGTCCAGCCACCGCTGATATCTAGTAACTCTTACTTCAACGCTTGCTACGAGATAGGCGCTCCTAGCTACCAATCTGTACCAACTTCGAATCCCCAGGCTCAGAACCCGAACAAAAGGCCATTCATTTCCCTGACCTGGTGGGCCAGTTCCAAGTTAAGTATTGGCCTGTTAGTCATAGAAGTAGCTGAGACGTAGAATTTATACATGAGTAGTGATTACTGTGTATAATAAATGTGCTTTGATTTAAATCTTACTAAGCGGTGTATTGGATTATTGATCATTACTTGGACTTGAACCACGTGGCGGTACCATAAAGATACCTGGCGACCCAAGAGCAAAGGTGATAAAACAGAGCAATTAAACTAAGGCAAAGTTAGCAACAAGTGTCCCAAAACGCAGTGTCCCAAAACACTGTGTCCCAGAGCGCAGTGGCCCAGAGCGCAGTGGCCCAGAGCGCAGTGTCCCAAAATGCAGTGTGCCAAAACGCAGTTTCCCAGAGCGCAGTGTCCCAGAGCGCAGTGTCCGCAAATGCAGTGTCCCAGAGCGCAGTGTCCCAGAGCGCTGTGTCTGCAAATGCAGTATCCCAGAGCACAGTATCCCAGGACGCAGTGTCCCAGAGCGCAGTGTCCGCAAACGCAGTGTCCCAGAGCGCAGTGTCCGCAAACGCAGTGTCCCAGAGCGCAGTGCCCCAGACTGCAGTGTCACAGAGCATAGTGTCCAGGAGTGCAGTATCCCAGAGCGCAGTGTCCCAGAGCGCAGTGTCCCAAAACAAAGTGTCCCAGAGTGCAGTATCCGCAAACGCAGTGTCCCAGAGCACAGTTTCCCAGAGCGCAGAGTCCGCAAATGCAGTGTCCCAGAGCACAGTATCCCAGGGCGCAGTGTCCCAGAGCACAGTGTCCGCAAACACAGTGTCCCAGAGCGCAGTGTCACAGAACGCAGTGTCACAGAGCACAGTGTCCCAGAGCGCAGTGCCCCCAAATGCAGTGTCCTCAAACGCAGTGTCAGCAAATGCAGTGATCCAGAGCGCAGTGTCCCAGGGCGCAGTGTCCGCAAACACAGTGTCCGCAAACACAGTGTCCGCAAACACAGTGTCCGCAAACACAGTGTCCGCAAACACAGTGTCCCAGAGCGCAGTGTCCCAGAGCACAGTGTCACAGGGCACAGTGTCCCAGAGTGCAGTGTCCACAAACGCAGTGTCTGCAAACACAGTGTCCCAGAGCGCAGTGTCACGGAGTGCAGTGTCACAGAGCGCAGTGCCCCAGGGCGCAGTATCCCCAAACGCAGAGTCCCAGAGCACAGTATCCCAGAGCGCAGTGTCCCAGAGCACAGTGCCCCAAACGCAGTGTTCCCAAGTGCAGTGTCCCCAAACGCAGTGCCCCAGAGTGCAGTATCCCCAAACGCAGTGTCTGCAAACACAGTGTCCCAGAGCGCAGTGTCACGGAGTGCAGTGTCACAGAGCGCAGTGCCCCAGGGCGCAGTATCCCCAAACGAAGAGTCCCAGAGCACAGTATCCCAGAGCGCAGTGTCCCAGAGCACAGTGCCCCAAACGCAGTGTTCCCAAGTGCAGTGTCCCCAAACGCAGTGCCCCAGAGTGCAGTATCCCCAAACGCAGAGTCCCAGAGCACAGTATCCCAGAGCGCAGTGTCCCAGAGCACCGTGCCACAAACGCAGTGTCCCAGAGCGCAGAGTCCCAGAGCACAGTGTCCCAGAGTGCAGTGTCCCAGAGCAGTGTCCCCAAACGCAGTGTCCCAGAGCGCAGTCTCCCCAAACACAGTGTCCCCGAGCGCAGTGTACCCGAGCACAGTGTCCCCGAGCGCAGTTTCCCAGAGCGCAGTATCGCAGAGCGCAGTGTCGCAGAGCGCAGTGTCCCCAAATGCAGTGTCCCCAAGCACAGTGTCCCTGAGCGCAGTGTCACAGAGCGCAGTGTCCCCAAGCGCAGTGTCACAGAGCGCAGTATCGCAGAGCGCAGTGTCGCAGAGCGCAGTGTCCCCAAATGCAGTGTCCCCAAGCACAGTGTCCCTGAGCGCAGTGTCACAGAGCGCAGTGTCCCCAAATGCAGTGTCCCCTCGCACAGTGTCCCCAAATGCAGTGACCCACAGTGCAGTATCCCCAAATGCAGTGTCCCAGAGCGCAGTGTCCCAGAGCGCAGTGTCTCAGAGCACAGGGTCCCAGAGCGCAGAGTCCCAGAGCGCAGTGTCCCCGAGCGCAGGGTCCCCAAACGCAGTGTTCCCGAGCACAGTGTCCCAGAGCACAGTCCCAAAATGCAGTGTCCCAGCGCGCAGTGTCCCAGAGCACAGTGCCCCAAACGCAGTGCCCCAGAGTGTTGTGTCCCAGAACACAGTGTCACAGAGTGCAGTGACCCCAAATGCAGTGTCCCAGAGTGTAGTGGCCCTGAGCACAGTGTCCCCGAACGCAGTGACCCAGAGCACAGTGTCCCAGCGCGCAGTGTCCCAGAGCGCAGTGTCCCAGAGCGCAGTGTCCCAGAGCGCAGTGTCCCAGAGCGCAGTTTCTCAGAGCGCAGTGTCCCAGAGCTCAGTGTCCCAAAGCACAGTGTCCGAGAGCGCAGTGTCCCAGAGCGCAGTGTCCCCAAGCGCAGTCCAGAGTGCAGTGTCCCAGAGTGAAGTGTCCCAGAGCGCAGTGTCCCAGAGCGCAGTATCCCAGAGTGCAGTATCCCAGAGCGCAGTGTACCAGAGCGCAGTGTCCCAGAGTGCAGTGTCCCAGAGCGCAGTTTACCAGAGCGCAGTGCCCCAGCACGCAGTGTCCCAGAACGCAGTGTCCCAGAGCGCAGTTTACCAGATCGCAGTGCCCCAGCATGCAGTTTCCCAAAGCGCAGTGTCCCAGAGCGCAGTGTCCCAGAGTGCAGTGTCCCCAAGCGCAGTGTCCCAGAGTGCAGTGTCCCAGAGCGCAGTGCCCCAGAGTGCAGTGTCCCAGAGCGCAGTGTACCAGAGCGCAGTGTCCCAGAGAGCAGTGCCCTAGAGCACAGTGTCCCAGAGCGCAGTGTCCCAGAGCGCAGTGTCCCAAAGCACAGTGTCCGAGAGCGCAGTGTCCCAGAGCGCAGTGCCCCAAGCGCAGTGTCCCAGAGTGCAGTGTCCCAGAGTGCAGTGTCCCAGAGCGCAGTGTCCCAGAGCGCAGTATCCCAGAGTGCAGTATCCCAGAGCGCTGTGTACCAGAGCGCAGTGTACCAGAGCGCAGTGTCCCAGAGTACAGTGTCCCAGAGCGCAGTTTACCAGAGCGCAGTGCCCCAGCACGCAGTGTCCCAGAACGCAGTGTCCCAGAGCGCAGTTTACCAGATCGCAGTGCCCCAGCATGCAGTTTCCCAAACGCAGTGTCCCAGAGCGCAGTTTCTCAGAGCGCAGTGTCCCCAAGCGCAGTGTCCCAGAGTGCAGTGTCCCAGAGCGCAGTGTCCCAGAGCGCAGTGTCCCAGAGCGCAGTGTCCCAGAGCGCAGTGTCCCAGAGAGCAGTGCCCTAGAGCGCAGTGTCCCAGAGCGCAGTGTCCCAGAGCGCAGTGTCCCAGAGCGCAGTGTCCCAGAGCGCAGTTTCCCAGAGCGCAGTTTCCCAGAGCGCAGTGCCCCAAATGCAGTGTCCCAGAGTGCAGTGTCCCAGAGTGAAGTGTCCCAGAGCGCAGTGTCCCAGAGCGCAGTATCCCAGAGTGCAGTATCCCAGAGCGCAGTGTACCAGAGCGCAGTGTCCCAGAGTGCAGTGCCCCAGAGCGCAGTTTACCAGAGCGCAGTGCCCCAGCACGCAGTGTCCCAGAACGCAGTGTCCCAGAGCGCAGTTTACCAGATCGCAGTGCCCCAGCATGCAGTTTCCCAAAGCGCAGTGTCCCAGAGCGCAGTGTCCCAGAGTGCAGTGTCCCCAAGCGCAGTGTCCCAGAGTGCAGTGTCCCAGAGCGCAGTGTCCCAGAGTGCAGTGTCCCAGAGCGCAGTGTACCAGAGCGCAGTGTCCCAGAGAGCAGTGCCCTAGAGCGCAGTGTCCCAGAGCGCAGTGTCCCAGAGCGCAGTGTCCCAAAGCACAGTGTCCGAGAGCGTAGTGTCCCAGAGCGCAGTGTCCCCAAGCGCAGTGTCCCAGAGTGCAGTGTCCCAGAGTGCAGTGTCCCAGAGCGCAGTGTCCCAGAGCGCAGTATCCCAGAGTGCAGTATCCCAGAGCGCTGTGTACCAGAGCGCAGTGTACCAGAGCGCAGTGTCCCAGAGTACAGTGTCCCAGAGCGCAGTTTACCAGAGCGCAGTGCCCCAGCACGCAGTGTCCCAGAACGCAGTGTCCCAGAGCGCAGTTTACCAGATCGCAGTGCCCCAGCATGCAGTTTCCCAAACGCAGTGTCCCAGAGCGCAGTTTCTCAGAGCGCAGTGTCCCAGAGCACAGTGTCCCAAAGCACAGTGTCCCAGAGCACAGTGTCCCAGAGCGCAGTGTCCCAGAGCGCAGTGTCCCCAAGCGCAGTGTCCCAGAGTGCAGTGTCCCAGAGCGCAGTGTCCCAGAGCGCAGTGTACCAGAGCGCAGTGTCCCAGAGAGCAGTGCCCTAGAGCGCAGTGTCCCAGAGCGCAGTGTCCCAGAGCGCAGTGTCCCAGAGCGCAGTGTCCCAGAGCGCAGTTTCCCAGAGCGCAGTTTCCCAGAGCGCAGTGCCCCAAATGCAGTGTCCCAGAGTGCAGTGTCCCAGAGCGCAGTGTCCCAGAGCGCAGTGTCCCAGAGTGCAGTATCCCAGAGCGCTGTGTACCAGAGCGCAGTGTGCCAGAGTGCAGTGTCCCAGAGCGCAGTTTACCAGAGCGCAGTGCCCCAGCACGCAGTGTCCCAGAACGCAGTGTCCCAGAGCGCAGTTTACCAGATCGCAGTGCCCCAGCATGCAGTTTCCCAAAGCGCAGTGTCCCAGAGCGCAGTGTCCCAGAACGCAGTGTCCCAGAGCGCAGTGTCCCAGAGCGCAGTTTACCAGAGCGCAGTTTACCAGAGCGCAGTGCCCCAGCACGCAGTGTCCCAGAGCGCAGTGTCCCAGCACGCAGTGTCCCAGAGCGCAGTGTCCCAGAGCGCAGTGTCCCAGAGTGCAGTGTCCCAGAGCGCAGTGTCCCAGAATGCAGTGTCCCAGAGTGCAGTGTCCCAGATTGCAGTTTACCAGAGCGCAGTGCCCCAGAGTGCAGTATCCCCAAACGCAGAGTCCCAGAGCACAGTATCCCAGAGCGCAGTGTCCCAGTACGCAGTGTCCCAGAACGCAGTGTCCCAGAGCGCAATTTACCGGAGCTTTCTATAGATATGTCAGGAATAAACAAATGTCTAGGGTAAGAGTAGAGCCAGTCAAGGACAGTAGTGGGAAGTTGTGCTTGGAGTCTGAGGAGATAGGAAAGGTGCTAAATGAATATTTTTCATCAGTATTCACAGGAAAAAGACAATGTTGTCGAGGAGAATACTGAGATACAGGCGACTAGACTAGAAGGGCTTGAGATTCATAAGGAGGATGTGTTAGCAATTCTGGAAAGTGTGAAAATAGATAAGTCCTCTGGGCCGGATGGGATTTATCCTAGGATTCTCTGGGAAGCTAGGGAGGAGATTGCTGAGCCTTTGGCTTTGATCTTTATGTCATCATTGTCTACAGGAATAATGCCAGAAGACTGGAGGATAGCAAATGTTGTCCCCTTGTTCAAGAAGGGGAGTAGAGACAACCCAGGTAACTATAGACCAGTGAGCCTTACTTCTGTCGTGGGCAAAATCTTGGAAAGGTTTATAAGAGATAGGATGTATAATCATCTGGAAAGGAATAATTTGATTAGAGATAGTCGACAGGGTTTTGTGAAGGGTAGGTCGTGCCTCACAAACCTTATTGAGTTCTTTGAGAAGGTGGCCAAACAGGTGGATGAGGGTAAAACAGTTGATTTGGTGTATATGGATTTCAGTAAAGCATTTGATAAGGTTCCCCAAGGTAGGCTACTGCAGAAAATGCGGAGGCATGGGATTCAGGGTGATTTAGCAGTTTGGATCAGAAATTGGCTAGCTGGAAGAAGACAAAGGCTGGTGGTTGGTGGGAAATATTCAGACTGGAGTCCAGTTACTAGTGGTGTCCCACAAGGTTCTGTTTTGGGGCCACTGCTGTTTGTCATTTTTATAAATGACCTGGAGGAGGGCGTAGAAGGATGAGTGAGTAAATTTGCAGATGACACTAAAGTCAGTGGAGTTGTGGACAGTGCGGAAGGATGTTACAAGTTACAGAGAGACATAGATAAGCTGCAGCGCTGGGCTGAGAGGTGGCAAATGGAGTTTAATGCAGAAAAGTGTGAGGTGATTCATTTTGGAAGGAATAACAGGAATACAGAGTACTGGGCTAATGGTAAGATTCTTGGCAGTGTGGATGAGCAGAGAGATCTCGGTGTCCATGTACATAGATCCCTGAAAGTTGCCACCCAGGTTGAGAGGGTTGTTAAGAAGGCGTACAGTGTGTTAGCATTTATTGGTAGAGGGATTGAGTTTCGGAGCCATGAGGTCATGTTGCAGCTGTACAAAACTCTGGTGCGGACGCATTTGGAGTATTGCGTGCAATTCTGGTCGCTGTATTATACGAAGGATGTGGAAACATTGGAAAGGGTGCAGAGGAGATTTACCAGAATGTTGCCTGGTATGGAGGGAAGATCTTATGAGGAAAGGCTGAGGGACTTGAGGCTGTTTTCGTTAGAGAGAAGGCTAAGAGGTGACTTAATTGAGGCATACAAGATGATCAGAGGATTAGATAGGGTGGACAGTGAGAGCCTTTTTCCTCGGATGGTGATGTCTAGCACGAGGGGACATAGCTATAAATTGAGGGGAGATAGATATAAGACAGATGTCAGAGGTAGGTTCTTTACTCAGTAGTAAGGGTGTGGAATGCCCTGCCTGCAACAGTAGTGGACTCGCCAACACTAAGGGCATTTAAATGGTCATTGGATCGACATATGGACGATAAGGGAATAGTGTAGATGGGCTTTAGAGTGGTTTCACAGGTCGGCGCAACATCGAGGGCCGAAGGGCCTGTACTGCGCTGTAATGTTCTATGTTCTAGAATACTTTTTAAGATTTGTCTTCCTTTGTCCAGTCCCTCAGCTGCCCGCTGACTGTGTCTGAGAGGCAATCAGATCTTCCCAGACCACAACCCAGCCAGCATTTGGGAGCAGTGTGGGTGGCCTCCCCCCCTGCCCCCACCCCCCCCCCCACCCCAATCCCCCACTGCACCCCACCCCGCACCCCCAGCTCACCCCCAACCTCACCCCAATCCCCCGTCCCCACCCCCTCCCCAATCCCCCACCCCACCTCCCACCCTCACCCATTCCCACCCCCCACCCTCACCTCAATCCCCCTCCCCCACACGAATCCCCCATCCCCACCCCCACCCCCACCCCACACCAATCCCTCGCCCCCACCCCCACCCCCCCACCTCACCCTCCACCCAGATCCCACCCCCACCCTCACCCCACCCCCACCCCACCCCAATCCACCGCCCCCAATCCCCCACCGCACCCCACCCCGCACCCCCAGCTCACCCTCCAACCTCACCCCAATCCCCCGTCCCCACCCTCACCTCAATCCCCCGCCCCCACACGAATCCCCCATCCCCACCCCCACCCCCACCCCACACCAATCCCTTGCGCCCACCCCTACCCCCATCCCCAGCCCAGCACCAATCCCCCACCCCCACCCCCACACCAATCCCTTGCCCCCACCCCCACACCAAACCCCACCCCAATACCAGCCCCCACCCCCACCCCTACCCCCACCCCCACCCCTACCCCAATCCCCCACCCCAACCCAACCAACCTTCATAGGGAAATGCTGAAAATCAAAACTTACATCTCAGGAAGGAAGGGGGTGGGCATCTCCATCAGAAACCCCCTTCTGAAGTAGCCCCCCCCTCCCACATCCACACCCCTTCCGCGCCCCCCTCAGTCTATCCTTCCCGCCCTCGGCCCCGTGAACTGACCGTGACCCGGTCTCAGTTCCCACAGTTCCTGTTCTATCCACCGCAGTGCTGAAGGGACTGGGAGCTGATTGGCCGGCGGGCTGCTCTGTAAGGCAGGGAATCCCCCCCCCCACCCCGGTGCGGGGTGGAGGTCCCACCTGCAGCGACTTAGCGCTCATTAAGGGTGAAATGCCTACGGGGGCACTCGGCCCCGTTGGACGGCCTGTTCCCCACTGGCTCTTTAGATGACGAGAAGCGAGACCCCACCATCCACAAAATTCAGTCCTCTGGACAATTTCAGGCAATTGAAGCATAACTGACCTCATCACCCACGGCCATCACACTGGGCTGCTGCATCAACAACTGACCGGCCTGTCCAGCAATCGGCTCCTTCACCACGATCAGGGCAGTCAGAGTGGCCATGTAGTTACTGCTCACTGCTTTACTCAGCACCGGTTGTGAAGCCATCTACAGAAACAACAACAACTTATATTTATGTAGAGCCTTTAACGTAGTACAGGGGCCCAAGCTTCACAGAGGCCGTCAACAAAATTTGACACTGAACCACAAAAGGAGTTTTCTTTGTGGGTGTTAGAGGCGAGGCCAGTATTCACTGCAGGGTCAGCTGACCAAACGCTTGGCCAAAGAGACCAGTTTAAGGAGCATCTTAGAGGAGAGTGAGGGGAGAGGTGGAGAAGTTTAGGGGGGGGGGGAATTCCAGAGCTTAGGGCAGCTGAAGGCACGGCCGCCAATGCTGGAGTGATGGGTATTAGTGGATTCCCAAGGGGGTGGGATAGGAGTGAGCAGAGATCACGGAAGGTTGGGGGGTTGGAGGAGATCACAGAGATCGGAAGGGATGAGGTCATTTGAAAACAAGGAGGAAAGTTTTAAAATCAGAATGTTGCTGAACCGTTGTAGGTCACCGAGCGCAGGGGAGAGGGGTGAAGGGGACTGAATGAGTTCAGACACGAGCAGCAGCGTTTTGGATCACCTCACGGTTACGGAGGGTAGAAAGTGGAAGAGCAGCCAGGAATATTCTGGAATAGTCGTGTCCATGGCAATAAAGCATGAATGAGAATTTTCGTCGTGAGCTGAGAGACACAGGACGGAACGTTAGAGTTTACCAAGAAAACTAATCAATTGATCACAGTTGTAGCTATTGTCAGGATAGGGAGATATTAGGAACTTGGGTCCCGAAATGGGGTCCAGGATTTGAAGGCAATTTTGGGATTAAGCAGACTGAGGGAAAAGACTGCTATCTGCAGAGTCAGAGGGATACGTTCACTGGTGGAGTTACCATGTCCCATTCAGACTTAACCTCGTTAGTGGGAATACACAGGATGTCCTGGTATGATCCATCCAGCCAGGATGATCCATTCAAGAACCATTGTCATTTGGGACAACCTTGTTTGACCAGCCATCAGCCCATCACATAGAGGGGCATGGACAGTGGATAGTCAGAAGCTTTTTCCCAGGGGGGGAAAAGTCAATTACTACAGGACATAGGTTTAAGGTGCGAGGGAAGTGTTTTTATACAAAGGGTAGTGGGTGCCTGGAACTCGCTGTTGGAGGAGGTGGTTGAAGTAGGGACGATAGTGACGTTTAAGGGGCGTCTTGACGAATGCATGAATAGGATAGCACAATTGCTTCACAGCTCCAGGGTCCCAGATTCGATTCCTAGCTTGGGTCACTGACTGTGCGGAGTCTGCACGTTCTCCCCGTGTCTGCATGGGTTTCCTCCGGGTGCTCCGGTTTCCTCCCACAGTCCAAAGATGTGCAGGTTAGGTGGATTAGCCATGATAAATTGCCCTTAGTGTCCAAAATTGCCCTTAGTGCTGGGTGGGGTTACTGGGTTATGGGGATAGGGTGGAGGTGTTGACCTTGGGTAGGGTGCTCTTTCCAAGAGCTGGTGCAGACTCGATGGGCCGAATGGCCTCCTTCTGCACTGTAAATTCTATGATAAGGATGGGACACAGGCATACGGACCCTGGAAGTGTAGAAGGTTTTAGTTTAGGCAGCATGATCAGCGCAGGCTTGTTCTTTGCAGTTATATCTGTTACAAAGGCTCATTTTACCCGTGAGATTTGGAGAAGGCTTGTTTACCATTTGAGAAATTCAAGCAATTGTTTGAAAAACAGCCAGAACGTTTCAGAATGCCCGCGATATCTGAGAATCACATCCACCTAAACGTCTCCACAACTGCTTTGAGATCTCGGTGGACTAACCTGGTAGATCGAGTTTGTGATGTGAGTGGGCGGAGCCTTCTCTTTAGTCATATTGTTGCTATGAAACCGACTGCACACATTGGTCACCCGTGTCCTGATGAGTCAGTGATTCATTTCCAAAACAGAACCCACCCTTGAGCATTCATCCCCATCCAACAGGCCAAAGTTACCCCCATCCCAACAAATCCCCTGGAAAATACATTTTTTATCAAAATAAAAGAAACCTAACTTTCCTTTTTTTCTCTTTGAGTAAACATATAAAAAGCACCAATGACAGGAGAGACGGGGCTGTAATCAAACCTCCCACAGGCCTGGCTAAACCAAATCTTCCCAACATCGCTCCCCCAACATGAAGGGTGGACTTTCTCCTAATTGCTAATTTTGCTGAGCTCATAGACATGAATTTTGGGTCGGAACCACACCTACTTTATCACTAAAGTTTGCAAAGGATAGAACATCAAATTCTTACACTTAGGGATCAGACTTGGAAACTATCATGATTCGAGCCAAAGCTCTTTATTTCCAGATACTGGAAGACACAGGGGATCATTCTAATCCAGAGGGAGGCGGGGTTAATGGGCAGGTAGTCCCACCCCCTCGATTTAACACTGAGAAGGCTAGTCCCTCTGAATCAAGCAAGTGCTACCTTTCCCCACTCAGAACCCAGAGTTGCTGATACACATCCTCACATCTTCAGCCACCAGATCTGGCAATTGTCCTTCATTCTCTTCTTGACAAAAGCAAACACCAACTCCAATAACTGGGATGACTGCTCCTTTCCCGTCAGAATATCGAGTTAGTCTTTGAGGCTGATGATGAAGGCGATTGGAATAATATCGAGTTAGTCTTTGAGGCTGATGATGAAGGCGATTGGAATAATATCGAGTTAGTCTTTGAGGCTGATGATGAAGGCGATTGGAATAATAATTAAATGTGAATGCTGCTCTGTTAAATGTCTGGAAGGAATGAAGGTCATTGACCTGAAACATTAATTCTCGTTTTCCTTGTCCACAAATGCGGCCTGAATGTTTCATACAAACTAGGATTAGGCCACTCGGCCCCTCGAGTCTGCGCCGCCATTCAATAAGGTCACAGCTGATCTGATTGTAACCTCGACCCCACATTCCTGCCCACCCCCCGATAATCTTTCACCCCCTCGTTAATCAAGAATCAATCCAGCTCTGCCTTAGAAATATTCAAATATTCTGCTTCCACCGCCTTTGAGTAAAATAATTCTAGAGACTCACAACCTTCAGAAACAATTCTCCTCACCTCTGCCTTAATGACCCCTTATTTTTAAACAGTGACCCCGAGTTCCGGATTCTCCCACAAGAGGAAACATCCTCTCCACGTCCACCCTGTCAACAGCCCTCAGGATCGTCAAGGTTTCAATCAAGTTGCCTCTTACTCTTTGAAACTCATGCGGACTCAAGTGGATACAAGCCTAGCCTGTCCAACCTTTCCTCAGAAGACAACCCACCCATTCCTGGTATTAGTCTGGTAAACCTTCTCTGAACTGCTTCCAACACATTTACATCCTTCCTTAAGTAAGGTGACCAATACAGTACACAATACTCCAGATGTGGTCTCACCAATGGCCTGTGTAAATGAGTAAGAAGTCTGACAACACCAGGTTAAAGTCCAACAGATTGTTTACAATCACAAGCTTTCGGAGCACAGCTCCTTCCTCAGGTGAGTGACTCAGGCAGTGCTCCGAAAGCTAGTGATTCCAAACAAACCTGTTGGACTTTAACCAGGTGTTGTCAGACGTCTTATTGTGCCCACCCCAGTCCAACGCTGGCATCTCCACATCATGAATAAATGAAGCACAATCTCCCTACTTTTGTGATAAAGTCCGCTCACAATAAACAATAACTTTCTACTTTACTAATTACTCGCTGCACCCACATGCCTGTTTTTATGTCAGATATCTAGCATCTGCAGGATCTTATTTTTGTTTTGTAAGGAATGGATTGATGTAAATGGTTTTTTAATCACTGATGACGCAAGAGGAAAAGGGGATAGAAGGAGATGCCAATGGCTGAGAATTGGAGGAGGAGTTTGTGTTGTATAAACAGCAGCACTGGGTATCTGGGACAAACGGCCTGTTTTTGTGCTCTCTATTCTCTGCATTTATTGTTGTTCAATCACAGTCCCCCCTCCACCTGGTTTGTACTGGGGAGGGTATAGTGCTGAATGGGATGAAATACAGACATAAGACAGTACCTGGGCCCACTCGGCGTCACCTGGAGGTGGGACTGGGCTGGTGATATCCAGGGCGGAGACAGCGAAGCCCAGGGAAACACTGAGGTTCCCAGTCAGCATGGCCTCGCCAAGATTGCTGGCAAATTCTTTCAGATCGGAGAACTGCAGCTTGCCTGGACAATGTGAGAATAACAGAAATCCTTTATCAATGGACCAACATCTTCCTAAATCACTAACATTCAGCAAGGTTGGCTCAGAACTTTATAACTGGGTTCCAGTGAACCATTATTTACTCAGTCGCCTACCCCATCACCACGAGGCACAGGTGGAGAGAGGGGAGGGGAAAATATCATCTTCCAAACAGCTCCCCTAATTTCAGTGAAAGATCAGCTAAACCTGTGTTGAAATGGTTAAATAGACTTGTTCATACCAAGGGGAGTGCAGATCTGGAGCTCACTCCCTCAAAAGAGAGCGAATTCTGGGAGGTACAATTGAAAGTTGACTGAGATGGTAGATTATAGTTGGGTACAAGGAAGGAAGGTGGAAAAATGGATACAAATCAGATTGAATGGTGTAACGGCGGACAGGGGATCAATGGTCCCCGCTTTTTCAGATTTTCCAGGTTCCTTGTTGAGGCTATGGTGCAATATCGGGAATACACCTGGAGACTTTGCTGGAGGATGAGTTGATTCCATATCCTAATCGAGTGGTTGTCCTGGGGGGAATCCAGAACAAGGGGGAATAGCCTTATAATCGGAGCCAGGCTGTTCCGGGTGATATCAGGAAGCTTTTCCTCACACAGAGCGGGAATGAAAAACTGGAATTCTTCCAGTCCCACAAAAAGCTGTGGATACTGAAAATGTCTTGGGATTTTTCTAAACAGAGATTGCTAGATTTTAATTGGTTAAGAATATCAAAGGGATATGAAGACACGGTGAATAAATCACAGAATCTGTTCACATCTTTTAATGGTCTCATCTCTTGTCTGACTGTTTAAAAAATATCAGGGCTCTTTTCGTTGGAATAGAGAAATTTAAAAGACAGTCACAGCCACAAACATTCACTCCCTCCACCACCGACGCACAGTAGCAGCCGTGTGTACCATCTACAAGATGCACTACAGTAACTCACCAAGGTTCCTTAGGCAGCACCTTCCAAACCCACGACCACTCCCACCTAGAAGGACAAGAGCAGCAGATACCTGGGAACCCCACCACCTGGAGGTTCCCCTCCAACTCACTCACCACCCTGACTGGGAAATATATCGGCTGTTCCTTCACTGTCACTGGGGCAAAATCCTGGAACTCCCTCCCTAACAGCACAGTGGGTGTACCTACACCACATGCATTGCAGGGGGTTCAAAGGGCAATTAGGGATGGGCAATAAATGCTTCCCCAACCAGCGACTCCTACATCCTGTAAATGGATTTTAAAAAAATTGACAGAGCTCTTGTAAAATATGAAGGGTTGGAACAAGGTAGAAAGAAACCAATTGCTTCCAGTGATCAAGGGGATTTAGAATGAGGAGAAATAGATATGAAGATTAAATGATAAAGAAATGAGATTTGAAAGCCATAGGAACATTTATTACAGAGGGTTTGACTGAGTGGAACCTGTACTGGATTATGTGAAAGAACCAGGTAAAAATATATTTGAAAGGTGACCGAAGGAAAGGGGATAAAGGAGTATGGGAACACAGTGGGAACACAAGATTCGGGTTCCATGCTTTTATGAAGAATACGACCAGCTTCGACCGAATGGGCTTTTTCCTGTTCGAACAATGTACCTGCTGTAGCGGGAATTCATTAACATTTAAAGGCAATAGTTAAATATCTTGTAAAATATTTGATCGCAGCATACGAGCATTTATTGTCCATCGTTAATTGCCCTCAAAAAGGTGGTGGTGGGCCGCTTTCCTGAACCACTATCCATGTGGTGGGGCCGGACAGGGAAATTCCAATGATTCAGTCATCATTGTGTCATTTCAGATGATGATCCATCATCCCCTTATTGTGGGACTGGAGCACTGGCTTGTGAAGGGCAGGTTTCCTTCCCTGAAGAGCATTAGTGACCCAGTTGAGTTTTGATGACGATACTATAGTTTGCTGTGGTTACTTTCCC